>NC_134484.1:68177534-68550311 GCF_040206685.1 Ascaphus truei
ATATGGTATTTCCCCATCAGACCCCTCATCGCTCAATTCCCAGTCCCGTACATCACTGGAATATTTGGGGTACTTGCTCAATTTATCCCCGCTGGGTCCCGGTGACAACACTCGTGACGGGGCAGGGGCAGTGGCCGGGGTGATGGAGCTAGGGGTTGGGGCTGGGGCAATGTTCAAGTCAGTGTCCAGCAAGCGGGTAATACCCCGACCAGCGGGCGCTTTCTTGGTTGCTTTCTCCGCCATGCTTCGCGCTTCTCTGGATGGGCCTCAGCTCTTCAGGGTGGCCATTGCAGCTGCCATGGCTACTCTCCGTGGGGAGAACAGCGCTCCCGGGACCCGTTTCCCGTTGGACCCGGAGGTGACGTCATCGCCGGTGCCCGCGGAATCTCCATCCGCACCGTGGTCACGCATCGGAAGTGCGTCGAAGACCGGAACGGGCGGTGGTAGATCATCCGGTCCGCGGACGGGTAAGTAGGTCGCAAGCCTCTCCTTCTCGTCCTCTGCATGTGCCGTCTTCGCCTGGCGGAAGGAAGGGGGTGGTGGAGTCTCCTTACCGCTCCACTGCAGGCTGATGTACTCGAGGTCCTCCGGAGTCGTCCACACCCTCTCCGCCGCACTGGGAGTCAACACGGCCGTGGGACTGCTACGGGCCTCAGGCTGCACCAGCGCTCGCCGTCAGAAGGGGTCTGGACTAGTCTGCTCCTCTTTATTACCGCTGGGGTGGTTCGCCGGTAGGCGCATCGCCACCGATGGTACGCCAACCTCTTCCTCCGAGGATATTACTATCAGATCCTCCGCAAGGGGGTCACCGGGTTGTTGGGCGATACCGCCAGTGGGTATTGGTACGAAACAGGCCTGATCCGGTACCTACACTGCGGTCGCACTCTTCTCCGCCGACGGTTCTCTCGGCTCTGTTGCTGGCTGGGCCTTGGTTCTTCCCACATGGTTGAAACGGGGAACTAGGGCAGCCTTGTCTTTCGACTCCGCCACCTCCGTTAGTGTTCCTGGAGAAGTACCCAGCGGGGTCTTGATCAGTGGCCATGGTTCGTTAGGCCACCGATAGTACGTTCCACATTGAGGGCATTGTGACTTAGTGCTGGGGACCGCTCCGGGTATCCCGCAGTGGATGCACAGGCACCGGAGGTATTCGTGTTCCTCCACCTCCACTACCAATAAGCCTCCAGGTAGCTGGTAAATCGTGGTGCTCAGTTCGGACATTTTTAGCTCAGGGGTGGAACAGTTCAATGTTTCAGCTCCTTGCTCCTCGAATGTCAGGCAGAAGTGAAGCTCCTCGCTCTCGCTTCCTGTCCCTCCCTTTGCTGGGGAAGGCTCTCCTGATTGGATCTCCTTGTTCCCCCTCCCTCTGGTGAAAACAAGAGGCGGGGCACTCCTTCTTTCAGTGTGACGTGGCCTGGTTTGTTGGCCAGTCACAGCACAGGTGGGTGGGCTTTCGGCTTTCGCTCCGCTCCTCTTGCAGGGGATCTGGGTTTGGCGCCAAACCCCTGCACATCTCTCGCCACATTTCTCGTACAGTCTCTTTGCACGATTCACGTGCGCGCTCCAGGATTGGCGGGAATCGCCATTTTAGGTCGGCTGCTAACTGCTGGGCCGTGGATGGCGCATTTGTCGCCATTTTGGATTTTTCTTTGCTCCGCGGAGCACATGTAGTGATGGCCGCCATCTTCGATGAGCCCACCACATGAAAATGCGCACTATTCTCAGTGTCTACGGTGTAACACGTTCCTAGACACTGATGGACCTCCTTAACACTCCCGAATGCTCTCTGCATGCTTTCTGACTGTGCCCACTAATATGACGTGGCATACCCCAGGCTAAGCAGAACTCCTTCTCTGTGCACTGTACTCCGTGACTGTTCCTGCAAGTGCTCTGTAGTGCATTTTATGTGGGTGCTGGCTAGTGTACCGGGCATCTCCCTAAGTACGGGCGTCCCTACTTTTGGCCACTCATAGTGCGGGCCCTGGGCCATGGTCCCTGGACAAGTTAACAGGCTAACCCCCCCAGTTGCCTCACACTATCTGCCTCAAGGGACTAGAACAGCTACAGTATAGCAAGGCACCCATCTTACGCCACCCTCTTAGGGCGCCCAGGGCGTACTGTGTGGGAGTCTACGCTCCCCTGACTACCCCTGGTGTGCAATTGCGCCCTACTTTCTCCAGCACTTGCACGGAGAGTGCACTTCACTCTTCCCGTTCTGCTTCGCTGAAAGCCTGTCCTGTTTCTGCTCTCAGCAGCTCGCCTCCAAATGTAACCCATATTCCCCCCCCCCCCAGACACAGATGCTATCTCTAGGGTGTATGAAGGCTGGCTACATGTGCTTTGGTGGTGTGTACCTGCAGGTAACAGGAGGGCCTGAGCTTCCCGTGGTGATGTTGGGGACACAGGACCAGGCTTTAACTCCTTTTCCTTTCCCTCCAGAAGTGTACTCCTGCAGGATGGTCTGTGAGGGCCTCAATACCGCCCAATGCCCACCTCAGAGGGTATCCTCTGGGTGGTAGTAGATTCTCCCCCTCACCCCCTCAGTAGGGTGAGGGGCATTGGTCCACTCTAGCGCTGCTCACTCTCCAAACACATAGGACCGTAGCCTCTCTCTTCTGGTCCCAGGGCAGAACCTCTCTCCTCCAACTCCACATAACAAGCCCACCGTCCTCACAGGAAGTGGCTACTAAATAGTCAGCCCCACCCCTCATGATGTCAGTAGGACCTCCCCTCTGTCTCATGCCTGCAGCAGAGTCAGGGGCCTGCATCTATCACTCAGGGCAGGGTGTGAAGGGCGCCTGCCCTTAACAGGACTTACAACAGTAGGAGAAAGATATATAGCCCGTTCTGTTTACAGGGGGCTACAAATAAATAAAGAAGCAACAAGACCCTGGTTGGGGTGCTGCTGAAGTAGCTATACTTACCTTCTCCATCTAAACATTACTCATATAATAGCTAAAAAATACATGCAGCTACCTGTGACATTGAATGACTTTACTTCACTAAAAGTGTTCTAAATGGAGAGACTTCTGGTGTCATCACCGAGGATGGCCGCCTAGGAGGGAAGCTCACGAGACCCTCCAACTAAATTAAAGTAGAAAGAGCATTTTCCGCAGAAAAACCTTAACACCCGTTAGAAAAACAACACTTACTGAGGGATAAGCAATGGCTGGGAGAACAAAAAAGACTAAAAATCAGGACGTGTCCCAGTTCTTTTCAACAACGCGGCACGCTACAGAGCCTAGCCAGGACTCGCAAGATGGCACCACAGCATGCGCGCCTTCAGAGCTCCCCCACGTGCAGCCACACGAGCCGCAGGACAGCATAGTGTGCAGAGAGCTATCTGTAGAATATATGCAGAAGCTCTTCACGCGGATGAGGCAGAGCTTCCAAGAAGACCTGGGCGCAGCTATAAATGGCCTTAGGTCTGATATTAGCAGTCTGCCTGAAAGAACGGATGACATAGAACACAAAATGGAGGAAATCCTCCAGACACAATCATCGGCAGAAGATGTCCACCCGCAATAACCCCGCCCCAAGGCCTAAACACCCACTAAGGGCCAAATACCCCTTCACCCACCTCCGCTAACTACAATAAGCCGGGCATGGGTGTTTAACCCCTTCATTACTTTAGCATCATAAGATGATATAACTAGACTGGGACATGAGATCGACACACTGAAAGATTGCCTAGAGGACACGGAAAACAGGAAACGCAGACAGAATTTGCGGATCAGTAATGTAAATGCATTTTTCCTGCCTCGGATGCATGCCGGGGGAGCTACGGAACTGGTATTACTTGGTATCAGCTCCGGAGGCCCCCGGCATCAATCCGATGCAGGAAAAGGGCATGATTTTTTCTAAATCCCGTATCGCAGTTCAGCCCCAGCTTCTTGTCAACTTTTTGTGGCGGGGCGATTTTGAGAAAAATTCTCCATTCTAGAGCGGCGATCAGCTGCAAGATGCTGATCGGGTCTACTAGAATACAGAGAGTTTGCAAAGCTGACGATCAGCGGCGAGATAGGGCTTATCGCCAAGCGCGCGGCTGATTTTTTTTGCGCCAGAACCCCCCCCCACTCTCCCCCCCCGAGGTTTGCTTATCTTGCCAGCTTAACGGGGTTTATTGAATTTAAGTAGGCATATTTGCCAAAAAAATGGCGAGATAGGAATTATCGCCACTTTCTGCATGAGGCCCTTTGTGGCATTTGGTTTGGTGGATTACATGTTGAGACATTGGAGAAGTCAGGTGTCTTCATTTCATCCTTACCTTGATGCTCCTTCTCTCTTTTTTTCTTCCACTCATTTAGCATTGCATTTTCCCCCCCCTTTCTAGATGTCCTTCCTTGACCACTTCCTCTTTTGCCATTGTTGGTGTGCCTGTGCTGTCTTACCTGCTTCTCTATATCTACTGTATAACCAGTGTCTGTGATCCATGTCCCCTTCCTCAGTGGATTTATCCAACCACTGCTCAGTCCCCATGGTTTAATAATTTGAGTATTGTTGTTATTGATCCCCAGACTATAGGGTTGTAATGTAGTTCCACGATCTTGAGAACTTGATATTTACCTTATGTCACACACTATGTTAATATGTAGTGGGCCAGTCTAAATTTTAAAAATGTTTTAACTTTTGAAGCTTCTACCTTTCATCTGATCAGTACACTAGTTTATCCTGGTTATGATACAATATATTTGACTAATTATGACCCATTTGATCCTTACATCTATACTCCATAAGGGCTGCTTATTCTCATTAAATATGTCGAGTCAAACCCTTGGTGTGTACATTATAATGTATATTTATCTTATTTTTAATGATTTTCTCATAGTAATAATTGTGGGTGGTTAACTATTTACATTTATGAACATGGAGGGTTGCTAAACTAGTCCATACAATCATTGTTAAGTCTCTTGGGTCTTGTGTTTGTTGTTTTTTGATTATACATAGACACTGTTGTTTTTTTTCTCCATTCAAAATATCCTCTCCCCGAGGGTTTCTCTGCAGTTCCCCTATCTTCTAAGGAGATTATGTTAGACCATGTCCCCATGACGACTAGGAGACGCTCCTGTGGACTTCTACATGAACCTCTGCGGTTTCTGTATCTCTGGGGCATGCACCAGTATGGTTGGGACATTAGATGCAATCGACTATATCTGTTGGAGGGCTTCCGTTCCTAGACATATCTTCATTTCCATCCACTGCTGTATTTTGTAAGCTGATTCTAGGCCCTGTTTTGATTATCTTATGAACTTCTGATGTGTTTTGGCGTATTTGGGCACAGGAGTATGGAAGTACTACTGTTGTATTTTACACATGAAAATGGATGTGAAGAAGGGGTCCACCCCCCGAAGCGTTGCCTTCTTTAGTTAATAATGTTTTCTCCTTCCTGCTCCTTTTTCTCCCTGCCCTGTTTTTCCACTTCCAAGAGCTCATTTTAGACTAATCAGTCTTTATCTCTGTGCATTTTGCATTTGTTTTGTTTGTCTATCGGTGCAACTATCGGCACAACTCTGATAACCGCGGGCAGATGCAGTATTTTTTTTTCCCGGAATATGTTCTGGTATTTCAGCGCTCGTAATATTAGCATTTTATTAGCGCTGTCTGTAATACTGCAATACCGTCTAAAAACTCAGGGGGGCGTTCGCGAGCTGTTGTCTTCAAAGTCTAATACTATAGCAGATCAACCTACGTCAGTACACAGTCTGCGTATGCGCGCGCAGTAATTGTAAATTTGCATATTTATACATGCATGTGCAGTGCTGTATGTCTCATTTGAACATTGTTGAAACGCATAGGCGTGTACTGTAACAGTATCACATTTCGGCATATACAGCGCTCTCCCCTCGCCCCGCACACACACAGGCTAATTTACTGCACTGGGAAAGGGTAAGGATCGGTTGTCCATCCGCTCCGTGGAAAAAGGTAAGAACTCACCAGCAAAGAGGTTAAAAATCTTCTTTATTAAACTACATAAAAAACAAAAAAACAAACAGCACAAACTACTCTCCCACGTGTTTCACGCCTACTATGGCGCTTTCTCACTGCTGACCATTACTCTTGGAGCTTGTACACGGTTGTTGTTTCCAGTCCTAATTTACTGCACTGCAGTATTTCAACTTCTTATCTTATCTACAGTACAGTACACCTCTCCCACACCATTCCTTTGAATGTGTGTCTTTCTGGTTTCAATGACATTCCTGCTTGCTAGCTGATCATTATTGCACATGCGTCTATAACTTCACCACTGCTTGCTTGCGAAGTTCAAGAGTGAGTGACCAAAAAAAAAAAAATTCTCGTCATTTTTTATTTGTATTTTCTCCACAAACCTGCCTAAAACATCTTGATATTACGATATTCAATCTGTGCTGTAGCTTTTGACTGCAACACTGTGTGTTTGACTGCACATGGTTAATGTGTGTGGTTTTTATGTATTTGGGGTGTGGGGATCAAATTATTATGATGACCTGCCTGTTAAAAATATGTCATATCTTTGAACTACAATACAGCTAATCCTTCATGCAGCTTTAGCCACCTCCCCCCCACAGACACACACAGGGCTCGCTCAAGGATTACAACCTCTTACCGACACCTCTCCAGAACCATTCCGTTTATAAAGCTTGTCATTGTGCTTTTCAACCTCTCTCACACCATTCGTTAATTTTCCTATTGTTGGCTTTCCTTATGTTAATCTGATTATGTAACCAATTATTAAAAAGGTAACAATTATTAAAACTGTATGTCTTCTTGAAGAATCCCCCCCACACACATTCACAGTGAATTTAAAGTTCAAAGAAATAAAATCTTAATGTAATTAAATATGTATTTTATTTTATCAGGAAAGAAAAATACAAATAATCATTGAGAGAGGGGGGGATAAAAATTGAGGGCCGGTGGATAATCATGAATGATGCACAATGATAATAATAAAAACAGTAATACAATTTTTCCGTCTTTATTTTCTTCCACATTCTGTGTAGTTCATTGAGAGACTGGACGTTTTGTGTAAATCATGACTGCAGTATAGATACACTTAACTGTACACACAGTTCACAAACTTTACACATGGTACCCCCCCTCTCCCCCTGTCCATCCTTTTTTTTCTGAAAAGACAAGAAAAGAAAAAAATAGTGCAGTTATGTACATACTGTATTATGGCATTGTGTACTGTATTGCTACTCCATATTGGACTACAGTATGCAGATGTACTGTCAAACTAGTCTATATTGGAACTACTGTATACTGTAACTACTGTTAAATACTTTGTAACCAGGTGGCTAGTGCTGCTCTCTCAGGAAAGAAAAAATCTGTGCCATACTTACCTGTATCATACTGTACTTACAATACTAGTACAGTACTATACCATACTACCTTCCTGATGCTTGCCCATTATGTGCGATCACAATGGGCAACACAGTCGCAATATGGTCAATATATTTATTGCATCGTTCCACGGTGAGTACATCGTTCCAAAAACTCATTATGCCTTGCGCCAACTCATCCTTTTTGGAGGGTTTGACGACTTTTCGGATATTGTCCTTCAGCTGATGCCAGACCATTTCGATAGGATTGAAGTCTGGCGATCTGTCATTGGAGGGGGAAACAAAAGGACAATTAGTTTAAGAGATACAGTACACTAAAAACAGTGGGAAAAAATGAGACACGGTTACCGCACTTACTCCGCTGGCATCTTCACCCAGTTGATACTGCGCTCAAGAATATGCGCTGTTGACGCGGTGTGCTTCGGATCGTTATCCTGGTAGGAACGGTGACCATCTGGGAACAAACGTATGATGTATTCCACAATCTCAGGCACAATTTTCTTTTGGAAGAAAGCTTTATTCATGATTCCTATAACAAGAAAAGTGCTCAAAAAACTGCACACTAGTACAGTACAGTGCATAAGGCAAAAGCGTGTGACTTATTTTACCTTCAAAGATGACAATGCATCCTGGTCCACGCCTAGAGATGGCACCCCACACATGCATCTTCACTGGGTATTTTGGACGCGGCTTCATAGATATGCGCTCTTTTTTGTGGAATGCAAAGATGGCAAATCTCTCCAGCGATACAGTTGACTCGTCTGTGACGATGCAATCCTGGAAAGTTTCTTCACTGTCGATTCATGCCTGGGCCTGGACCACTCTCTTGATCTTGTTAACGTCCCTTATCATAGGGTATGCTCTGTAATGACAAGGAATAATTTTATAGGTACAGTACAGTTTCTTAAACACTTTAACCTCCTGTACTGTCCAGTACTAACCTCACACGTCCATATTTCCATCCAATTTTGCATCTCATCTTCTTTATGCTGAAATAAACAGAAATAACCAACACGTTACATAGATCTATACTATATAGTTCTATTAATATGCAGCAATATAAACAATAATAGATATACTGTATTATATACCGTAGTTATATAAATATACCGAAATAACTATAACATTAGATAGATCTATACTATAGAGAAGAGAGGGGACCACAGTAAGGGACCAACACAGTGATTATACACAGCTCTTCGTTTGATTAGGGAGGGGGGGGGAGTAGGGGTGTTAGGAGATCAATGGAGATTGAAAGATACTGCTGAATGAAAGGAGACACACTTACATCAGAATGTCTAATATCTTGAATTCTTGTACTCTTCTCTTTATATAGCTGTATTTTGTTGAGGGTGAGGAAAAGCCTCCTGGTATCCTCCTTAGCAAAAAAATAAAGGGAAAAAAATAGTGCAATAAAATGTATTAACAATGGAAAAAAAGAGATTGAACACTTACAAGCGGCCGATAATTTCAGGCATAGAGAGGAGATGCTGCTAGACTCCACAACGAATCCCTTCCTGGGTTGGGGTGGTTTGTCCTGGCTGTTTCCCTGTTGGCAGATGATTGCTGTGTTGATCTTCACTTCGGGTGGCTAGGGTTGAGAGTTTCCAAAAGCCCGTGCACAGGCTGTGTCCTCCTCAAAACGGCCTGTCCCTCAGCATACACAGATTTCAGCTCCCTGCTCCGGTGCGCGTGCGCATGCGCAGACGGCGGGATCGCCGAGCCCTCAACAAAATACAGCTATATAAAGAGAAGAGTACAAGAATTCAAGATATTAGACATTCTGATGTAAGTGTGTCTCCTTTCATTCAGCTGTATCTTTCAATCTCCATTGATCTCCTAACACCCCTACTCCCCCCCCCTCCCTAATCAAACGAAGAGCTGTGTATAATCACTGTGTTGGTCCCTTACTGTGGTCCCCTCTCTTCTCTCCCTTACTTATATACTTTAAACGCTGTGGAGCCACAAGCAGAGCAACGCGCCGGAGGACCTCCCTTTTTTCTACCAGTATCCACACAGAGGTTGGTGAATCACCTCTGAGAGACTCAGGCTGCGGAACTGCATTGTGCCAAGGACAGGAGCCATATACTGAACAGTAGGATAACTCTTTTTTGGCGCAACTTTTCTCTCTTTTATATCAAGATCTATACTATATAGTTCTATTAATATGCAGCAATATAAACAATAATAGATATACTGTATTATACTGTATAGTTATATAAATATACTTACGCGTTAGTTACCGTTGGTGTCCTCGTGCGCTGTTTGGTTTTTCCGAGTGCATGATAGCACATGGTGGTTGATGGCACAACGAGGCCAGAAGCAGCAATGCATATGCAGCAATGGATATCTGCAATTCGTTGTCTGCTCGTGTACATCTCCATAATTCTCATGTTGAGATCCTTTGAAATCTTTTTAACAGGCATACTGTAGCTGCGTGTTGAAAGAAATACAAGCACAAGAATGTATATTCGATGTTTAGTCGATGTGTACTGCACCGACACACTTTATTCGAGCAAATACCCAGTATGTACCTGGCAGATACCTGGAATGCGCCGCTCCTCACCTCTGACAAGCCCCGTTGTGTTTGCCTTCCCAGCCTGGGTTCATGCCTGGCTGACGGGCGGCTGATCTGTTAAATGATAATGATTAGGATTTAATAGGCTGCAATGCTTCGTGTGTCTACCAGATGGCATAAATTCATGAATTGTAATGCAGTATATATATATATACTGTGCATTATTGCAGCCAGCGGGAATAAAATGCTTCAATCCCTGCCTGGAAAATACCTCAATGCACTCGGGCAGAAAACAGTCACAAACCTCAATACACCCGGGTATACCCGAATTCGTGGCACTAGCCAAGCTCGAAAAAAGTGTGTCGCCAGTGTATTCAATGTGAAGTGAATCCACAAAATGGATGGTGTATTTATACTATAATGAGTCACATTAGAATACGCCCACTTTTAATACCTGCACCTCGTCGCCATGCATAAAAGGTGACACAGATTGCATAGCCTCCCACTCGATGATCGGTATCTAAACTTGCCCTTGTCCAGATACTGCATTGTGCCATCTGCTTCCATGGATCAACCCCGATTCTACGGATGCAGGAAGCCACTCGCCTCTGCCGTGCCTATCACACAGAAAAAGCGAAAGGCGGCAGCCGTTTCCAATCCAAGGCCAAAGTGACAGGCTAAGGCTAATAAAGAAAACCTTCTGCTGACCCCAAAGGCTAAGGGTTTTAATACACGTAAGCCTTATTATGTCAAGAAGAAATTCGGTGATGTACACTCAAGGCAAAACAAATGGCAGCCAACCCATCGAACCCGCAGGCCACTTCCTCGATTACGCTTCGATGTCTCTGCCGCTTCTCTCCTGGAAATCTACAGCCTATCTTCTCCACTACTCGTCCACGACGCTGCCGCTGCTCTCCCGGAAACCCACAGCCCATCTTCTCCACTACTCTTCGATGACGCTGCCGCTGGTCTCCCGGAATCCACGGGTCACTTTCTCCATTGGTTTTAATGACGTCACTCTTCTGACGTCGGTAGCAGTGACCAGCAATGCAAGGAGCTCTGGTGTATCGTGTAAACCAGCACCAACTCGGCTGATCGGGTAGTATCTGAAATTGATCTCTACTTACCCTTTTTTCTTGCCTTATGCTATAGCCTGACATGATGTGTATATACACAGTTTGAAATTACTTTTGTATGCAGTCTGATGCATGGGAGACAACTTTATTCAGGGGATTATGGGTATACATGTATATATATGTTGAAATACCAATCCTCTGTTTTACTTTAGTGTTCAGATACACTTACCCGTTGATACATGTTACACCATAATGCATATGCTCCATGTTTTCAAGCGATTCAGATGAACCAGGAATACATTCCTTTACACTTTAAGTGTTATTTTGTGTTTAGTATCCCCTCTTGCTGGTAGAATTTTCTACCATATACCTTGTCAGGACTTTGGCTCACTATACCTCATTGCCCACTACCAGGTATTCGCTGCAGGGATATGCCTTATAAGCTTTAGCAGTGGCTTCCCCTATATTTGAACTGTACCTGATGAGTGAGAGAGAACACTCTCTATTCTGGTCACCAACTACCATATTTTTAAACACACCCTTATTCATACCCCACACTCCCTGATTTTGTTCCCTCATGTACTTAATAAATTCTTTTTTGTTTTGCGTCATATAGCACTTTGGGCCTCATGCAGTAAGCGTTGATAAGGGAATTATCACCATTTTATAGCCAAAATTGGGTTTGAGATTCAGTAAGCGCCGATAAGTGCTTGATTTCGCCAGGTTTCGGATCCGATTATTTTGTTATGGCCAGTCGGCTGCCGATAAGCCTGTTTTCGCCACTGATCGCCACTTTTTTAAATCGGCTGGATTCAACAAAAAAAATCAGCTTATCGGGGCTGATCGGCACTACGAAATTGAGATGTTATGGCCAATTTCTCCCGCCAACTAAAGTTGGCAGTTTGGACGGGAGAACGATCGCTAAGGCTGCCGGAACGGCACTTAGAAAAAAAAAATCTTCTGTACATCAATGGAGTCAATGGAGCGGGGACGTATAACAGTATAGTACTGTTTACGTTTCATTGCTCACAATACAAACGTCATTTGCATTACAGTGTGGGGGGCATTCCCTGCATTGTGTCACAGCTGACGTGTATTATTTGCTGTCATATTCTCTAGCCTGCTGTACCTATGCTTTGCCACCGGGACTGCTGCCACTCTAATGTCTTGTTATAGCCTGCAGTACCTAAACTTGTCCACCGGGATTGCTGCTGCTAAACTAGGAACATTCCAGAACCTGTTACCTGACACCTCTACACCTGTGCTCCACCTCTCAGCCTGCCTATATAAACCTCCCTTTCCTGTTCCTCCTTGCCTGTTTATACTGGTTCCTTAGCACCTGCAAGGTTCTTGTGTTTACTGCTGTGTTAGCTTTTGCTATCATCCTGTTCCAGTTTCCTCGTTGCCGACCTCTGCTTGTTTCCTGACTTCGCTACCTGCCGCCTGCCTCGGACCCCTGCTTGTTACCGGACTTCGCTACCTGCCGCCTGCCTTGGATCTCTGCTTGTGACCCCTACTTCGCTCCCTGCTGTTCCTGCCACTGGGATCCACTTCAGCCGAAGTTCAATCCTTGACAGAATAAACAGGCCCTACCATGGATTCCGCTGGAACAGACCCGACTCAGGCTCAGACACTCCATGACTTGCAACATATCATGGTTGGTTACCAGGAACAACAAAGACACGTGTTTAATCGTCTTGGCCGCTTAGAAGAAAAAGCCGCCACTGCGGAAGCTGAGAATCGTGAACTACGTGCAGCCTTAATCACCTTGTCTGGTCAAAACACTGTGACTGTGCAAACCGCACCCCGTGTAACCCTTCCGGAAAAATTTGGAGGAAAAAGACAATCTTTTCGGGATTTCCTTAATCAATGCAGACATGTGTTCAAGCTTCAGCCTACCATCTATAATACCAACGAAGCCCGGGTTGGATTGATCATAACCCTGCTCAAGGATGAGGCCCTTGCTTGGGTCTCCCCTATGTTAGAACAGGATAGCCCACTACTAAGGGACCTGGAGGAATTTATCGATGCCATGAGTCTTATTTTTGATGACCCAAATCGTAGTGCAACTGCTGAGGCAACTCTGAACAATCTTCGTCAAGGAAGACGCTCGGCAGCTGAGTACGTCGCTGAATTCCGCAGATGGGTTAACGATACTGAGTGGAATGAGGCCGCGCAGAAATATCATTTTCGGCAGGGTCTCTCGGAGCAAGTTAAAGACGAACTAGCCCGGGTGGAGACCCCAGAGAGATTTCAGGACTTTGTCTGTTTATGCATTCAAATTGATCGTAGGCTTACGGAAAGACGATTGGAGAGACAGGGGTTTATGCCAAGCACCCCCGGGTTTAGAGATGTCAGTACCCCAAGACGTTCCAGGGAGACGGAGGAGGAGCCAATGCAAGTAAATACACTGCGGGGACCCATCTCAACCGGGGAAAGGAATAGACGCCGAACAGAAGATCTCTGTTTATATTGCGGAAACGATGGGCACTATCTCGCTGATTGCCCAAACAAGTCCAGGCGGTCTTCTTTCCAGAGCCCTAGAAGAAATCAGCTGCACGCTATTTCAAAGACTGTTCTCTCTGCTTCTCAAAGGAAAGATAACCCTCCTTCGCTACACCCTCACCTCCTGGTTCCTATTATCATCGAGGAAGGAACACATCGTTTTTCAACCACAGTAATGGTCGACTCAGGGGCGGCAGGGAATTTTATGGACATAGAATTCGCCAAGAACAATTCGGTATCATTTGTAGCCAAGGAATCGCCAGAAAGGATGGAAGTCGTTGACGGTTCTCCCTTGAGCTCTGGACCTGTTACCCATGAAACCAGCAACTTAACACTCATCATGGAGCCCAATCACCAGGAGAAGATTTCATTTGGTCTCATTCCATCACCTTTGTTTCCAGTGATTCTGGGAATTCCATGGCTCATGATCCATAACCCACTAATCGACTGGAAGACCAAGACACTCACGTTTCCCTCGGAGCACTGTCAGCTAGCCTGTCTACCTAAAACTCCTATACCAGAGTGTGTAGGAATACATAAGATTTCCTCGTCTCAAGAAAATCTTCTGCCGGCTCCTTACTCTGAGTTTTTAGATGTGTGTGACAAGAAGAACGCGGATACGCTTCCCCCACATCGCTCTTATGACTGTCCCATTGAATTATTACCGGGTGCTGCTATTCCGTTTGGAAGAATTTATTCCCTCTCAGAACCGGAATTGAAGGTCCTCAATGACTACCTACAGGAGAACCTATCAAAGGGTTTTATCCGACCCTCTACTTCTCCAGCAGGCGCTGCGCTCTTCTTCGTGGGAAAAAAAGACGGTTCTCTACGCCCCTGCATTGACTATCGGGAACTAAATAAGATAACGGTGAAGAACAGGTACCCATTACCTCTGATTCCTGAACTATTGGAAAGAATTCGGTCAGCCAAGATCTTTACCAAATTAGATCTCAGAGGAGCGTATAATTTGGTCCGCATTCGACCCGGTGACGAATGGAAAACAGCCTTCCGAACCCGTTATGGGCACTATGAATATCTGGTGATGCCTTTCGGACTCTGTAATGCCCCTGCTACCTTCCAGCATTTAATCAATGATGTCCTCCGAGAGTTATTGGACCAATTCGTAGTGGCATACCTGGATGACATCCTAGTCTTCTCAGATAACATCATGGATCACCAGAGACATGTCCGAATTGTCCTTGAGCATCTCCGTAAGTACAATTTATACATCAAGTTAGAAAAATGCGAATTCGAAAAAACCAGCATGCAATTTCTCGGTTACATCATCTCTCCCGAGGGTTTGAGTATGGACCCAGGCAAGATTCAAGCTGTGGTGGAATGGCCAATCCCTCGGAATGAAAAGGACATTCAGAGATTTGTGGGTTTTGCCAATTTCTATAGACGTTTTATTAAAAATTTCTCTGGCATTATTGCCCCAATCACCCAACTCACACGGAAGGAATTCCCCTTCAAATGGTCTCCTAAAGCGGATGCGGCATTCGAACAATTGAAGTCACTCTTCACATCTGCCCCTATCCTCATCCATCCAAATCCAGAATTACCATTCATCTTGGAAGTGGATGCATCCGACTCCGCTGTTGGTGCCATTCTGTCACAAAGAATTGGACCCAAGATGCTCCTTCATCCATGTGCTTTTTATTCATACCAAATGTCAACAGCTGAACGAAATTATGACATCGGAAACAAAGAACTCTTGGCTATAAAAGCTGCATTCTCTGAGTGGAGACATCTACTGGAGGGGGCCAATCATCCAATTACGGTCTTTACGGATCATAGGAACTTAGAATTCATTCGATCCGCAAAGAGACTGTCTGCGCGACAAGCCAGATGGGCTCTCTTCTTTGCAAGATTTCAGTTCCACATTTCATACCGTCCTGGCTCCAAGAATGGGAAAGCCGACGCCTTGTCACGGTCCTTTCCGAATCCTAGCTCAGACAAAGAGCAAGAAGAAACTATTCTTCCAAAAAGAAATTTTTTGGGCGTCACATTCTCTGCCGATCTCCTCACACGAATAAAGGGAGCCTACTCAAATGACACTTTTCTTAAAAACCCTCCTCCGGAAGCAGAACTATTTCTATGTGATGGTCTCTGGAACTGTAATGATCGTCTGTTCGTTCCTAAGGAGGTAAGATTAGAGGTGCTCCAATTAATGCACGACTCCCGACCCGCGGGTCACCCAGGTGTCCTCAAGACACAGGAACTGTTGTCTCGCTCTTTTTGGTGGCCTAAATTAGCACAAGATGTTAAAGACTATGTCCTCTCCTGTGAAACTTGTGCTAGGACCAAGACCCCTCGAGCATCACCCGTGGGTTTACTGCAGCCTCTTCCGGTTCCAACTCGTCCTTGGGGGTCCATATCAATGGATTTTATTGTTGACCTGCCACGATCAAATGGACATAATACCATCCTGGTAGTGGTGGATCGACTTACAAAGATGGCTCACTTCATTGCAGCACAGAATCTTCCTTCTGCAGACCAGACAGCCAAGTTGATTGTGAAAGAGGTGTTTCGGCTTCACGGGGCTCCTGATGAGATCATATCCGATAGAGGGGTACAATTCACTTCAAAATTTTGGAGGACCTTCTGTTCCTCTCTAGGAATTCGTTTAAATTTATCGTCTGGCTATCATCCACAATCCAATGGCCAAACAGAAAGGACCAATCAGACTTTGGAACAATACTTACGATGTTTTGTTTGTCATCTCCAGGATGACTGGATTGATTTCCTACCATTAGCTGAGTTTTCATACAACAACTCACATCATTCATCGACTCAGAAGAGCCCCTTTTTCTCAAATTATGGATTTCATCCAACCTTTATTCCTCGTTTTCCATCTTCAGGCCCCATTCCGGCAGTTACAGAGAAACTGGAGACTCTGCGAGACATCCAGGAGACCCTCAAAGAGACGCTTCGTGAGACTCAAGTAAAGTACAAAAGAGCAGCAGACCAACACCGCAGACCCTCCCCAGAATTTCAAGTCGGGGATAAAGTCTGGCTTTCTACAAAAAATCTACGTCTAAAGGTTCCAACCATTAAATTGGGCCAAAAGTACATCGGGCCTTTTCGCATCTCAGCACTAATAAATCCAGTGTCCTTCAGATTAGAGCTTCCTGAGACCATCAAAATACACCCTGTGTTTCACTCTTCTCTGCTGAAACCTTTCCGTGAGAACCCATTTCCTGGACGGAGACTTCCTCCCCCTGAACCCATCCTCGTGGATAACGAAGAGGAATTCATTGTGGAAAGAATTTTGGATTCCAGGTTACACCGAGGGAAACTACAGTACCTGGTTCACTGGGGGGGCTATGGCCCAGAGGAGAGGTCTTGGGAACCCAAAGATTTTGTACATGCTCCGCGACTAGTCAAAGCTTTCCACCGACGATATCCAGACAAGCCTAGCAAGGATCGTCCGGAGAACGCTCTTGGGAGGGGGGAGTAATGTCATATTCTCTAGCCTGCTGTACCTATGCTTTGCCACCGGGACTGCTGCCACTCTAATGTCTTGTTATAGCCTGCAGTACCTAAACTTGTCCACCGGGATTGCTGCTGCTAAACTAGGAACATTCCAGAACCTGTTACCTGACACCTCTACACCTGTGCTCCACCTCTCAGCCTGCCTATATAAACCTCCCTTTCCTGTTCCTCCTTGCCTGTTTATACTGGTTCCTTAGCACCTGCAAGGTTCTTGTGTTTACTGCTGTGTTAGCTTTTGCTATCATCCTGTTCCAGTTTCCTCGTTGCCGACCTCTGCTTGTTTCCTGACTTCGCTACCTGCCGCCTGCCTCGGACCCCTGCTTGTTACCGGACTTCGCTACCTGCCGCCTGCCTTGGATCTCTGCTTGTGACCCCTACTTCGCTCCCTGCTGTTCCTGCCACTGGGATCCACTTCAGCCGAAGTTCAATCCTTGACATTTGCATAACATTATACTTTTACATGTTTTCAGCATTTGCGGGTCACATTACTCATCATGTGATGATGTGGCAAGGGAAAATACTATACTCAACTCTTAAAGGAGAACCTCACATCATAGCACACATTTTACTGAATTGATCGACAATTGTTTACATGATGTTACACATGTCACACATGTCACACATACACCGTATATTCATGTTCCTTTACATTACACAATGCTTGTAATGTGTCACGCATCTTTAAACGTTCATGTACATCTAAATTCTCATGTTTACATCTACGTTTGGTCCTCCCTATTTTCATGACGTCACTTATTGGACGCGCAATCACATTGCATGTTTACATTATAACCGTTGCATTACAAGCACTTCAACCTAACTTATACGCACATGTACAGTAATTCATCATTGGGACACCTTGTAAACTCATTCTATAGCAACTATCCTCATTACAGAAATGCATGCATATGCACACGACTATTCATTGTTGGCAACATGTCACAATAACATGGCTAATTACACATGTTACACAAAACTTTTCCCACATCAATCTCAGCCTTTTTGTCTCATTACATGACTGACTCTTGCGTTCACAAGTTTTACATGCATTGCACATGCAACTATTTATTTGCAAGCAATGTTTCTACAAAGCATCACGTCACATCATTGGCAAATATCATCATTCCCTGCAGAATACACACAACAACTGCACACAGCTTGCCACACAAGTACTTTATTATGTTAATGTAAAACCTTGCATTTTACTATGTCACCTGACATCATCACATACCTATTTAAAGGACGCCCATTACCTGCTCATTCACAGCTACTCATTTCAAAATGTTGAGATTGTTTAGGAGACGGAGGAACATTCTTTTCTATGACATGCTTGATGATGAAGACAATCATATAGGGCAAGGGAGGGACACACCGAGGGACAGTGACAGGGACAGTGACGCGGATACGACAGGGACAGGGAGAGGGACAGGCCGAGGGACAGGGAGAGGGACAGGAGATCAGAGGAGAAGACAGAGGAGACAAGTTGTGCCTCGTCCGCGTGTGTACAGGGAGAGAACCCTGTTAGATGAGATGAGTGAGGAGGAGATTGTAAGTCGCTATCGTTTGAGTTCAGCAGCAATCTTAGCTCTTTATCAGGAGAGAAGGGGAGATTTAGATTTTTTCACAGCCAGAGGTCGTGCAGTCCCTGGGCTTGTTAAAATGCTGTGCTCATTACATTATCTTGCTTCCGCGTCATACCAGACAACTGTGGGCATAGTGGGCGGGGTCTCGCAATCTACATTCTCGCGGGCCTTGACCCAGTTTCTCTATGCACTCAATAGACGCGCTAGGAATTATATTCATTTTCCTACAGAGGCGACAGAGTGGCTGGAAGTCAGGACTGGCTTTTATAATATAGCAGGGATACCATGTGTGCTGGGTGCAATCGATTGCACACATGTTGCTTTGATTGCACTTAGTCAAAGTGAGCATGTGTACCGCAATCGGAAGCACTACCATTCACTCAATGTACAGGTGGTATGTGATGCGACGATGAGGATAATGCATGTGGTACCCAAATTCCCTGGTTCCAGTCACGATTCCTCTCTCCTGAGGAACTCTTCAGTCTTCCATGCGTTCGAAGAGGGACATTTTGAACATGGTTGGCTGCTGGGTGAGTACACATTTACATGTTATAACACAAAACACATTTTTATTTAGGAATGTTGGCATTGTACAATTTGATCACTAATGTCAGCTTATGTGTGCTCCATTCATTATAGGTGACTCAGGATACGGAATTAGGCCGTGGCTATTGACTCCGGTGCTAAACCCTCAAACTGAAGCAGAGGAGAGGTACAATGCAGCCCATATATCTACAAGATCTGTTATAGAGAGGACATTTGGCCTACTCAAGACCAGATTTAGGTGTCTGGACAGAACTGGTGGGGCTCTTCTATACAAGCCTCAAAAAGTGTCTGATATTATCCTTGCCTGTTGCATTTTGCACAATGTTGCACTCAGGCACAATGTACAAGCAGACCTAGCTGAGCCTTTGGTAGACGAGCATCCCACCCATGTAGCTGCTGAAAATGAACAAACAGCCAGTGGTGGCCAGACACGCCAGAATCTCATCAATTCATTTTTTTCTTGTAAGTAAAAACATATATGTTCCAAGTTCTACTTTTATACTTACATTATGTTATCTTAACAATAATGTTTTTTTATATAACCTTCTGTTAGGACACAGATGAATATGGGTTGCACACCTTTCTTTTCTCTGCTGTGTGCACAAAGGGATGTGGCACCGGTATGTTATTGTTGCACAGGTTATATAATCCCTCTTCAATTGTACTTTAGTTGTGTGTATGTGAATACAACTGGGGTAACAAAGCACTAATATTTTAGCATTGTGTTGTTCCTTATGCTAACACAATACACATATTATGCCCATACTCATTCATGCTTCTAGTATGCTTACATACAATGTTATTGGTGCAGTGTAACATGTACATCCATATGATGTGTACACCAGGCTCATTTACATTTTGAATGTGATTAAATATACATGGTGTTGCACATTTAACACCAAATACACACTTTGCTGTGTTGTTTACGGTACTGAAGATGGCATGTCAATGTTTGCAATTTATATATTGTTCCTTTGCATTATAGGTATATCTCCAGTATGACTGATCATGGTATGTATATTTGCTGACATCTCTCATAAGATGTGCCTACCTCAATCTTCCTATAATTATTTGAAGTAAAAACACAACATATTGTTTTAAAGACAAATGTAACATACATGTACTTTCTGTATCATGTATATGCATTTAGCTACTCTTGAGCTTTCATGTGCATTGTATTAGAAAATGATTACTCACATTTTATCACATTTTATGTATGTTTCCTTATAAATTCCATTCATGTAATATAGAGGTGTTTGGAGAAAAGGGGATAACTGTACTTATTTGTTTACTTACGGGAGCTCATTCATCACGGATGAAATTGACTGATCATAACACTCCATGCATGAATGCCTGTAATCACAACAATGCGTACTACATCTTATATTTAGCAATGTAGGTGTTTTTTAATGCTAGGAATTAATAGTCAACATGAATTTAAATTTGTGACATGTGTATGTATAAGTCACACGTGTGTGGATGTGTCCTACATGTACCAAGTGTAAAACTGTGAACAGAAAACACTATTTTGTTGCAAATGTTACTGTCATTTAGCATTTCTAATTTACCTATATGACAATGTTGGTAATATTTTTGCAATATAATTCACGTCACTTCATCATTATCATGATGATAATTATCAAGTATTCTCACAATTGTAACGTCAATCACGTGCACATTAGCATAGACACACTTTTTAAGACAACTGTTTGTGTCTGTATCAATTTGTGTAGGATCCATGTATAACACCGACAAATGATAACACCAGCTTTATTATGGTAGCTTATATCATCATATTGACTATACGATGTATTTTTAGAAAGTTTAATAAACACAGTAAACTATAGTTAGTTAGGTTAATGAAATATACACAGAAACGTACTTCATTACATGATGTTGATGTCATATTCAGAACATCATGCATTGTAGGGGACCACAACATCTGGCCAATAACATTAATTGCTACAGTCCCAAACCATTTTATCAACATACCCATGTAACAAGAGATTTTTTAACAATAAAGGGCTAGTTGGTTGTAAGTGTCCTTTACATTGGGAGAAGGAGTGGCTCAGTGAGTAAAGACACACACTGGCACTGAGAGTTTGAAGCAGGGGAGTCTGGTTCAATTCCCAGTGTCGGCTCCTTGTGATCTTGGCCAAATCACTTTATCTCCCTGTGCCTCAGGCGGCCAAAAATAAATTGTAAGTTCCACGGGCCAGGGACCTGAGCCTGAAAAATGTGTCTGTAAAGCGCTGTGTACAACTAGCAGCGCTATACATGAACATGCTCATATTATAATTATTCTTATTATTCTTATTATTATTGTTACATAGTTTCGACAGTCATACGTTCCATTACACAATAGAATACACAAATGTGTTAGCAGAGTGGGAATGGTTGTTATATATAAAACACACCATGCCATAAAATGATAGTAGTCATTAAAGAACACACAATAAAAATTCATGAGGCACTATTTTGCAACATCATTATGTTAATTAAGTGCTTATGCAATATAGGCATAAGTGTATCACATTTTTAATTGTTTGTTAATAAGCGCTGCAAGCAATATAAAATTAGTTCCATATGTAGTATAGTAGTCGGTGGCTCCTCCTCACAATCATCTCATATAAAGGTAGACTCTTCTGAAATCATACATTGATCCGATTGTATCTTCCCCGACATCTTTGAAATACAGCAAACACATGATGGTCAAAGATGGCACCTTACTATATATGTATCCGTGACAACGCATTACACAGCTCTATATGATTGTGTACATACACACGTCACTCACTTATATTTTAGAAGTACAAGTGTACATCAGTATGTTATGTTTCTTTAAATTTGTAGCAGGCATAACTATGTATATGATGTGAACGTTGCCTGTATACTGAAAAATGTGCGCGCACATCTTAGTGTGCGCACGCACTTCAGGCTTGGCTGCACTAACTGTTTGCGCATGCGCAAAACAAAGCGTACGTTGTGCATTCAATACAGGTTGAAAATATGATTAAACATACAATCTTTATTTCAAATACAATGAATACGAAACTACATTCGTTCTAAACGAGTACATCTGTATTCTTTTTAAACAGACGTGTTTGGACAGAAAGGACGGCCGATAACACAATGCGCAAATGCAATACGTGTGACGTCATGTTAAACCAGCGTGAAACGCACGCTAACACTCCTCCCACTCAATTAACATTCGGCTAACGCCCAGTTGACGCCCCCACTGTATGACACACTGCAGTTACCGTTACTATAACAAAACATGTCAGCCAATAGGCTTTGAGGCGCGCACGTCGCTTGGGGGCGGGACTAACATCCGTAATCCTTTTTAAGGACGCCTTGGGCCATGACAAGGGTCCCACGTCATACGTGGTGGACCCGCTTTTAAATGTTGTAGATGTAGCATGATAACAAAACAGGTATGTGTTAGAGTTATGGTAAAATGTTGCTAATATGTTTAAAGTGATAGGAAAGTACGTATATTTATTCCGTCAGCAATGTGTACTACTCTTTCAGGTTCTACTATATTGTATTCGGAAACAATTTATTTGTGATCGCTACATGTTATGCAGTCTGCTATGTTACGCTGTATCCACGCATTGAAAGGGAAAATGGTGGTTAGACAAAAAAAAAATGTAAACGCAGAGTCAACGCATAACGATTGTTATATTTACCATTCTTCTAGAATTAACTCTTCGTCTGCCTGCAACTGGTCACTCCAGAAATGCAAGGCATTTTCATCCACGCTTGACCCAAAAGCTGAATCCAGTATGAAACACATCTCCTCCATGAAGCGCTCATAGGAATCGCCACTGCTTTCTTCAAACAATTGGTCGGGAGGTATGTTCATTTCTTCGGGTACCCATTCCAATGCATTTTCAGCTGAAAGGCTTGGTACAGAATCATAGTAGTTATGTTCATGTACAATGTGGGTTTCAGGAATGGAGGGTGCAGATATTGCAGCAGCTATCGATTCACACGGAACAGTAGTAGCGGATCCATTGCTATTGGCATTAGGAATAAATATGCCTTTAACCACAATATATGTGCCTTCTTTCACGGTGAAATGTTTTTCTTTGGCAATCTTCCAGAAACCATAGTTGTGTTCTAGCTTATCCTGCACACGTTCAAAAAAGTCATTTGTTGATAAAGTGAATCTTATTGATGAATTAAAATTGCGCGCATGCCGACGGTTTTGGTAATAAGGATATTTTGCTCGAATCAAATCATAGATTTGGCGTGTGCTTGCTTGATGTCCGCAAGTTGATAAAATAGCTTCTGAAATCATGTATTTATAACCTAAATTCGGATTCATAATTGTCACCAATTCATCAGCCATTGCAGAGTAGCACAAAAGATGTGTGCAGGTATCTGTTCTTTGCTCATCAAAATGAAACTGCTCAGTGGCTAACAAATTGCTGTGTTTCCTTTTCAAGGTCAACAAAAGTATAAACTGTAACTCCTTATTTCAAACGCCAATTGGATTTCTAGTTATAATTGCTTGAACATTTGTGGTTAGTGATAGCCGCATGTGGGACAAACATGTATCCTTTTTTTATCTCGTTTTTGAAAACATTAGTACACTTTTCATTCAGTAACATTGAGTTTTCTTGCAAAATAACAAAGAGCACTGTGTGAAAATAGTGCTTAGACAGCCATATCAGTAAATACACACACCTGCAAAATGAAATGTTTTTTTCCCACATACATTTCTGTGTGTATTTGAAAGTCTGGTTAAGTCCCTGTCTGCATGAGTTTAAATACGTGTGTATCTATATATATATATATAAATATATCTATCTCATAAATATATATATATATAAAGTGTATATTGTACTATATGTATATTGTGTGTATGTGTATGTGTATGTGTATGTGTATGTGTATATGTATATATATATATATATATATATTATATATAAAAAAATATTATTTTAATTTTTTTTTTTATATATATATTATATATATATATATAAAGTAATATTTTTTTTTTTTTTTTAAATATTGCTGGAGTACACACAACATATTGATGGCAGTAAGTAGGCCTTGTATGAAACCTATTTAAATGGTGATAAACATGAGTGAATTAAGTAATAAACATTTGTTTGCGCCCAATAATGTTAGAGGCTCACACTTAGTATAGTTGTCAAACATTAGGCCTGTATTATAAAAATACTGTGTTTTCACAAGGAAGCATGAAGTGTATGTTTTTTGTAAATACATCTATACCAGTTTAGATAGCACTATATATATACACACACAGTGTGTGTCTGTGTGTGTGTGTGTGCATATATCAATACATACTACATATATATTAGTATCAATTCAGAGATGTTCTTGAAACAAGAACACATAAATGATTAAAGGACAACATTACAATGGCCAGCAAAGGTAAGTAATATTTAACACAAAATCCTGCTGTACACGTACAAGAAAGATGTTTGCAGTTAAATAGGTGCTTTTATAATTGCATGAAAATAATATGCACATGCAATGATTACATCAATTAACACACCCAAATGCAATGTTTTGCTGCTAAGTCAATGGCAGCTTCTCTAAACTTAGCAACTGGCTCCTGGTGGACCATTACTGAACAGACGATTAAAACATAAATATTTATAACACTATTCATTAATTAGGAGTGTTCACATTTCCAAAACTTCATGTGTACAAGAACATACTTGAAAGTTTGGAAACAACACAGTCTTCAGCATACATACAATAGTAATTAGATAATCTGAAGTCAACAAAACAAGGCCAAAGACATATTTTCTGAATTATAACATTTATTTTTTTTGTTCCTTTTGCGAGCGAGTAACAGGCCTGCTTGTTGTCTCTTGAATTTTCCTTTTTCTTTTGCCACCAACTTTAGGCACAACAGAGCCACTTTGACTGGCCTCTGGCACTTCACGGGCAGGGCTTGTGGCCAGTGACTCACCTACAGGGCTTTTGGGCAGTGACTGTTCACCTACGGGGCTTGTGGCCAGTGACTCACCTACAGGGCTTTTGGGCAGTGATTCACCTACAGGGCTTTTGGGCAGTGATTCACCTACAGGGCTTTTGGGCAGTGATTCACCTACAGGGCTTTTGGGCAGTGATTCACCTACAGGGCTTTTGGGCAGTGATTCACCTACAGGGCTTTTGGGCAGTGATTTACCTACAGGGCTTTTGGGCAGTGATTCACCTACAGGGCTTTTGGGCAGCGATTCACCTACAGGGCTTTTGGCCAGTGACTCACCTACAGGGCTTTTGGGTAGTGACTGTGAGCAAGTTGGTAGACACTGCACAAGTGATGGTTGGTCTGTTTCATGTGTGTCTTTTGTTGTTTTTGACCAAAAACTGGTCAGTAGTAACTGCTTGTGTTTTGTTTTTGTGGGCTCCTTTGTAGGTGTCTGCTGCTGAATTTGTACAGATGGCAGCGGTAGGATGTCATCAGGAACCTGCACAGCAATGTCTGCTACTTGACCGGTAACATTTGGGCCTGGTGAATGAATATCAGATGAATGTGGTGAAAACTGACCTGCATGAACAGATCCTGGCTGGGAGGTGTTGAATTGTGGTACATTAGTCATTCTCCAGTAATTAGCTTGTGTTTGCTGAACAACTAATGCTTCGAATGAGGTGTTGATTTTTTGCAACTGTTTCGGCACTTCAATGAAGACTCTGTGGAGATGTGCCAATTGTGAAACTGTTTCTTCCTGCAGTGCAATCATCCTTTCCAGCACTGTCATGAAGTCAGAATGGCGACGATTTTCTGCTTCCACAATTTTTCCCTCAGAAGCTACAATTGCATCGTATGTCGTATTTGCTGGACGATTTGCCGGTAAAACAGTTTCAATTGGAACGTCTTCATGGTCACTTGCTTCTATTTGTGTGTGTATGGCGGTGGCGTCATCATCATCATCATCATAATCCTCTTCATCATGTTCTACAAATAAATGTACAAATTATTAAATGTCATGTTAATCTCTGCTGTGTTACTATGTAATTGTACTGTGTCATAAGTAACAACTAACATGTTTCCATACGTTTTATAACCTCACATTAAAAACTACCTTGACTTAAGAATAATGTTTGGACTCAGTATGAAATATGAGTGAATGAAAACTTGCTGTAAACTCACAACTCCTACATGATAGTTAACATCACTAACACAATACAAGTTGCCTTACACTTCATTTTCACTGACACTAAGTAATCCTATTTAAAGAAGATGTGCAAAACAAATAATGAACATGACAACATAACATATAGAAGAGCACATATTATATGGCCACCAACTGATACACTCACCTTCTAGGTGTGTTGAGCTGGCTGACCCAGGTGAAGACACTTGTTCAGTCTCAGGTGACACATGTCCTTCAGGGGCAACTATATATAACAATAACATAAGTTTTACATTTACATGTGTAAATATTGAACAAACAGTTATTGTATGTTCTGTATTTATGAGTATCTAACAGCATCATTTCCTTAACCCAAAATGTGTGTGTGAAAGTGAACATAAATAGTTGTAATAACAATGTACATGCCTGTGTACTTAGAAGTTTTGAGTTCCCTAACATACAACATACTATGGTTCTGCAGTAATGCGTGAGGAAAAATACATTAAATTTTTACATAAAAATCATATGTTGTGTAGTGATATCAGTATCATAATGTACATAACTATCATGAGATGACCATTCACAATGGTTATCATGAAGGTGGTCATATTGCAAAAAGTGTTGTTTTTGGTAGAGGATATGTGTGGTACATTAATATAAGATGTGGCACACCTGAATGTGGCTGTGACTAAACAAGACAACACATGCAGTGTGTGATAATGTGTCGTTGATAGTAGTTCAACTATAGATATGAGTGAACTAATGTGTGACGTACGGTTTGATAAGTAATGAGTTGTTGGGGCATTTAGTAGCTAAAGTGAAGCTATCAAATGAGTGTGATTAACTTCAGTTGTGCTAGTGAGGTTGTAAGAATGGTTTTCCCTTCCCCAAAAAGCCTAATCAGCCACACCTTTAAATTACTTGAAACAGGTGAAAATGGTGTGAACTAAGTTGCCCCTAAAATGAGGCTGTAATTAGTGTGTGTGCTGAACCCCACCCCCTCTGTTGAAGTGTATGCTGTGATGAGATATTAATTGCAGCTGCTTTAACACAATGGTAGATGAGCTAAATAGTCGTGTGCAGTTTTTAAGTTATGAAAACAATGACATAAAATATGATACGTGTGCCTCATTATGCTGTCTGTATATGACTTAAATCAAAAATGGACCTTTTCATTAACAACTATAGATGTGTTAGTGCAAGTGATGTTTGTAGGCCGTTGCATGCAATATATTTGATGCATGCTTAAAATAGGCAGTAATGTCATGTTTGTCGGAGTAAAATAAATAAAATACACAATAATATTCTACATATTTCTGTTCTGTACCTGTAGCTAGTAATAATTTCTCATTAACATGTGTTACACATGTGTACTACCCTGTTGTTCCCCATCTTCGCCCACCATCAATTGCTTCCACTGCAGCAATGCATTTTGGGAATTCACATGTAAATGAGCACGCAATGGCACGTGCTATATTAGTTACTGCTTTTAGTAGGACTACAACATATATGTCTATTTTGAGATATATATGTATACAGAATCAGACATATACATATATAGATGCAGGTATGCTTATATTGTGAAGACAGTATAAAAAGCAGTGTAACTATGCAAAATAACTGTAAGCAACGACACGCCTAGAACAGTAATATTTCTCACCTGGTGGAAATTGTGAGGGGTAAATTCCTATATCACGGTCACCAGGTAAGCCTTCCACGACGACGGGAAGTAATTTTGCCCGAAGCAGCTCCTCCAATGGACTTAATATGAGACGTTGTGGTGTGGGCCCACCTCCAGTGCCAGTAGCATGCACGCGTTGGTGTTGTATTTTCTTTTTCAATTTGGACCTAATATCATCAAATCTCTTGTGACAATTCCGCTTGTCCCTCACATGATTCCCACACGCATTGACACCAATGACTATTGTGTCCCACATTTCTTTTCTGCTTGCTGAACTTGTCCGCCCTTGAAAAACATATAAAATATATGAGGTAAATGAATAATAATATAAGCACCAGTTTCCTACACTGCTAGCTGTTCCAAGAGATAGCAAACATGCTGTTTTATGTGTAATATGTGAAGCACATGAGCATTCACTACTAAACCTATACATGTAAGCAAGGTTGCATTCATATTGTATGCAGTTATGGCAAATTGACCGCCTGTGTTTAGTTGTCCTTGTAAGGCATGATAAAAAGCTGTGTTTCCAGACTAATTAACATAGAAAGATATTGTGAAGCCATATTTGCATATGAACAAAACTCAGATGACCTAGGATCACATGTATTTGAATAATAAATGTAAATGTACACTTACCTAGTAAATGTCCATATATACTGTCATAGTGCTCCAGAATGCCAGTGACAAGAGCTGTATTTTCCTGGTCATTGAAGCGAGGATTACGTGGCTTCTCCACACGTTTCTTCCGAGCAGGTTTAGGGTCAGAGCTTGGCTGGTGCTGACTGGACTCTCCTTCTTCCAATGGAAGAGCCTCCAAAAGCTGCCCACCAGCAAGCACGCCACCACCATCCACTCCATCAGCAACTGCGCCACCAGCAGCACTCCCAGCACCAGCACTCCCACTCCTAGCACCAGCACTCACACTCCTAGCACCAGCACTCACACTCCTAGCACCAGCACTCACACTCCTAGCACCAGCACTCCCAGCACCAGCACTCCCACTCCCAGCAACAGCACTCCCACTCCCAGCAACAGCACTCCCACTCCCAGCACCAGCACTCCCACTCCCAGCAACAGCACTCCCACTCCCAGCAACAGCACTCCCACTCCCAGCAACAGCACTCCCACTCCCAGCAACAGCACTCCCACTCCCAGCAACACCACTCGCAGCACCAGCACTCCCACTCCCTGCAACACCACTCTCACTCTCAGCAACATCACTCCCCTGAACAGTACGTTCACTCCGACGCGTACTCCCACGAGTAGCACTCCCACTCCCACCAGCATCACTCTTCCCACGCTTTGCGGGCATACTTCCAGCACTCACAAAAAACAGACAATAAATGTACAGCCAATCACACGAAACACTTCCACATATAAAACAAGACAAAGATGTAAACAAAACAACAATGGACAAAGCTCACCCAATACACAACAAGTCTCTCAGTCAATATGCAAATGTTCAAACAGCCAGCTCTGTGCGTCTCTCTCTCTCTCACTCCCAACAACACAGAGAATGAATAGCAGTACACGTTGCCTTTAAATATGGCGCGCAATCCAAAACATGCTTGTTTCGCCTGATTCAGCAAGATTTGTGATTGGGCAACCTAACAGCACCCCGCCACGCACGCCGATACACCTGTGTGTGATCGGCTAATCATCGTGAGAGTGGGCGGATTTGTTTTCGGGTTGATTTTGAATGTATTCGGCACTTACTGCATACGGAGAGGAAAAATCGCCAATAACATGACTAATCGGTAAGATTACCGATTTCACATAATCGACGCTTACTGCATGAGGCCCTTTGGCTATTAGCCTGGGATATATTGTTCACTCCCACTAAGTGTTTTATTCTCATAGAGTGCAATTTGGGGTTTCTTGTCCAATTGAGGGTCTCTACCCCACTCGGATTTTTGTGTCCACTTTCTCCATTACGCTTAGACGACTCTGCCGCTTCTCGCCCGGAAATCCACAGGTCACTTTCTCTATCCCTCTTCGACGACGTTGACGCTTCTCTCCCGGAAATCCACAGGTCACCTCCTCCATCCTTCTTCGACAACGCTGCTGCTTCTCTCCAGGGAACCTCCATCTCATCCTCCGTAGCACCCATTCACCCAGATGTCCACAGCACCCCATGCACAAGAACCAGCTCGTTAGACCGCATGCTGAATGGGTTAAGTGTCGATATCCCCGGGAACTCTACTATGCTGATAAAGATAGATCTTCTTTTAGAGACCATGCTAAATATGGATCAACGGATGGGGAAGATGGATCAACGGATGGAGAAGATGGATCAACGGATGGAGAAGATGGATCAACGGATTGAGAAGATAGAGACTGACATAGCGGGATACATAATTTGCTCGGAGTTCATGCCCCTGTATCCCCGATGCCGGAGCAGGAGGGTGGCATGGATGTGATGAATGGGACCTTCGACCACCTTCCAACACCAAGCGCACCCCCTCCACAGAAGAATTTGTGTACATGTATGCCGTTGCCGAGGAGGATAACATGACAACCCTGTCAAGACCACGCCAGGAGACAACATGGCGACCAAGACAGGAGGAAAGCTTCCTCCCAGACAACCTACCCTCGCCCACCGCCACAAGCACACCCGCTCCCAGAAGCACACTCGCTCCCAGAATCCAAACTACATACGCTTGCATCGATATCATCCTGCGCGAGCTGCCACCGGCTCTCAGGGAGAAGTATAGGGTGATGAGTGCTGGTTTACCCCCAGAAGTATGGAATGTTAATTTTTAAACACCACGTGTCCTACTTGGTGTACTGCGGGTGGGCCAAAAATGTAAACTACGAAGGAAATCACGAAAAAAAGGCACTTCCTGACTATTGTGGTGGAATTGCGGCGCTATTTTTCAATTGCAGATCCTTTAATGAAAATCGTTCGAGACTCCATTAATGGCATTTTGCATCATACAAGGCATCGGCCCTGGAAGGACAATCTGGTGGGGATCGAATTTGCACGACTTTTCAACTGTTGTTTATTTTTTGACTTGTTGCTTGTTTTAACTTGTATTAATAAAGAAATATTTTTACTTACACAAGACCTGCACAACTCCAGTCCTCGAGGGCCGCAAACAGGCCCAGTTTTCAGGATTAAACCGGACCTGTTTGCAGCTCTCGAGGACTGGAGTTGTGCAGGCCTGACTTACTGTACTGTACACCATCCTACTGTAAATGTTTTGACTTTCTGTACTTTAATAAAGGAGATGTTGCATGTTTTAACTTGTATTAATAAAGAAATGTTTTTACTTACACAAGACCTGCACAATTCCAGTCCTCGTGGGCCGCAAACAGGCCCGGTTTTCAAGGTTATCCTGAAAACCAGGCCTGTCTGCGGCCCTCAAGGACTGGAGTTGTGCAGGCCTGACTGACTGTTCTGTACACCATCCTACTGTAAATGTTTTGACTTTCTGTACATAAATGTTTTCACTAGCATTAAACCATACACCTGTTAATGTTTTGAATTGCTGTACACTTTAAATGTTTTTAAATTGTATTTGTAAATAAATGTTTTTGTACTTACTCCACCAATAAAAGAAAATGTTGATTTGTTTGAAATTGTTCCATTGTCTCCTTTTATACTGTAACAAAATACAGTGTTTCTAGAACATACAGTACTGTCCAGGCATACTGTACAGTACTGTACTGTATACTGTAGGCATGCTCAGTACTGTACATCACAAGAGTATTAAAACAATACATGCTTTACGGGTATAGAATACACATATGTATTGGAATACATGTAGAATAAATGCATACTTTTTATTTTTCGGGTTTATTATACAGTATTATATATATAAGTATTGTATACGGTCTGAAAACAACAGCCTACTGTTTCAGGTTTTCTATGAAGCTCTCAGTTACAGTATTCTATCCTAATCAATAACAACGGCCACTAAACTGTAGACTCCGGTACGTGTTTTTTTTTTTTTTATAACTTGTATTTTATTAATGAATACATGCTTGGTATACATAAAAAACAAATCAGGTGCACATTGATCCCTACTTAACCGTGTGAGAGGAGATCGTCATTCGTATTGTGAGGAATTGGGGGAAAATTATAACTGTTATAAATGGGGGGGGAAAAAAAAGGGGGGGGAACAGAGAGAGGGATGGGGGTTCAGAGGGTGAGGATGCAATGGCCTCCAGGAGCTGCTGGGACGGCTCTAGAGCTGTGTGACAGCCAACGAGGTCGTGTGATAATGTAAATGATTGATCGAAGGTGTTTTAGGTTCGAAGTGTGAACCTCGTCTTCACCTCCTAGAAGGAGAACGCATGTATTACTATTATAGCCAAATTGTGTTACGCTCTACCCCAGGGATGTCTGTCTGAGCTAGCCAAGGAGCCCAGACTTTTAGATAATTGTCAACAGTGTCGTTAACTAAGCTCGTTAACTTTTCCATCTGGCAAATAAACCAAACACGATTCCGAATCTTTGGGATAATTGGAATATCGGGGCGTTTCCATAATGCTGCGATCTCACACCGCGTGGCTATTGCGAAATGTGCAATTAGTATGTTGTGTGACTTTGATAGGCCCTTTAGTGGTCTGTTCAGAAGAAACAGCCAAGGGTCTGGGGGAATAGTGAGGTCAAAAATCCTCTGGATCCAATTCCTGATCTTTAACCACACTGGGGATATCTGCGGGCAAGACCACAGCATATGTAACAGGTCAGCTGTTCCTCCACATTGTTTCGGGCACAATGGGGAGGACCCTGGTATAATCTTAGATAATTTGAGTGGGGTGAGGTACCATCTCATAAGAACTTTATTTGCGTTCTCTTTAAGTGTGGTGCATATCGAACTTTTTGCGGCTCCTAAGAATATGGTGTTCCATTCTTCGTCCTCCAAGGTCTCCCCTAGGTCCCTTTCCCATTGGATACGGAATGATGGCATTTGTTGCTTTGAGGCTGCAGACTCGATTACCTCTCTGTATATCGTAGATATGAATCCCTTAGTGTCGGTTTGTGCCCGACAGAGCTTTTCAAAATTCGTCAATGGGGGGTACGGGGCGAATTTATTATAGAATGCTCTGAGCTGGAGGTATTTATTGAATTCAACGTGGGGAATATCTTTTTCTAATCTGACATGGTCGAATAATTTAACTTTTAGATTATAGCCCTCCAGATCTTTGAGTCTATTATATCCTTTTAGTTTCCAAATTGAGTGATTGTGACCAATAAGACCCGGTGCAAAGCTAGGATTGTTCCAAATGTGTGACATCAGAGAACTTCCTGTGGTGAGTGAGTTTTTTAATCTTGATACTTCCCAGACCGATATGGAGTTAGCCATTGAGGTAAGCGGTAACATAGTATTTTTCCTTGTCGTTTTAGGTAGCCAAATCAGGTTATTAAGCTCTAATGGGGAGCAAACAGCACTTTCTAGCTCCACCCATCTTTTTAATTTAGGGTCAGAATGCCATTGTATAATCTGACTTAATTGAGCCGCTTTAAAATATCACAACAGGCAGGGTACCGCCAAACCCCCTGCTAAGGTAGGTCTCTTCATATTCAATTATATACTCTCGGTGTTTTCCCTCCCAAGATAAAGTTGGATATTGCAGACTGAAGTGAGAGCATATCCTTCAGTTTGAGTGGCACAGGCAATGTCTGGAAGAGGTATAGCATACGGGGAAGTAGGTTCATTTTAACGCTGTGTAACCTTCCAATCCAAGAAATCTTCGTGGAAGACCATCTGATTAGGTCTTGTTTTAGAGTCCAAATTAGTTTGGGATAGTTTGCCTTATAGATGCTTTTTGCATCCTTGGTGATATGGATCCCCAGATATTTTATTGAATTCTTTTGCCAGTTAAAATTGAAATTCAGTTTCAGTAGTTTCTCTGTATGTCTAGGGAGGTTGATATTCAGAGCTTCAGATTTAGATTGGTTTATCTTGAACCCAGAGACCTTAGAAAATTTGTCTAGTAGGTCAAACAGGTTAGGTAATGATATGAGGGTTTTTCAGATGATTAATAGGATATCATCTGCATACAGGGCCGCTTTATGTGATTGGGAGTATGCGTTTAACCCTGAGATATCCGGACTATTTTGAATGCGTGCCACCAGGGGTTCAATACATAGCGCAAACAGGAGGGGAAATAATGGGCACCCCTGTCTCGTGCCACTTTGGATTTGAAATGGAACCAAGGGGAAGCCCTGATGTATGACCCTGGCTGTTGGGCCTGAGTACAGCGACATAATCGCTCTACTTACCCGATTTCCGAAGCCGAATGCCGCGAGCGTCTCCTTTAAGTATGGCCTGTCTATCCGATCAAAAGCTTTTTCCGCATCCAGACTTAATAACATACTTTGTGTTTTATTTTTGTTTGCCAATTCCAACAGATCAATAAATCGTCGGGTGTTATCCGCTGCCTGCCTCCCCTTAACAAAACCAACTTGATCTGGATGTATTAGTCTGGGTAGGATTAGACTTAATCTATTGGCCAGTAATTTAGCATATATTTTTATATTGATATTGATTAGAGAAATTGGCCTATAGCTTTTACAGTTTAGCGGATCCTTGCAGGTTTATGTATTAGTGATATAGACGCCCGCAGCATATCTTCGGGAATAGGGGCTCCTGCTAATATATCATTGAACATTTGGAGCAACCGCGGGGCGAGTGAATTGGAGAACTTCTTATAATAAAGCCCCGAGAAGCCATCAGGGCCTGGTGCTTTTGATGGCTTAAGCTCCTTAATAGCTTGCGACACTTCTTCTAATGTGAAGTCAGCGCCCATAGCTTCTCTGTCAAGCTCTGTCAATCTCTCCAGTTTTGAGCTGGCTAAGAAATCTCTCAGTGCTCTGCTCGTGTTTTTATTATGTGCCACCTTATTTCCATCGTATAGGGAACCATAGAATGAACCGAATTCTTCTACTATTTTTTTAGGGTTGGCCGTGGGTATACCCGATTTTAAGCATATAGCTTGGATATTAAACTTAGATTGCCTATCCTTTAGTGCTCGAGCTAGCATCGTATCCGGCTCGTTAGATTTTTCGTAAAACTTCCTCTTAGACCAACATAAGGAATTATCTGCCCGGGAAGTCAGTAACATATTTAATTCAATTTTTGTGTCTTTCAGTTCCTGTGTCGTGATTGGGTCCGGGTTGATCTTGTGGTTCGATAACAGGGAATGCAATTTGGATTGGAGCGTCCGAATTTTGGAGTCCCTTACTCGTTTTCTTTTGGCAGTAATATTGATTAATATGCCCCTTAAAGTTGCTTTATGAGCCTCCCATAAAACCGTATGGGACTCCACAGAGCCTGTGTTTATCTCAAAGAATTGAGCTATTTCTTGACCTATTGTATCGCAAATTTCGGGTATTTTAAGGATAGACTCATTGAGTTTCCAGTTTGCGCCTGGTCGATTGGCCTGAATATTGTTGCACCTGAGCTCAATTGGTGCATAGTCAGACCATGAAATATCATGGATCATTGTATGAGTGACCTTAGGAACCAAGCACGAAACAAAGAGATAATCAATTCTGCTGTATGAGGTATGCGGGTGGGAGTAGAAAGTATAGTCTCTATACGTTGGGTGGAGCTCCCTCCATAAATCTACTAGTTGATTGTCTTTCAAAGCACTGCGCAGGGTGTCTTGAGCTTTTTTATTATCAGAGTCGCCTCCCCCTGATCTGCCTAGTGAAGATTGCATTGTAATATTGAAATCTCCTGCTATTATAGTATAACCTTTAGCTACTGAGTTTAACAAGCGGAAGAATCTGTCGAAGAAAGATGCCTCTTGTGTGCAGGGAGCGTAGAGGGAGGCCAATGTGAAGGGCTGCTCATGTATTGTTCCTGTTATTATGATAAAACTACCTTCAGCGTCCTTTTTGATTGTCTGGGCAACAAATGGGATTGTGTTACTAAATAAGATGGCTACTCCTCTCTTTTTGACTGATGCCGATGCTGTGTAAAATTGGGAAAAGCCCTTGTCCAGAAACTTAGGAGAGTTATTATTACTGAAGTGTGTCTCCTGCAAGAATAACACCTCCGCTTGTTTTCTCTTGTAATCCGTAAAAGCAAGCTTTCTTTTGATCGGGCTATTAAAGCCCTTCACATTATGAGAGATTAATGTTAACGCCATATTTTATGGTACAAGAGATAATGTATGTAGTGATCTGTGTACTTACTCATGATGTTATTCCTGAAGCTTCTTTCAGATGTGTCCATACCTGCCATGTCAGCTTGATGTTCTAGACGGGGACCGTGCATCCTAGGGAGGGAAGGGGGAGGAAGAGGGCGGGGAAGGGTAGACAATACAAGGGAAGCAACGAGGGGGCTAAAACGGGAATGGGAAAGAAAGGAAAAGAAGAAAAAAAATGTAAAAAGGGAAGAACAAGAAACAAGAGCGCATCCCGGGAGCCCCCAAGAGTAGCTCTTGCGCCCAGAGGGTGGGTCGTCTGGCTCCATCTTAAGGATGGGCCAATCTCCTGTAATGGAGGCCGACCACACTGGGTCTTGGGAACGGACCCTCAAATCTGGGGACCGAAAAAGGGAACACATGCGCGAAGGATGGTAGCCCCTCCGACACTTTTCGATGAATTGTATAACTAGTCAACTGTGACCAAACAAATGACAGTGACATTAACGTATTAGCACTCAATAACCTTTGCTATTGAGTCATGACGATAACAATAACAGTAATAGTAATGCTACGAGTGTCAGGGCTAGTGGGGTAAACTGAGATGAAATAACGTGTATAGATAAAACATATAACGTATATAGTATATATAGTATATACCCTCTATATATCTTGCCTCGTACACCCTATGTATTTCAGAGTGATCCCTCCAATTAGGATGTTGACGAAGATGTTTCTGATAGGTATATTGTATGTTCACATCATATATCTAACTTATCTAACCTAACTAACCTAACTTAACTAACTATCCTAACAACTATATAACATATATATAACTATATAACATCCATATAGCATAGAACATATACAACCTATATAACATATATATAACCTATATATACATAGCATATACAACATATATAACATACTAGCTGAGAGACCCGGCGTTGCCCGGGTTGTAATGTTCCCGCTCCTCTCTCTCTCCCCTCTCTCCTCCCCCCTCTCTCTCTTACCCTGTCTCCCCCCTCTCTGTTTGTCCCCCGTTCACATCAAACCAGTCCCCCCCTCCCTCCTTCACAGCTTCGTTCCCCCCCTTTACAGCTTCATGCAGTGTGTGTGCGTCAGTCATTGTGTGTGCGTCAGTGAGTCAGTCTGTCTCTGTGTGTGTGTGCGTACGTCAGTCAGTCTGACACACACACACACAGTCAGTGTGTGCGTGCGTGTGTGTGTGCCTCAGTCAATGTGTGCATGCGTGTGCGCCTCAGTCAGTGTTTGCGTGCGCGTCAGTCAGTGTGTGCATGCGCGCGTCAGTCAGTGTGTGCGTGCGCGCGTCAGTCAGTGTGCGTGCGCGCGTCAGTCAGTGTGCGTGCGCGCATCAGTCAGTGTGCGTGCGCGCGTCAGTCAGTGTGCGTGCGCGCGGCAGTCAGTGTGTGTGTGCACGCTTCAGTCAGTGTGTGCGTGCGCGCTTCAGTCAGTGTGTGCGCGCTTCAGTCAGTGCGTGCGTGCACGTGGCAGTCAGTGTGTGCGTGCGCGCGGCAGTCAGTGTGTGTGTGCGTGCATGCGCGCGGCAGTCAGTGTGTGTGGGTCAGTCAGTGTGTGTGTGTGCGTCAGTTAGTGTGTGTGTGTGCGTCAGTCAGTGTGTGTGTGCGTCAGTCAGTGTGTGTGTGTGTGTGTGTGTCAGTCAGTGTGTGTGTGTTTCAGACAGGCAGTTTGTGTGTCAGTCAGTTTGTTGTTGTTGTTTGTTGTTGTGTGCCCCCCCCTCTCTGCTTTTTCCTCTGCCCTGCTGCGGCAAAGGGGGGGGGGTGGTGATGATGATGATACCTGCTCGCGCTCCCGGCTTCCCAGCCCGGCCACGGGGGGAATGGTGGTGGTACCTGCTGGCGCCCCCTCGGTGCTCCCGGCCGCGTGGGGGGAGTTTGTGGGGTGGTGGTGGTACCTGCTGGCGCCCCCTCGGTGCTCCCGGCCGCGGGGGGGGTTTTGTGGGGTGGTGGTGGTACCTGCTTGCGCCACCCGGTGCTCCCGGCTCGGCGGCAGGGGGGGAGGTTACCTGCTTGCTGCCAGCAGTAATACGGGGCTCCGAGGAGAAGAGCCGAGTGGGCAGGCGGCATGTGAGAGGCGGCGGTTATTCGGCGGGAGGCGGCGGGAGGCAGCGGGAGTTTGGCTGGCGGCGTGTCGAGAGGTGAGGTGGAGGAGGCTTGGCGCCGGGGAGGCTGGGGTTTGCGGTGAGGGGTGGTTTGCGGTGAGGGGGGCACAGGGGTGTGTGTGAGACACTGTTAGCCCATACCGGCCAATGAGAGGTGTGCGGGGGCAGGCGGGCCAAGGGAGCAATCTCATTGTCCTGAGGCGGAGTGACGGGCCAAAGGTCCAATGTGATTGCCCCTAGACACAGGGAGACACAGGACGGACAGACAGGCATACAACGGTTTGAGAAATATATATATAGATATATATAACATATATAACATCTAACCTCTGTCTAACCTAACTGACCTGACTACCCTAACTAACATCCCTTCAGCCTTTCTGCGATATATTTATAGTACTTCAAAAACATTTAGATACTAGATATCGGATACCAGATAACCTACATCATATACCATATATCATATATCTCACATAACGCGTCATATATCCTATATCGTACGTCCTATATCATACTTCATACATCGTATATCACCTATCACATAACAATCATATATCATATATATCATATAACACTAAACACATAACAGAAACCATGTATAACATATAAGTAAATAACATCCACATCCTAATTATAAGCTAAAGAGCTTATAGTAATTATGTAAGAATCATATAGGTATCATATATTTTCCACTACAGTATATAGTCTATAATCTTACATGAGGGGCTGAATCATTTTATATGTTGAAACTTATCTGGATCTCTTTAATGATTTGGGGTTATTTAATACTGGGGATGGCTTTTTTATTGAGTGGAAAGGGGGAAGGGGATAATGTTTGTGTCTGTGTTTCATTCAGGGAGTCTTGAGTGGTTGGAGGAAGAGATGTTGCTGTCTCATCTCCCCTCCAGCGCTGCTCCGATGTGTTGGCGGTGAGGTATCTGCCTTCTGTACTGAGGCCCGACCATTCCGATGTCATCCAGGGGCGTCCGAGATCTCATGATGAGAGGGCGCATAGTTGTGACGTCACGCCCCAAGTGCGCGAAAGCCATTAAGCCTCCCTTCCAGGGAGGACCTCCGCAAGATGGCATCCGCTCTGGAGTCGGGTGCGGGTCTGCTCCGAACGAAATTCACTCCTCCACCCCCCCATCCACCCGGCGCTTACCAGATAGGTCTCTTCAAGCTCCGGAGGTCCTCGAAACTCCCAACTGGGCCATCTTTTTCAGGTTTGGGACAGAAGGGGGTAGAAGTCTATGGAGGACTGTGTGATTTAGACTTTATTGGAGCGCGATGCCTCCGGGGCTGCGTTGTCTTTAGGTTTATTCAGGGTGCGGGAGGATCCTGCCTGGCTCCAGATGGGTGTGGGGTTTGTTGAGCCTGCTGGAGAGGGGTGAGGTGGTCATTGGTAGGATCCTGTAAGTCCAAGTTTAGCCAGGAATCCCTCACCATCTTCTAGCCTTCGTAGGGTGTGTGCCATACCATTTTTAATAGTCATGAGGGTGCAGGGAAACAGCCATCTGTATTTGGTGTTGTTCTCCCTCAGTATCTTAGTGATGGGGGCAAATGCTTTTTGCATGGCTAGGGTGGCAGGTGCCAGGTCTTGGAAGATTTGAAGTTTAACTCCTTCGAATTCCAAGGAGTTATCTTCTCTGGCAAGCCTGCAGACCTCCTTCTTCGTGCGGAAGTGGTGGAAGCGGGCCACTATGTCTCTGGGGGGATCCCCCTTTTGGGGTTTGCTGCGGAGAGCCCTGTGGCACCGGTCTAGCCAGATCTCGGACTCTGGCTTGTCTGGGAAGACATGCTCCAGCCAGCTGTTAGTGAAGTCCTCCGGGTCAAGGAGTTTTTCAGGGACCCCCCTCAGTCTTATGTTGCACCGCCTGTCGCGATTTTCGGCGTCCTCCACCTTGTCTTCAAGCAACCTGATTTTATCATTCATCATGGAGATTTGGTCTTGATTCTGTGTTACTGCGGCTGTTGTTTCATCTGCTTTTTTCTCCAGGGTGTCAGTCCTTTCCCCCAGCGCATCCACCTCCTTCCTTAGAGCCCATAATTCATTTTTAAAGAACTTTTGCATCTGGGCGCAAAATTCTTTTAAGTCCTTGCGCCGGACCATTTCCGCGTCTCTGTCATCTTCTAGAGAGGGATCACTGTCGGGGTCCATGTTGGCGGGTTGCACGGGAAGCTCTGGTTTCTCCACTTGGGTCACCCCCTTTCTTTTAAAATATGTTGTGACTGGCTGACTTCTCGCTTGTGTCGCCTTGCCTGCTGCCATCCTCGGATATTTATACAAATAATGATGTGTTTTTAGTCACTGTTTATTTACTTCTGTATCTTTAAATTGCTTTGTAAGTGCCGGTGGGAGCGGAGCTCATAAATCAGGGCTCCATTCTCCTCACCGTCGCGCATGCGCCCCCCGGTACGTGTTTTTTTAAATCCAATTCAGCAATGTGCAGGCATTGTTACACAAAGCGATATTATCCATCGAAATCCCTCCATTTGCCGTTTTACGCATAAGATGACAAAGTTTTCTTTTCTGAGAAAAAATAAAAATGTAAGAGTTTTACTTTAATGGTCAGTCAGTCCCCCTAAAGAAGTTCCCACAGTCAGTCCCACCAATTATTTTCTCGGGGGGGCGTCTCCTGTTCACATGCGCATGCGCCTACTGTAGATGTGATGACATGCAAATGCGTTTCAAGAAGGTTCCAATGCGCATGCGCCTAGCTTTCGACCAATTGTGCAGTATCTACTGTAGAAGCTGCTCAGCCAATGATATTGCTTACAGGAGAATCGCTTGACTATGCATTGATATGATATTTCAAAAACAGAAAAAATACGTCAACATTACTCACCATAGACTTTGCCAATCAGCTGGCGCCGAGCCACTGCCAGTCCCCTATTCTTGATTATACACTTAGTTGACAGGTGCCAGCGGATGAGGCTGGAAATCGCTTTGGTACATGCAAGCTTGCTGGAATCTTTACGCGAAATCCGGCTCAGGCTGCAGGTATCCAGGCGGGGACAGACAGCAAGGGTTGCCGGTCACCAGGTTTTCACTGATGGTCAGACCGTTATTGGATGCTGACGCTGTCGCTGGCGCATTGCTTGCCAGCGACTGACGTTTCTTAGTTGGTTTTAACATGATGTTTCGCCTTTTGAAGTCTCCATGATCATAGATACGGGAAAAATCTGGTGCTACACACCAATACCCTCCAATTACACCGGGATCAATACGAAAAAAACACGGATCGATACAAAACTTTTTCCTTATTGCACGCTTCCACATATAAGCATCTGGTGAAAATTTGTAAAAGTCATAGTTTTCGATAAAATACTGATAAATTTGACCAACTTTTGCCATCTTATCATCTGTTGCATTAATCGCGGCCCATATTAAATAAGCGTACGTTCTGGCAGGTTTTTGGAACACGGACTGTAGTGGTGCACTCATGTCGGGACTCTCAGGACAATAAAACACCAGACACTGTGCATGTATTTTTTAATATGAAAAGCCTAAATTGATACATTATTGTAACTTCTTCAGTACCAAGGCCAATTTACAATGGACCACTGTGGTATTTTTTTAAACACCTGCAAGTTGACACATTACTGAAGCGCATGCGCATTACAATTCATGAATATCTGCCACATGGCGGATACGCGAAGAATTGCAACCAATTAAATCCGAACCATTATCAATAAACACATCAATAAACATATCAACCGCGGATGACGCCGGCATGAAAGCAACATGAATGCGGTATGAATGCGGCATGAACGTGGTGAAGTGCGGTAAAGTGCGTGGCATTCGGAAAAAATCCCTGAAAAAATTTGGAGACGTTGGAGAATAAAAGAGGCCGCGGCTGCATACTGCTTCCCTAGTGCATTTAAAATAGAACTCTTCAAATTTTTTGGTATTGCCTTCTTACCACAGGATCCATTAAAGCTCAAATTTCTGGTCCATTTGGCACAAATATCAAATAGCACATGATTTTGGAATACTAACTTGGCAAATTGATGGGGCTGTCCTCTGCAGCATGCAAAGTTCCCCTGGGTATTATTGAAAGAGGTACAGTATGTCAGGTACTGTCAGATACTGGATCCTCAGTGACCAGATACAAGTGTGTCTCAACCTCTGTTGTTCAGTTACTGAATACAGGCACAGGCAACTGGTCTGGGGTGCCACTTTTCTGCTGGTCAGTCACTATCATGGAAGGGTAAAGGCACAATTTCATTATCGTTGAATGAGCAGGATGGTATGTATATGCTGTATGGGCTCCCCATAATCTGGGTTTTTCTTGAAATCACATTTGGGGGGACGCAGGGGGCAGAAGAGGCTTCCTCCAGATGTTGTGGTCTCTCTTGAAACTGTCTGTATGCTAGCAAATAGAGACCATACATTCACCACACAATATGGTCGATCCTCTTTAAAAAGAGGTAAAAAAAAATGTATCCATCAAGTCCACTCTCCTATCCTGGTCAGGTACCCATGCATCATCAGTGGTAGGTCTGGTCACAGGTGTACAAAGTTTACCGACATCAGAATTGTAAAAGAAAAAAAAAACCACTTGATATGCCATGCTATCCCTTAAAATTAGACAGAAGCTCAATCCATTGTAGGGTGCACTGGGTCTGAATTGGGGTGCGTTTTGTCTGGAGTGGGGTGCAATGGATTTGAGGTGGTGTAAGGTGGGTAAGATGGTGCTTGAGATTGATGATCAGTGGGGTTAGCTGTATCCGGCATATATTGTGGTGGGTACGTGTTCGGTTCCTTGTCCGGTATCTTGTGCAAAACCAGGAATTTCATGGCATTTTCATGGGGTCAGGGAAGCAGTGCAGGGGGCAAAGTCACCAGGGCCTCAGGCCCTGGCCCTAATGTGTCAAAGGTCTGGGTGGGGGGAGTAGGGCTGAGCCAGAAGATTTAACTATTTAAAGATGTGGCCTGATTGGTTGGTTTGGGGGAAGTTTTCAGAGGGTGCTGGTGTGCTGAACGATAGCCGGTCCAGTGGGACTGGGTCAGTTTACTGACTAATGTGACATACTTGGAACTTGTACAGTTACTAGTGGCAGTGGTACTGTTAGGTGAGAAGTTGGCTAAGAGGAAGGTGATTTTTTAGATTGGACAATATGGGGGTGGTGGAAGGGAATAGAATTTCTGCATCTTCCCCTCCTGTGGTGAGGCTTCTCTGCACAGTTATGCTGTATTGCTCAGACTTTAATAACTGGTTCTGGGCAAAGCATGTGCCAGGGTGGAGAACAAGATTGCAGGTGCATTTTTAGTTCACAGAATTAAGAGAGCTAGTTCTGGGAATGGAGCCGGTGGGGGAGGTGTGTCCATTATTCCTTTGCGCCCTGTCAGCAAATAATAATAGAGTTGGTGAGGGTCTGTGGCTCTGGGTATGTGGTCCGCTTATTTGAGGGATTGGGGAGAGTGGTTGAGTTTTGTGTCAGGGGTGATAGAGGGAAGCTGGCAAGGACTCAAGGCAGGAGGGTTCCAGAGAGCAGTTGGTGAGTTGTGTGTTGGGCATACAGGATAAAGGATAGTCAGTGGATTCGGTGGAGAGATGGGCGGCAAGGTTAGTTTTTTTCTTCAGATTGCTGGTGGTTAAAGATTTAACAAAGATTTACTGGTTTGACAGGTGGTATCTGGATGGAAGAGGCAGTCTTTTATGAAGTATGACAGGTTACCAATCTTGGTTGTCATGTTGGGGAAGCTAGTAGGGGTGACCGATGTTGTGTTGGTCTGTTTTCGAGGCCAAGTTGTTTGCAGCAGCATTGTTATTAACCATGAGGGTAAGTGAAATGGTTTAGTTGTTGAGAAAGGGTGAAGGGTGTTTGAGGAGTGAGGATATAGTGATACGCAGGTGGTATTTGAGCTTCCTGATAGCCATCTAAAACTGACCAGCATGAGAAAGGATAGTCAGTCACAGTGGGCAATTGGAGAGTAATGCCATACAGTATGCCTGGTTAAGCTACTTTGGGTTTATTTTGGGGTTAGAACTTTTATTTGTTGCATGTGGAAGGGTCGGCGCTATCAGGTTTCCAGTTCGAGAGGGTTTTGAAGCTGTGCTTGTGTAGTTTGAGTCTGGGTAATTAGAAGGTGAGTTTGCATTTCTTCAGGATAGGGGCAGCATCCAAAGCATTGTGGCTAAGCATGAGTGAGGAGGCTATAATGTGGGTAGGAAGGTGGACCTCTATAATGCTGCTGCAAAGGGAGAAACGACAGGTGTTAAGGGACATCATGGAATATTCTGTCTACGTTTGGTTGGAGATATCTCAGCGGGTAGTGTGTTAAAGGGCTTGGAGTGCTAATGCGATCTAGAGGTTGCGCAAGAAATGGAACAAGGCCATGGTGCAGTTTGTGACTGATTTTGGGGGGTGGCATTTAAGCACTCTGATTCAGAGGGAGACCCAGCGTATCTCTACAGAAAGGAAAAGGTGCATCTTTCAGATATTGGGAATGATATATATAATTTGAGTCTGCAGTTGGCTTTGGAAAAGGCTTTTAATTTGGTGATGGCTGCAAGGGCAGTTTAAGGTGTTAAATGCCCTCCCTGGTGGCGGTAAAGTTTAGATGTGTTGGAGACCCGAGTAAAGTTCTCCTATTGGGGAGATCTAAGGTACCTCCTGATTGCTGATTATGGGGAAGGCCATGTCATACCCAGCCTGGAAGGCTGGTATGGTGGGTACCTTCAACTGATGTTGTGTGTTTTTGGACCAGTGGCCTCGACTGCTGGTGGCATATAGAGCAGGGGTGCACAAGATTCTTTTGGGGGAGGGGGTGCAGTGGTAACAGTGGCCACACGCACGAGGCCTCTGTAACACACTTACCTCAATTCTGGCAGCTTCGGGCGACACGTTGCCATGGCAACACAGAGTCAAATGAGCCCACGACATCATTTGACACCCATCGCCATGGCAATGCAGTATCAAATGACGGTATGTCACATGAGCCCGCAGTGTCATTTGATGCCGAATTAAATTTAAGGGGGGCGCGACACTGGGGAGAGCAAGCAGGGGGGCGCAGCACAGAAAGTTTGCGCACCCCTGAGGAACAAGCTACGGATTTATATTATTGTGGGCAGAGCAACTTAGATGGGTACCCCTACTTTTTGTTAGATTTTGTATTAGTAAATAAAGCTGCAACCAATTTCTTCCTTGACATTGTTTGTGTGTTATTTATGGGTTTGATGTTATTGATTGGTGTGGATGTGGTGTTATTGAACAGAACCCCCACCCCCGAACGCAAGGCATGGATACATCAAGTAGCTATTAAACTAGGTATATGTAGTTTTTTTTTTATAAATCAGAGAAGATAATCAAATATATTTTTCAGAATGTATATATTGTGCACATCTTAAGCAGTACAGGCATACCCCGCATTAACGTACGCAATGGGACCGGAGCATGTATGTAAAGTGAAATTGTACTTAAAGTGAAGCACTACCTTTTTCCCACTTTTGATGCATGTACTGTACAGCAATCATCATATACGTGCATAACTGATGTAAATAATGCATGTGTAACAGGATCTATAGTCTCCCCGCTTGTGCACAGCTTCGGTACAGGTAGGGAGCCGGTATTGCTGTTCAGGACGTGCTGGCAGGCGCATGCGTGAGCTACTGTTTGCCTATTGAGCGAAATGTACTTACTCGCGAGTGTACTTAAAGTGAGTGTCCTTAAAGCGGGGTATGCCTGTATACAGTACTTTCCTCTGGAAGGTTCCAAAGTGAAACGAGACTGTACCCATGGGCCATGAAACGTTACTTTAACAATTGCAATCGATATGGCACCATACTGTATTCGAGGATGTGGGGGATACACTGTACATGTCAGTTAGTATTAACCATAATATGTTTAACCCTATAGTGTTTTTGTGTACCAGACCAATTCTTGAATGATATTTGCATTGTACATAAAGTGACTGCACTGTATTATCTCACCTACTGTACAGTATCTCAATGGATAGTTCTTAATTGAACTACATGCACAAAGATATTTACTGTGCCATCTGCTGGACACATACTGAATTACAATTAAAATAAATAAAACGTACCATACCATGGGATATGATTTTTTCAGCCCACGGTACACAAAGTGTTCCCGCAGGTACAATCTCGCGCCTTCTCATAGTACCAAAAACAATAAGTCTTACTACATCTGCAAATGGTAACGTGTAAAAAGAAAATTGTGCTACTTACCCCACTCAGGATGAAGGCCATTCTCATCTTCAGGGCCCCACGTAACAAATCAAATAAAGGGCTAATACCCAACCATAGAAGAAATCGCTTAAAAATAATTCTAAGGCTCAGGACATACTTGAAAATGTGAGATAACTCATAATGTATTACTTTCTGGAAAAACATTTTTATAAATAAATAAACTAAACTGTGTTCACCAAAAAATAATAATATAATCCTGACCTGGTGTCCACCAACACACCCCTCCACCCAAAACCATAAATAAATAATACAGGCCCGATGTTTAATTCGTAATTCATGGTCTCCGACACCAGATTCTCAATTTGCCATGAAGACCTTGATCCTCTGTTTAAGTGAAGAGTCCTCTTCTGGAAATATTTATTTTCTTCTATCTTCTTTTCTTCTCCTTTAAAGATGTGTAACCCTCCCTGCCTGGCTTTTGTGAAGATTACATTGGGGTACTGTGTTTGGCTACTCAATATGGATTACCTTGAGGGTGCTGGATTCAGGGAATGCTGGTGGTGGGTGCCAGAAACTTTATAGTTTCAAACAGTACAGGATTTATTGACAGAGTTTTAGGAAGAACAACTGCATCAGGTATTTACTATATTCCTGAAGAGGCATCTGCTAAGAATAGTTGAAGTAGTTGATTAGTCCTACCAGATACCTTCGCCATCATATTAAATACTCTTCTTATACCTTCTGGGTCCCTGCCTGGTCTGCCCCTTTATATATTTGGTACAGAGAGGCCTTGGTTCTCTATCTGGCTCTGACCATCCTTTCAATAGCGATTCAATTCTAGGATGACAGAGGTGGCTCCATATTATATTCCCCTGTGATGCTCACAGTAGAAGGGTGTTCATGGCTATCAGTTTCTATGCTCCTTTGAGTCCCAGGGCTACCAATTGGGGTAAACCCTAGGGGAATCAAGCTTCCCAGCCTGTATTTCTTTGACTCCTACATTTCTAGGCAGCCTTTCTTCAAGGGCATTTCAATATCTATCAAAACAACAAAGGTGTTACTACACTAGACTTCCTTATTACATAACTGTGTACTTACATATTTACAGAGGAGACCCCAAATCTGGCTCTCCTCCTGAGATCTGAGGGTGGAGTTTTCTCCCCACCTATTTATAACATCTCTCACAGTCCCTGTCTCTAGGCAGAGAAGGAACGGAGCTTAGTCTCTACTGTCACTCTATACCAGGTGACCCATCCAGAATATTTCAGAAGGAGGGTGTGGCCAGATCCCTGCATGGTCACTTTGCAACATTCTAGTTAAGGGGGCAGGTGTTTAATAACACCTTCAAACCCTTTAACTGCTCATACCATATGACAAGCCAAAGGGGGGTTATAGATTTCTTCTACCTTCTTCCTTCATCTTCAGCCACCGAATGTGGCCTCTTCTGTAACTTCCTGTGTTCTTCAAGGGCCCAGGTCTTTTATAGTAGCCTGGGCCATTGCAGAATACGTGTAAGGAGGCCACATGCTACATCAACTAATCAGGTTAGTTGATGTAACATGTGATTTCTGCTCTTTTTTTATGACATTGATTTTGACCTTGGTTGGCAAAATCTTTGATGTCATCTTAAAGGGAAGGATTCCCATGGAAATTCAAGCCATCTGATTCATGCAATTTCCATGTGCTTACCTCTCTTTATCATTACATTACCAATTTTGTCACTGAAACCATGGAAATGTAATCCTTATGTCAAGACTAACGTTTGTGCTCTGCACCGAGAACTAACGTTCACACTAGTAATGAACTGGGTCTTGTTTAGTTACCTCAACCTTCGGTATTTGGATCTGTCCAGTCCCATCACTAGATATGTACTGTACTCCACACAATCATTAAATACACTTTGGCCCTCGTGCCACATATACAGATTTAGCAAAAATTACTGTCCCAAACACAGTGGCCAAAAAAGCAAATAACCACAGTGCTGGTGATACTGACTGCCGTTATCGTGCCGCGGGTGGTCATTGCTTCCGTATTAGGCTCCCCTCAGCGTTAGTGTGCCCGGGCCACGATCATCGCAGTCTTGTGGCCTTGGCAAGACAAACAGGAAGTCTTGCTACATCTGTTTAATAAGTAGAGATAGTCATTTTTTTTGTTGCAGATTGGTATCGACTCGAATAAGGTGGTTTCTTTGGTCCCTGAATTTCCGTGGATAAGTCTCAAAGAGGGTGATTTACCTTTATCGCGTTTTATTTCCAATCACTGACAATCTACATAGCGGATTAATAATATGTGGTCGGATTTTTAACAATATGGACACATGTTACTGTACATAAAGCTTGGCCCCCTGCAGACGCACTTACCAGAATTCCCTCCTACTGTCTCTGTACGTTCTCCCTACCTACCAATTAGACTGTAAGCTCCTCGGAGCAGGGACTCCTCTTCCTTAATGTTACTTTTATGCCTGTAGCACTTACTCCCATGACCTGTTATTTATATTATCTGTTATTTATTTGATTACCACTTGTATTACTACTGTGAAGTGCTATGTACATTAATGGCGCTACATAAATAAAGACATACAATACAATACAATACATCCATGTATGGATTTTTAACAATCCAGCAAAAAATGGTGTAATTTGCTAATTGGATAATTAAAAATCCATCCAGATTGTATCCAATGGTGAATTTTGAATTAATCCATATGGATTGAAACTGGAATAATCTATCAACAGATTTTACATCGCGGAACGGATTCTGAATGGAAAGCACAGGAGATTGCGGGAAACAGATTTTGACAGTTTCGCCCTTCAGTTATTATAAGCAGGTTCTCTTTGCTTTCTGTGCTGCAGAGCAAGTTGTCACACCGTATGCTCTCTCACTGCCTTTCCAGCCCAATCCTGCCGGTAACGCTCAACCCCATCCATGAGCCATTCTGGGACGTACGTACCCCACATTAACCAAACATGTTGTCGGATTAAATTCTCCGCTCAGCCAATTTCAGTGAGCTGTTCCTTATGAGGCATTTCTGAACGCACCCAGAAAACGTTTCTGTCATGTACATGATTACCTGTGTGCACGTGTGTGTGTGTTTGAAAGAGATTAACAACAAGCCTCTCAGTTGTTCTACTAATCTCTCTGCAGAACACTATAAATGAGCACTCCCACCCTTAAAAAGTCCACACTAGACCCCAATTATGCTGCCACCAGAAGGATTAAATTAAGGGTTTTAACCACAGGGGTCCTAGGTCCCCCTTTCTACCAGATAAATAGACAAATTAACCAAGAACCCTATTTAGCAAAACGTGTCCAACAAATTAGGACCATCTCTTCAAAGGGTACTAGGTTCAAGTAGAGCTCAACGACAGTACTGATTACATTTAGATTTAATATTTCAAAAGGCGTACAAAAATGGCATACAGTATAGGGTCAGTTTATAAAATAAAGAGGAGTAAAACAGGAAATCTATACATTACCAGCAAAAGTCTTGTAACAGGTCCTTCAAGGGGTCATGAAAGGAAGATATGAGATTCACACGACAATATAGTCTTGTAAAATATTTATGCATTGAATACAGAAGGGGAACAAGGTTTCCTAAAATAAATCCATCTATTCTTTGAATTAAGATGTTGTGTTACTCTGTACTCCTTAGTACCATCATACTTCAACCACTGATTGTAATAAAATTACACTATAAAGTGATGGACAAAGTATGATTGCATTTGTTTAATGTATGATTTTAGTCATAATTTAAGGATTTTGCTCTTACATCAGAGCAAAAGAGCTCTTAGTATCTTGGACCAAAGGGTCCATTAATCCCAGAATCCTTCTCTAATAGTCAGGGCCGCCAACAGGGGGGGAGAGACGGTGCTGGCATACAGGGCCCCGTGAGTCAGGGTGCCCAGCCGCTCAAGCCCCCTGCACAACCGGGCCAGTTATATTTAAAAAAAATTTTTTTTTTAAATGGCGGCGATTACTCGTGCGTATGCGCAGAGCCGAGGTTCCGGTGCGCATGTGCAAGGCAAGCAGGGTGTCCGGCCTGCTGCCTGTGGGTCCGCTCCCCCCCACTCCTAATGTGAGATGGAGGGGAAGCGCCGTTGCAAGCTAGCGCACGCCAATTGAGCTTCCCCCGCGTGCGCCAATTGAGCTTCCCCCGTGCACCTCCTGCCCCGGGCAGCAGCCGTGGAATTAGCCCGCCAGTCTCACCCAACCCCCCCCCCCCAGACACCCACCTCCCACACACCCCTGAATGCACCTCCCGCCCCAGGCAGCTGCTGCAGGGATATCGGGGGCAGGGGGGGAAGCGTCTGGCAGGCAAAGAAGCAGCACCCACCCGGTCAAGGTCAGTCAAGTCACCCACCCAGTCACTGTCAAGTCGAGTCACTGTCAAGTCACCCACCCACCAAGTCACTGTCAAGTCCCCCACCCAGTCACTGTCACCCACCTAGTCAATGCCACCCACCCAGTCACTCAGTCACCCACACACGAAGTCACTCAGTCACTCAGTCAAAGTCACTCAATAAATCACTCACCCACCAAGTCACTCACCCACCCAGTCACTCACCCACCTAGTCACTCACCCACCTAGTCACTCACCCACTCACCCACCCAGTCACTCACCCAGTCACTCACCCACCAATGTCACCCACCCAATCACTGTCACCCATCCAGTCACTGTCACCCACCCAGTCACTGTCACCCACCCAGACACTTACCAACCCACCCAGTCACTCACTCACATCACTGACCCACCCAGTCCCTCAGCCACCCAGTCCCTCAGCCACCCACCCAGTCACTCAAGTGTCACTCACCCACCCAGTCACTGTCACCCACCCAGTCACTGTCACCCACTCAGTCACTGTCACCCACCCAGTCACTGTCACCACCAACCCACATATCCACCCACCTACCCAGTCACTCACATCACTGACCCAACCAGTCACTCAGCCACCCAGTCACTCAGCCACTCACCCACCCACCCAGTCACTCAGGATCACTCACACACCCAGGCAGGCAGTCACCTGTCTTTTGTTGAAAATATAAAAATAAACAGATTGCATTGTAATGTTTTTTTCCATATTACAATAAGAAAACAGTTAAGTAAAAGTTGCGCGCGAATTTTTTTTTTCCGTGGTAGGTGCGTTATGGGTTCGGGTGAGGGGGTGCTCCTTTCATTTGTCCTGGGCCCCATGATTTCTGTTGGCGGCCCTGCTAATAGTGTCTGTCAATGGCAACGTCTGGGGAAAGTACAGAATAGGGAATCTTTATAGTCCACTCTGTGCTTTTGACATTAGAGAAGTCTGCATAGACATACTGTAAATTAAATTAAAATATACCGTATACAATAATATTCTATTAAAAAATAGGACAGATTAAAATAATTTCCGCTTTTTTTTGTTCCAGAAATTATAATATTTCATATTATAGCATTGAGCTGTTATTTGTAACCCAGAGAACAGTTAGTAATTTTACAGTTACAGTAATTTTGTGCAAACCACATAAACAATGTAGTTTTTGTCCAGGATGGACACATAACAGTTAATAGTCACATATAGCACAACATATCCCATTTTATCCCGAGGTACGCTTCTTATCTGTTGAGACCTTTATAAATGAAGTAATTATTTAACTTTTTCCTACTGCTAATTACTCTTCATGAATCATCTCATTCATCATGCATCAGTGGTGTAATGTAATCGTTTTCCATATTTAAAAACCTCCCTAATTTGACGCTCACCCACTACCACATGACAGTGACTGATTCCAGGTCATGGGAATTAATATTTGTTCTCACTCCAAAGCTCTACTGGATATCCCAGACTATTCCTCCTCTTCCTAGAAGAGAATACACCCAACAGTGCACAGAATATGTTAACATAGCGAAATTATGACTCAAGATTGTCAGACAGTTCAGGGTACAGTGCTCAGACCATCAGGAGTGTTACTAGAGGTCATTTGTTATTATAAACCTCAGTATGCTATTAATTTAACTGCTGTACATTATAAACCCTGTTCTCTTTCTGAGCAATTAAAAAGAGCAGGATTTTAAGCACCAATAACCTCTGATTTTTTTTCCCCTCAAAGTTAATCGTTTCCACATGTGTGTCCTTTGGATAGATTTCCATGCCAGCAAATGTTTTTTTTTTTATACAGGGTATGGAATCAGCCTACATCCAGATCCCAGATGTGCTTTCATTTTCCCCCGCACGTCTGGGCTTTGACATGGTTCTGTCATTGCAACGTGGCAGACTTGCAAAAACACAGACTGGGCAGCCAGATTATAAGCATCACATGTGGACAAGCAACAAAAACACATCAAAGAAAAAAAATGGATGGAGAAAAGCTACAAGATAGAAATTACAAGTAAGAGTTCGAAGGGTTTGAAAAAAGAAATGAAAATAATAAAGGGTGGAGCTGCTGAAACAGGGACTCAGCAAGAGGAAGACAGGAGATATGCAAACCAAAAACAGAACTGTTTAAATTATGTGTATTCAGGTGGCTAGTAGCATTTAAATTAGGCATTGCAGGATTTTGTTTTACAGAGCAGAACTTTTCTGACCAAACCATTATATGTATCAAGGCAAAACCAGAGAAAAAAAATTGCCTCGCACTGTATGTATAGTATCAGAAAACAGGAATCCCACTGAAAGGATGTGTTTTCACAGTTAGGGGTTATTCACAAAATTATGAAATTGTTAATGCCTGATTAATGATCGTTAATCCCGTTCTCTACGTGTCAATGATTTTGCATGTTTGGCCTGTCTGCAATAAAGTCAGAAGGCATTATTTTTTTTCTAATTTTTTTATAAAGTTTGTGTGAACAAACATTCAAAAGATTCAGTAGACAGTGAAAGAGAAGACGAAACATCTTCAATAATGTCAAGGACATTTTCTGTATTATAATTTTCATGTAAATGAATAATCTTCACTAAATTATCCATGCACATTATGTTTAATACAGTATAGTACAAAGGGCTGTGATAATGGGATTGCAAAACAAGGCTTTGATATTTTGCCATTCCAGGTGGCAAAAAAAAACAATTTTGCTATTTATATCATGACTGCGATAAAGAAAATCAAATATGTATTCATACATACACAGACAGACAAACAGATACCCAGTAAACTCATATAACCCCCCCCCCCCCAAATGACCACAAATTATATATATGTATATGTAGCCCTTTTTGTGAACCGGCATGACCCACCCAATCTCACATTGGCCCCTTGTGGTCTAACCGGTCCCTTTCCTGGCGACACACCTCTTCTAAGGGACTACTGGTAACTGTATCACACCTGTGGCTCCAGGAGATCTGAGCCTCCGCTAGCTGGGAGCCTGGGGAAACCCTTACCATGTACCTAGTGCAGCGCCTCCACTTACCCAGGATCCCCGTTATGAAAGATAGCCCTGGGTAAGAAATACAATAACACACGTATACGATAAAACAATAACTAACACTTTACTTGAGAACATATAACACATTACATAACATCATGCTCTATCCGCATCACCTTAACCATATCACCTCAGCCCAATGTCTGGTGTTCCCACCCAGTGTCCTGTGATCCCCCACACCCAATGTCCCGTACTCCTACGGAGGTCGTGGGTGACTGCGCAGTCACTAAATTAACTGTTAGGCCTGTTGGTGCACATGTGTAGAAATACCTTCCGAGCACTCCGATGCTCGGGCCTGCAACACTCTTCTAAAAGGGTCAGACGTGCGATGCCTCCGTCTGATCCTATCCAGGTACTTCTCCAGGAACCCCAACGAGGGTCCCACCGCTTCACGGGAACACAACCGTCTCACGGTAACACCACCGTCGCACGGGAACAGCGACCGCCGCTATCCCTATCTATCCCTAACTAACCCTAACGTGACAGGAACCCTAACCTAGGGCCTGTCCCTGATGAACCGCAACCTGGGGTGGCTTGGGGAAATCTCCTAGGGCCTGCGGAGTAATACCCTGCCCCCCTCCCCTAGCTACCCAGTCCTATCTGTAACTACTAACTACTTGCTACTCCTAACAGCCTGCAGCAGACACACAGCTCTCACCGTCAGCCTGCAGACATTCACACACGCTGCACACACTGCGCCCAGCACATGCAGCGACAACACACACAGCTGGCAATCCTACACAGCCACCTGGATACCCGCAGCAATCCACTGCACACACTCTGTGCCTATTTGCCAGTGCGCACAGCACTACCCGCTGTGGCACTGCCAAACCTGCACCTTACACTCCTAAGGGTGACCTCCCTATCTAGGGCCGTCCCTCTTCAGTTACCCCCTGCCCTTACCGGGAATTGGGGCCTGCCTGGGGACCTAAGGAGAACCCTTACCTGGTACAGGAGCCACTCGCTCCCTGCACCCTTCCTTCTCCTTCCTCTGCCTCTTCCTGACTGACTCCTTGCAAAGCCCGGGAAATGTATCTCTTTTCCCGGGCTGAGCTTCCTCCAGCCCTATTGGCCACAATGGAGCACCTGACCTCTGTCTCCCTATGCCTCCTGGGAGGTGTAGTTCCCAGGAGGCAGCCTAAGCATTGGGGCCGCGTCCGCACTTGCCCTGCGCATGCGCGAACCCCTAATGACCGCCTCAATCTCCCTCTACACTTCCCTACTCTCGCGCAATCTCTCCCTAGCCCTGGGGTCCTATCTCGCGCTTGCCGCCTACTGCGCATGCGCGAGCTAACGCGCAATGGCGGCGCCCTCTCCTTCAGCCGCCGAGCCAGTGGCAACGCGATCGTGGCCTTAGCGACGGCCCGATCACGTCCCCGGCAACCGGCCTGCGCCTCACAGTCCCGCTCTGCTCCCTGCACTGGCCCCCACCCTCACGAAGTGCCGGCGGGTCCGTCGCAGCCTCCGGCGGCACCCGCTACAACACGGCACTCGCGGAGGGGTGCCAGAAAGTGAAATTTTACCTCTGGGCTACATTCTCCCCCTCGCAGAATCCCAACGACCTCGCTTGGGTAGCAACCATGCAACAGAGGATTATATAATGGAAAATGCATTGTAACCGATACATCACACACAAGCAATTCCCCATTTGTACCCAACATCATCCCATGGATACCCGAAGCCAGCTGAGTCTCAGAGTGGAGTGCCCCTAACAGATTGGGTGAGGGTATCCCACCGTGACTCCTGTGAGTCTTTTGGAACTCGATATCAGTCTTTTCCGTCAAACCATTGTCTCCCCCTTGTAGAAAAAATAGTAAGGGGTCCTGGGTATTGACCCTTGCCCGATCCTCCGGTCTCGTCTCACGGGAGACAGGGAGGCTCAGTCTCTTGCCTCGGTCCACCACATGGTGAACATAGCGCTCCATCGCGCACCTGGGAGAGGCCACAACTACCAGAGCGGTCTCAACACAGTCCTTGTCCGCTCCAACCAGCCCTTTAACGGTGACTTCTTCTGCGGACGGCACAACTTCTCGGGTAGGCCCGGGTCTCGGGAAGGCCAAGCTTGGAGACTCCTCGTGTAGGAGTATGTGTCGCTCCGGTCCGCTACACCGGATACCTGGATGAGGTCGGATTCGTTCCATGATCTGCAGAGATCTTCTGGGGGAGACACCTCCACCAGGACGCGATGACGGGGTGAGCCCATCGCCCGGGTGACCCTACCTTTGGAGTCACCAGGCTCCACGATCACCGGGGAGCTCACACCCGACACCCCTGGGGCAGTCAACTTACCCCTATCGTTGTCGCCAGGTACTGATCCCAAGCCTGGGACCGCTGGTACCTCGGTGGTAGGCCGGACTGGCCGTTGCAGGGCACACGGGCCCACATCATGGTCTGCATCAGTTGAGGTGGTTGGCTCGGCGACCTCACTGGAGTGGTCCGCCGGCAGGCGCATCACCACGCTCGGTTGGTCGCTGAAATCACCACACATGGGCGGGGGTATAAACACCTTACCCTGGCCTTCCGGGATCTGTGGTTCTGGTCTCGGTGGTTCCTGCTCGGGAACCGGGTCTGGAACCGACATCTGGGGTTCCGACATCTGGAGCTCCGCCTTCAGCGGCTCCGGCTCAGCGTCTGGAAAATCCATTTGGGCACACGGCCCCTCCACCACCTCCATCGCTGAAGTGGAAGAATCAGTAGCGGCTTCACCCACCTTGGTAGCATCATCAGGCGCCTCTTTCTCCGTAGGTTCCGCCATCAGAGGTTCCTGCTCTACCATTTGAATGTCCCCTTTGAGAGGGTCTGCAACAGTGGTCTGGACACACGGGTCCCCGGCGGCCTCTGGAATTAGGACAAACTGATGACACGCATAACTTACTTCAGGAGAGAGGTCCGGCTCCTCCTCTTCTTTCTCTGCTGGTGCCGCCGCCTGGGGTAGGATAGGCTTTAGGAACCAGGCCCCGCAACACTCACATTGGGGCTCCCACGCCAGTGCCTCCCTCCGGGAACAGCCACATTTGAGGCTAAAACACTGGGTAAACGTTTCTCCGTCCACCTCAGTTGACCTGAAACCTAGCGGTAACTGGGACGGTTCGACTCCCTCTTTAAGGGCTTCACTCAGGCAGGGGCACATTAGCACTGTGACCTCTATTCCTGGCAATTTCCAGGGCTCATACACATCAGGGTGTAACCCCTGGCAGTCTCTCTCATCCTCGGGGAGGGAACACTCCATTACTGCAACAGTGTCCTCTGCCGCTGGCGGTTTGGGTTGCAGGAACTGCGCCGCACAGTCAGGACACTTAGGCCCTTGGGTCAGCTCACCAACAGCACACTCACATTCATTCAGACGGCTGTGCAGGCATTCTTCCCCGTCTACCACTGTCATCGTGAGGGCAACTGGTGACTCAGATGCTCCGTCCATCCAGCCACCCGTCACCTTCCAGTCTTTTAATGCACACGGGCATACCACCATTGGCAAGACTAATTGGGGGGCCCGTATGATTCTATACAGCCAAGGGTGTTTTTCTCGGCATCCCTTGCTTTCCTTAGGGGGAACAGAAATTGCTGATTTCTGCTCAAGACACTCCCTCCCCCTGGTGGACTCTAGAGGAGGGGCAGCACAGTCTTTTGGGGAATGTTGCGAGCTCGGTACCGAGTCACTCACAGTGTGGGGGCGGGGCTCGGGTTTTCCCGCCAGTCCTGGATAACTGTTGGCAACATTTTCCCGCGCGGCCGGGAACTTAGCACGTGGCTTCCTCCGCCTTGAGGGCTTCCCCATGGCGAAACAAAAATAGGACACAATTTAGAAAAAAAACATACAGGGCACCCCAGGTCTGATATATCTCAGCAGCGCCTCCAAATGTAGCCCTTTTTGTGAACCGGCCTGACCCACCCAATCTCACATTGGCCCCTTGTGGTCTAACCGGTCCCTTTCCTGGCGACACACCTCTTCTAAGGGACTACTGGTAACTGTATCACACCTGTGGCTCCAGGAGATCTGAGCCTCCGCTAGCTGGGAGCCTGGGGAAACCCTTACCATGTACCTAGTGCAGCGCCTCCACTTACCCAGGATCCCCGTTATGAAAGATAGCCCTGGGTAAGAAATACAATAACACACGTATACGATAAAACAATAACTAACACTTTACTTGAGAACATATAACACATTACATAACATCATGCTCTATCCGCATCACCTTAACCATATCACCTCAGCCCAATTTCTGGTGTTCCCACCCAGTGTCCTGTGATCCCCCACACCCAATGTCCCGTACTCCTACGGAGGTCGTGGGTGACTGCGCAGTCACTAAATTAACTGTTAGGCCTGTTGGTGCATATGTGTAGAAATACCTTCCGAGCACTCTGATGCTCGGGCCTGCAACACTCTTCTAAAAGGGTCAGACGTGCGATGCCTCCATCTGATCCTATCCAGGTACTTCTCCAGGAACCCCAACGAGGGTCCCACCGCTTCACGGGAACACAACCGTCTCACGGTAACACCACCGTCGCACGGGAACAGCGACCACCGCTATCCCTATCTAACCCTAACTAACCCTAACGTGACAGGAACCCTAACCTAGGGCCTGTCCCTGATGAACCGCAACCTGGGGTGGCTTGGGGAAATCTCCTAGGGCCTGCGGAGTAATACCCTGCCCCCCTCCCCTAGCTACCCAGTCCTATCTGTAACTACTAACTACTTGCTACTCCTAACAGCCTGCAGCAGACACACAGCTCTCACCATCAGCCTGCAGACATTCACACACGCTGCACACACTGCGCCCAGCACATGCAGCGACAACACACACAGCTGGCAATCCTACACAGCCACCTGGATACCCACAGCAATCCACTGCACACACTCTGTGCCTATTTGCCAGTGCGCACAGCACTACCCGCTGTGGCACTGCCAAACCTGCACCTTACACTCCTAAGGGTGACCTCCCTATCTAGGGCCGTCCCTCTTCAGTTACCCCCTGCCCTTACCGGGAATTGGGGCCTGCCTGGGGACCTAAGGAGAACCCTTACCTGGTACAGGAGCCACTCGCTCCCTGCACCCTTCCTTCTCCTTCCTCTGCCTCTTCCTGACTGACTCCTTGCAAAGCCCGGGAAATGTATCTCTTTTCCCGGGCTGAGCTTCCTCCAGCCCTATTGGCCACAATGGAGCACCTGACCTCTATCTCCCTATGCCTCCTGGGAGTTGTAGTTCCCAGGAGGCAGCCTAAGCATTGGGGCCGCGTGCGCACTTGCCCTGCGCATGCGCGAACCCCTAATGGCCGCCTCAATCTCCCTCTACACTTCCCTACTCTCGCGCGATCTCTCCCTAGCCCTGGGGTCCTATCTCGCGCTTGCCGCCTACTGCGCATGCGCGAGCTAACGCGCAATGGCGGCGCCCTCTCCTTCAGCCGCCGAGCCGGTGGCAACGCGATCGCGGCCTTAGCGATGGCCCGATCGCGTCCCCGGCAACCGGCCTGCGCCTCACAGTCCCGCTCTGCTCTCTGCACTGGCCCCCACCCTCGCGAAGTGCCGGCGGGTCCATCGCAGCCTCCGGCGGCACCCGCTACCACACGGCACTCGCGGAGGGGGGGCCAGAAAGTGAAATTTTACCTCGGGGCAACATATATAAGTGTCAAAAGGAGTGTTACTGGGCGTGGCACTGTATACTACAAATAAAAAAAAACCACACAAAAGGGAGCCCAGAGCTACATCCAATATGACATAGTATTATAAGCCTGCAAGCCACTTCAAGGCATGACCAGATATCACAGGTCCTAACAGGTTTTAATCCGTTAGTGTTAGGACCTGCGATATTTGGTTATGCCTTGAAGTGGCTCGCAGTCTTATAATGCTTTGGCCAAAGGGTTAAACTAAATTACCCCTTTTTCAAGAGATACTATATATATATATATATATATATATATATATATATATATATATGACAAACGCACCTCTTTTGTAGCGCTGACATCTGTCTGGGCTCTTCCCGACACACTCTTCTAGGGTTAATTAGACAAATAACAGGATAATACAAAGCATTTCGTTGCTTAACTCAGGCGTCTGCCTGCTTTATTTTCATCCCACTAGGGGACTGCATCTTTAACAGGTATAGGCAGGAGGCACTCAGTTATTAACCTTCAGCGGTTTACTCATATCAGTGATATAATATTTCACACACTGTCACTTTTAGAAACCAAAGAAATCATATAAAGAAATCCTATCCCCTTCAGGGATCTAACTACAGAGCAGAATAAGCCTCTCTAACTGTTGCTGGACCAACTAACCTGGTTCCCCAGTTTAAACCATACCCTCTCATTCAGGGTCACTAGATACAGAATAATAGGCACAGTTTTTAGACAGATTAACTGTTAGATGGGGACAGCATCCCCAGAGTCCATGCAATTCTTCCGGACAGCGAAGGTCATGAAGGAGACGTTCTCCCCGAACTGGATACAGGGGAGCATCGTGCCCCAGCCTCTAGGCTCTAGAGGAGAGACTGAAAATGCAACCCTATTTGCTCTAAATACCTGTTCTAGTAATTAGGAGAGCAGGTAAGGGAGAACTAGACCCATTGTAAACTGTGGCCTGGAGTTTCCATCCACCAGCCTGAGTAAATATGAAGCTGTGGAATGGATCATTTTGCACTAATCCTGCACTTTCTGACCTAAAATCGGGCAGAAAGATGCCTAATATCCTGGGACTATGTCACAATATATATAGGTGTTTCCCTGTTTATTTTTGTCATATTTGATGTAGCCCAAGTATTCATACATGTCTGCATCAAAAGTAATAGGTACACACACCTTGCATAAAATATTAACCCCTTACTGCCCACAGTTCTCATGAATCTTTTCCCAATGCCACTGAGGAGAGCGTCGCTGTTGTTCTTCTCCACTCCATCTACCACTTGCCCTCTTGACCCCATTTTCTCCCATCTCCATAAACCTCTTGCTTCCACTCAAATCCCTACGCTCAAACATATTTTCAACTCCTCCCTCAGCTCTTTCACCTTTCCCACCTCCTTCAAGCACGCAACAGTTATTGTCTTGCTGAAAAACACACATGTAGCCAGACTGACTGTTTTCTGCCGCGCTTAACCAAGTGTAAATCCCCAGCATTTATTTGCGTGTTGCGGCACCATGATTGTGACTGCACTGCGGCTGCAAAATTTAGTTTTGTGGTTGCCATAGTACTCTGCAGTAATGATATGTGGTGCTTGTGTGCTAGTGTGTCTTTAATTTAAATGCAATGTACAGTAACCCACGCTTTATTCCCATGCGAAAAAAAATGAATATGCCTAGACAGTATTTTTAAAGTATAACATTTTTATTAGAGCTTAGAGATAAATAACAGACTTTGTGAAATAAATAATAATAATAATTATCTTCTTACAATAATACAATCTTCTTCAACCAGTATCTTCTTCTGACTGTCTCTTGTCCAGTTTCAACTGTAAAATAATCGATAAAAAATCGATGCACTAATTATGCTGTCTTTCTATATGTATGTATATCTTTATTTTATATAGCTTCATCTATGCACCAAGCGCTTCACAGCGGTAATACACGTGATATAATAATATAAGGCATAATGGGAATAAGTGCTTCAGACATAAAAGTAAAAACAGTCCCTGCCCCAAAGAGCTTACAATCTAAGTGGAAGAGTGTACGGAGACCGTGGGTAGATGTTCTGGTAAGTGCATTTGCAAGGGGCCAAGGTCGATGTATAAGGTATATAGTATCAGCCACGGAGCTACCCATTTGCTTTATTATTGAGGTGTGTTTAAGGTAGGTCTTGAAGGTGGATAGAGAGGGTGCTAGTCAGATGTTGAGGGGAAGGGCATTCCAGAGGTGTGGTGTAGTGAGTGAGAGAGGATTTAGGTGGGAGAGAGTTTTAGATACAAAGAGGTAGACAGAAGACATCCTTGAGCAGAATGCACGAGTCGGGGTGGCGTATAGTGAGAAATTAGGGCTGAGATGTAAGGAGGGACAGAAGAGTGTACAGCCTTTAAAGTGAGGAGGAGAATTTTGTAAGTAACGTGGGATTTGATAGGAAGCCAGGAGATAGATTTCAGCAGGTGAGATGCTGAGATAGATTTTCTGTAGGAGAGAGTAAAGTGATTCTAGCAGCAGCATTTAGGATAGATTGAAGGGGAGAAAGGTGAGTGGCAGGAAGTTAGACGGCAGAAGGTTACAATAGTTGAGACATGAGAGAATGAGGGCCTGCATTATAGTTTTACCAGTAGAGCAACAGAGGAAAGGGTGTACATAAACTGTATGGAATGCATATGCGGTTCATTTGCGCACATGCGTGTTCTATGTAAACTGTAGAGAATGCATTGAATTTGGGAGCATACACGTACTACTGGTATGTCAATTGCATGGAATGCATATATTGTTCATTTGTGCGCCAATTGAATGGAATACATACTTTACCTTAATTATCCATTATTGCTGGATGTGGTTCCTACACAAGGTGTTGGCATTGATCAGTCTGCCAAATTTGCAAAAAAGGAAGAAATCAAGGATTAAACAATAAACAAACAGATTACCAGTGCTCTACCAGATAGTCCAGACAGTTAAAAATGAAGAAGATCAGATGTGTTGTCTTCAAGGGGCTGGGTTGGTCAGCCCCTCAAGGTTCTGCCAGGGAACCTCCAAATTTATGCAAAAAGCAAAAAAGAGAAACACAGATTTCTTTGAATAAGTAAAAGATAAATATATTAGGCCACATGTCCCTATCCTTACTTACACGTAAAGAATTTGCAGTGCAGCATCAGAGGTACTGTATGCAAAGGTAAGTATACCACAGCCAAGAACACTGTCCCATCAAAAATGAGTGTCCATAACCCACATAGATACCATTCTGGTATGGATCACGTCGTGATGTTCCATTGCTCTTCCTAGTGGTAGCTCGTCAAGGGTCTCTGGTCAGGGTCCGCGTATCGGGAACGCTGCAATCGCCTGCAATCACAGGGCTCCCCGCGCTATTATCTTGTAGTGTCTTCCGGGTTCCTTCGCTCACAACTGACGGCTCACGTCTGCCGTTATAGCATAATTTCTGGCCGTATGCCAGGAAAAGTCTCACAGTCCTTGCAAACCTTCGTTAGAAAAATACAGCGCCACCATGCGAAGCCAACAAGTTTTGCTTATTCCTAAAGCTTCGTATGGGGATAGTGGCTCCTTGAACATCACAACGTGATCCATACCAGAACGGTATCTATGTGGGTTATGGACACTCATTTTTGATGGGACAGTGTTCTTGGCTGTGGTATACTTACCTTTGCATACAGTACCTCTGATGCTGCACTGCAAATTCTTTATGTGTAAGGATAGGGGCTTGTGGCCTAATATATTTATCTTGTACTTATTCAAAGAAATCTGTGTTTGTCTTTTTGGTTTTTGCAAGGATTAAACAATGACGAAAAATAAATTACTGTATTAAAAACTGTATAAATTCAAAATTGTCATGTTTTAGTCATCAGCTTCATTCACTGATTAGTCCAGCCCACAGCCATCTAATGCTGTAAAAGTCCATTGATTGTGTCTTTCACAGTTTTCAATTCTGCAGTATTGTATTTATACTGCTTCCTAAATTCATCTAAAATAGCTCTCCTCAAATTGTTAGGAATAGCCTTCGTAGGTCTGGAAAATTCACATGTGTGGCCCACTGGGAATAACGTTCAGAAGTCACATGGTATTGAAAGATTAGCTGGTCAAATCTTCTCGGCTGTTCCTTGCTGTATGTAACATAGCTTTGCAAAGTTTCACCTGGTATGATTGAAAGCAGGAAGTCATCTATTGGATCCCCATGGACATTGAAACTGGTGCCACAGGTGTGCTTTGGAAAACAGACACAGATAACTACCTCTGTGATGCCACTTTTCTGTAGATGAGTTGTAGCATGGGGCTATAACTCCAATTTCATTTATCATCACTGTCTTGGTTGTTGGGTGCGCTTCCTACCACTTGGGAGGCACATGGGGGGGGGGCAAGAGAAGATCTGGGAGGCACATGGGGTGTTGGGGGTGGCGAGAGAAGAGGTTTCCTCCAGATGTCTTGTTTTATCCTGCTGCTGTGCACCTATAACCACATAGAGACCCTTCATGTCGCTCACCCTATGGTCCATCCTCTCCAGAAGAAAATTCATTTTTCCTTCTATTGTGTCCAGCCTACTCCAGATGCAGTGGCAGGGCCCGATCAATGGCAGGTTTGACCACAGGTGTGTTTTGTACAGCGACATCATAACATCATATACATTACAAAGTAATTTGACATTGCCAAGCTGCATCTGAAAAAGATACCAGTTACAGCTAGACCTGAGCTCTGTACTTTGTGGTGGATTGTGCTTGGTCCAAGTTGGGCTGAGCTGAGCAGTGTCCTGGGTGAGGTGAGCAGGATCCGAGTTGGGCTAAGCAGGGTTTGGTGAGCAGGATATGAGTTGGGCTGAGCAGAGTTGAGCTGAGCAGGGTCCAATTTGGGCTTAGCTGAGTCCCAAATAGGGCGAGCAGGGTCTGGAGGAGCTGGTGCTATTGGGATTAGGATATAGGTGTCTGGTGCAGAATCCACTTTTCTGGGTATTTGAACGGCAAGGGTTTTGACCATCTTCTTTTCCCACATTGATCTCTTAGTCTTCCACTTTGGAGTTTATGGTGCTGCTTTGTTTTATTGTCTCTCTTTAGCCTTTGTACCAGTCTTTTTAGTCTTTAGTCTGTGTCCAGCAGGCCTTGGGAACTGTACTTGCTAGCTTCCATCCTGGTTGGTCAAAGTCTCTTTCAGCTGGCAGCTGACTGACTGCCTTTTAAACCACTGTTCAGTCAGGAGTTCTGTCTTCATTAATTAGCTGCAGTGCACCTGCATCTAGCCTCTCCAGAGGAGTTTAACTGCCTGTATGCTGGAAAGCACACATACTGCACTTCACTGTACCATAAAGAGACAGTGACTCTGTCACAATATATATGGACTTTCATCCACTGGGAAACCTCAACTTTAGCCTAACGATAAGCCTAAACTTTATGTTGCAAAACTTTGGCTAGAAAAAGCCTATACTTTATGTTGCTGAAACTGCAGCTGAATAAAAGCCTATGTTATTTTCCTCAAAACAAGTCTCCTGGTTTCACCTCAGCACACATTGCCTACAATGGCACTTTACAAAATAAAGATATACATATGTTGCCCTCCTTACCCGGCTCCAAAAGAGGTCACATCAGATTGACTACGGTATATACTGTACACATTGGCAGTGCTCATCCTCTCTCTGGCCTTTACAGGGTGCTGGGTAAGGAGCAGGCTGGACGTAGATGCTTGAATATAACAAGGATAGGTGCCAGGAACTTTTATAAACAAACATTTACTTTATTTGACAGCTCTCAATAATTCTTCACAGACTGGCTACTTCACAAAAACTCGTGGCAAACAATATCACACAAGATGTCATCCCCCTGGCAGTCTCTTGAATGGGATTAGTAATTAGAAATGGGCAAATGTTGTGGATTTGGATCCACCTCAGATCGACCGGTTCCTGCGGTCCGCGAATTTCCGCGGATCACTCTCAAAAAGGCCAATCCGCAATTTCTGATTTTTTGTTTTCAGAGACAGTGAGCAATCACTTTCCGTATGAGAGAGAGAATTTTATTTAATTTTAATAGCAGCCACCAGTAGTGTATATACAGTATATCCCCTCAAACGTTCCTCCAAAAAGATTACGGGGACATGCCTGTGCTGAAAATGAAACACACCTGAGGTACCTGGCTTGCAGACACAGTATGGTAATCGCTATGCAAAGTATATTTAAATGAGGTCCATCCCACACTTCCTAAAATTATTTTTATACCAACTATATAGAGTTGATAAGCTTAAGGTACCAACCCAATGACTGCAGGGGTGTCAGACCCAACAGGACTAGAACCAACAGCTACTGTTTTTGTAGGGTGCAGCTCTAGCAGCTAAATCAGCTGATGGGTAGTATCACTATCACTAATCACTATCACATCCTACTTTGAGCTGCTCACTGCTCACACATGTAGCTAACCTGGCTATTAGCGTATCTCACAATTACAGTATCTTAGGTGCTTGTGCACCACAAGGAAATTGTCAACCAAGAAGTGGAAGAGGTCTGCTTTTGAAGGAAGCAAATGGGAGGGAGGAACTACAGGTATATTAACTCATTTTGGTGCTACATGATGGATATGCACAAAAATGGCTGCAGTATATCAGACCAGGGGCAAAAATATTCACTGTGCCAAAGGCTAGAGACATACTGAATTAAAATACTTTATTTTAAAATAAATACATTCTACAAACTGCAAAAACTAAATATCTCTCCCTCTCAAAAATCTGTCTGGATTGTTTGCAATGATGAATGATTTTTAAGTAAGCAATCCGCATGCAGATTTTAGGGTGCGGGACGGATTATGTGAAAAAAGCCAGGGAACGGAATATGTCAGTTTCGTCCATCCCTATTAGTAATGCTACACCACTTGTTGAGTGGGCCCTTATGGTATACACTTTAGGCTCCTGATTTAGCAGCCCCCACTATGTACTGCATACATCCTCTATACCTATTGATCAGGGACGCACAACAGACTGGTTGGGCCGGTCCAAACATACTCCAGCGTTACTATGCCAATAATTACTTATCGAAAGCATGCTTCCTCTTTCTCAATAGAGAACCATTGAGGGACTTTACTTCTGGCGCTTACTTAATGGGCATGTTCATAATGGCAAAAACAAACAGTGACTGGACACATTTTAATACACTTGACTATACACAAACCTATTTACAGGACTCACAGTGATGACCACAGTCACAATTCTGAGGAACCTGATTCTAGAACATAGGATGGAGCTAGTGTATAAATACCCTGTATGCTCCCTGTAGTGAAATCACGGGTCACAAGACATGCACACGAGATTGGCAATTCCTTCTGCATAGTCATCCTAGATCACATGCTGGGGAGTAACATGAGTGAGCCCTCACAGTAAACCCATTAAGGTCGTTAACCCCTTCGCTGAAATAGTAGTCTCCAAAGAGGGGGCTACACACTCCGCTATCAAAACAAGATATTCTTCCCAACATGCTTTAAATATACAACAGGAACAATGTTAAAATATTTATAAATATACATTGTAGACAACATAAAATACATACAGCCACCGGCATTCCTTTTCTTTCTCTGTACAGAGTATAACCACAATTTCAAGCATCTTATGATATCAATAACATATTTACATAATGTATTCAACAAGATACAGCTTTTGAGATGTATACATATAAAATTGCAGTGGCAGCATACAGGCATCAGTGTGGCAGTGGCTGGGTAAATAACACTGATCTATGTTAGGGCAGTGTTGCATGCTTCTGATCTCTGACCAGTGGGGGCTCATTTTAACAGTAATGTCAGGTCAGGTTTTCTGGACATCCCTCTCTTCCCATCAGGCACTTCAACAAAATGAATCCACTTAGACCACATATTGTCCACGTGCTCATCCCGATCTTTATAGATACAGAGGCCTATGTGTCAGATCTGCAATAGTTGGGCCACACAGTCTTCCCTCGTGTCAATGATGGCATGTCCATGATGGGTAATATAGACTTTCATGGCATTCTCAATCCACTGGTCCCAGAACATGTCAAAAATGTCCATAATACCCAAAGGTACATAAGGATACTCGTAACTTAAAGTGTCCCAGGCCCTGCCCTGCGTTGCTATACTTTTACACCCATACGATAGACAGGTTCTCCATAGTAGTGGAACGCATGCACCCTTTTGGAAAAAAATATATTTATTGGCAGGAAAAACATTCGATCTTGCAAAACTTTCTTAGTGGGCAAATTGGTCCCACTATACTTCTGAGAAACTCTCTTGGCAGAATAACTTTTTCAATGCAATCCTCAATCCTGGAACCTTCAACTGGTGCACAAAAAACTTGAACTATAGTCCTTAATACATGATGTGTGCACAACATTTTCCACTAGCAGGAAACAACAATGTATTTCTCTTTTGCAAAAAAACTTGTAGGTTGCTCTAGTGATCAAAATCTTTTACTTCAGTCCTCATCCCTGGGACATTGACAAATAGTACTCAACACGGTTGTCTTGCAAAATTCAGCTCCTAATACATAGAGGCTTGAAAAATTGATTCTTTGACCAAAAAACTGGCACAATTCTTTTTTATTCTTTGGAAACTTGCAAAATGACTTCTGTTTGGCGACAAAACTTGTCAACAAATTCTCTGATAAACAACAACTTGCAAAAACAGTTTTTAAAGTGGGAAAGCAGCAAAACAGTTTCCTCAGCAGGAAACACATGAAAACCCTGTAAAAAATCTCAAAACACTTTCTTTCTATTAGAATTTCCAGGAACAACATGCAAAAATCACAAAAAAAAATCTTCAAAAGTTCCAAAATGAGCAAAAACACCCAAACTTTCTTTTAAATGCCCAGCCCCATATTGGGCACCAAATGAAACCCTGCTTACCCTGCTCCAAGGAAGGTCATATCAGATTGGCTATATACATTGTCAGTGCTCAGTCTCTCAGGCCTTTGCAGGCATGGATGCTTGAATATAAGAATGGGCACCAGGAACTTTATGAAGAAAAAGATGCTTCATTTGACAGCTGTCAATAATGCTTCACAGACATTGATGTATGTATGTATGTATGTATATCTTTATTTATATTGAGACTTCCAGGTACACAGCTCTTCACAGCAGTAACAAACGTGATGTAATAATATAACATATAGTGGAAATAAGTGCTTCAGAGATGAGTAACAATAGGAAAGGGAGTCTCTGCCCCAAAAAGCTTACAATCTAAGTGGTAAATAGGGAGAACTTACAGACACAGTAGGATGGTGTAAGTATGTTTGTAAGGGGTCAAGGTCAGTGCATTTGAGATGTATAATATCAGACAACGGAGCTACCATATGCTTCATTAAAGAGGTGTGTTTTAATAAAGGTCCTAAAAAGTGCTAGTCATATATTGAGGGGATGGACATTCCAGAGGTAGTGGAGTGGGACAGTGATTGAGAAAGATTTTATGTGGGAGATGACTTCATATACAAAAGGGGTAGACAGAAGACATCCTTTAGCAGAACGCAAGAGTCGGACAGGTGTATAGCAAGAAATTAGCACTCTGAGATGTAAGGAGGGGCAGAATAGTATAGCTTTAAAAGATTGGAGGATAATTTTGTAAGTTATACTGAGTTTAATAGCAAGCCAGGAGAAGGATTTCAGCAGGAGACGCTGAGACAGATTTAGGAGGGAGTAAAGTGATTCCAGCAACAGCGTTTAGGATAGATTGTAGGGAAGATAGGTGAGAAGCAGGAAGGCCGGACAGCAGGAGGTTACAATAGACGAGATGGGAGAGAATGAGAAGCCTGCATTAGAGTTTTAGCAGTATAGGGACAGAGGAAAGGGCGTATATTTGCAATGTTATGGAGGTAAAAACGATAGGTTTATGCTACATTGTAAATGTGAGGGAGGAGTCAATTGTGACCTCTAGACAGCGTACTTGTGATACTGGGTATATGATAGTACTGTCAACAGTAATGTAGAAGGGGGCAGTAGGGAAGGCTTCGGATGAAGTATAAGGCGCTCCATTTGTTAACAAAAATAACAATACAGACCGGCGCCGTTATAGTCCAATGGTGAAAAAGGTAATGTTCAATATTGAAATGTTCTCACACGGAGGGTGGCTATAGATATAGCTTTCCTGCTGTAGCTTCACAGTGTGGACTCCATCAATATATGCAGAGAAAAGAGAAACAAGAAAAACACATCATAGTGCAGATATGCAATGATATAACATAAAATAAACACAACAGACAAGACAACACTACATAAAACAAATAAGGCTGACTGGTATATGATAAATTTATTAAACACAATTAATTGTAGCAGATGTGGGATCCGGTTGGTTAAAACCAGAATGCTACTTACAGCACTGCCACAGATCATAAGCAGGGGTTCTCAGGTAGCTTTTTCGCCGGCTGCAGCTCCGTTTGACACGTGACTTTCAGGGATCTCTTCCGTTCCGAATCCGGAAGTGCGTCGCTCCACGCGACTCACTGATGCGCCTGAAGCCGTCGGTCAACCTGCTGCCCGCAATGTACTCCTGTGGGCGGATGAAATCGCCAAAATCCTTCTCCAATATGCTGCTGCGGCTGTGGATGCAAGTCTCTGCCAAACTTGTGGATGGTCTCAGGTTAGGCCCGTCGGCTGCGGGATGGGGGGTGGTTCCAGGAGACGGTGCACGGCAGGCGCAGAGGATGGCGCTGTCTGTTATTGTGTATGTATTTGAATAAGCAGTTGCACAGCCGTGAACATTCAAAAAAAAGGTGTTTTTGAATGTTCACGGCTGTGCAGCTGCTTATTCAAATACATACACAATAACAGACAGCGCCATCCTCCGCGCCTGCCGTGCACCATCTCCTGGAACCACCCCCCATCCCGCAGCCGACGGGCCTAACCTGAGACCATCCACAAGTTTGGCAGAGACTTGCATCCACAGCCGCAGCAGCATATTGGAGAAGGATTTTGGCGATTTCATCCGCCCACAGGAGTACATTGCGGGCAGCAGGTTGACCGACGGCTTCAGGCGCATCAGTGCGTCGCGCGGAGCGACGCAGTTCCGGTTTCGGAACGGAAGAGATCCCTGAAAGTCACGTGTCAAACGGAGCTGCAGCCGGCGAAAAAGCTACCTGAGAACCCCTGCTTATGATCTGTGGCAGTGCTGTAAGTAGGATTCTGGTTTTAACCAACCGGATCCCACATCTGCTACAATTAATTGTGTTTAATAAATTTATCATATTACCAGTCAGCCTTATTTGTTTTATGTAGTGTTGTCTTGTCCTGTCTGTTGTGTGTATTTTATATCATGGAATATCTGCACTATGATGTGTTTTTCTTGTTTCTCTTTTCTCTCCATACAGTATATTGATGGAGTCCACACTGTGAAGCTACAGCAGGAAAGCTATATCTATAGCCACCCTCCGTGTGAGAACATTTCAATATTGAACATTACCTTTTTCACCATTGGACTATAACGGCGCCGGTCTGTATGGTTATTTTTGTGTTCTGTTTTACTAACTGAGTCTTGGAGTTAGTGTCACCTGGCAGCCTAGTCATATTTTTTTTAATTAATTAATTTGTGTGTAGGGTCACATTCATATCACATTATTATCACTTAGGATTGTATTATTAATTATTAATTCTTTTAGCGCTATATACACCCTCTTTTTTCCTTGGCTCCATTTGATAAGTTTGACTCGGCGGAGGGACATCCAGGATGATATAGTGGAGGGACATTCTGAGACTTATGGCTTTAAGCAGGTGTAAGGTCAGGGGTTAAAAGGTACATGTGTGTGTCATCAGCATAGAGGTGATATTTGGACCCTAGAGATGTGATAAGATCATCTAGAGAGCGTGTAAAGAAAAAAGGGAAGAGGCCCAAGGATAGAGCCAAGGGGTATAGAGAGATCAACATAGGAGGAGGTGTTAACAAATGAGACACTGAAAGTATGATGGGAGAGGTACAGATGCAGCGGCCGTTATCCGATCCTTTCTCTGAGCCGTTTTAGTAAAGTCTGCTGAATTCCACGTGGCATTCACTCGTTAATCTTCCGTGAAGGCTGCCAATAAAACTCTGTTTACCGTTGTTGATTTAATTGATTACCTGGATTATGATTTTTTGGGTGCTGTTCTGCGCATATCCGCCAGATAGTAAAAGTGAATCCCTTTGTGAATCCCAGTGGACAGTGGGTAGTCAATATGCAGGTGTTTAAAAAAACAGAAAAAAAAGTGTCCACTACAGTGATCCATTGTAAATTGACCTTTGTCGCTGAAGACATTATCAAATGTAGGCGTTTCATAATTAAAGTCTCATAACAGAATGTTGTGGATATTATTCTACATTGCTATGCATGCTCAATTGCTGAATGGACATACACTGAACATCATGTCAAGTCCTTATACTAAGCCGGACTGCAGTTATACATATTTAACTTTTTCTGCAATTAATGCTGGAACAGATAATAAGGCGACTTTAGCAGAGATATATGGCTACATCATTGACAAATATGATTTCTTCAAATTTTCACCAAATCAACGTGGGTGGAAGCATTCGATAAGGCAAACTTTAACTATTATTGATTGCTTTTTTGGCACAGCCCCTCCTCCGGGAAGTAACAGAGGTTTTGGTCAGTGTTCCCAGCTTTTGACGGTATATTTGATCATGGCGACTTCAGAAGGAGACAGGTCGGGATTAATCCATTTAAGACTTGTACTTCCCCAACCTGCAATGTGTCACCATGGTTTACCAATACTATTGGAATAACGGGCCGACCGTCACTAAAAACCTGGTGAACCGCAATCCTTGTCATCTGGTCCCACCTGATTACCAGCTTCAGCAGGCATATGTCAACTTTAATGCAGACTACATGAGTGACCCCAGCTTGTACGCACAATACACCTCTGCCATTGGCTAATCTCCACCCGGTTGGCAAAGTTTATAATGAAGGTAAATATAGTGTACTATACAGTATTCATTTTAATTCCCAATGACACTACAGTATACAGTATGGCTGCCTGTATGTACAGTATGCCTGCCATAGCCCGTCAATGCTTGTGCACATGTGCACTAGAGTGTGACTTGATGCATGTGCACTACCGGAACTTATAGCATAATTTTTTTTTCAGAAAAGAAACTTTGAAATCGAGCATCACAGAAGATAAGGATGAAGTTCAATGGAACTCTAATATCGCTTTTTAAAAATGTTGCCTTTTTTACTTTTATACAGTCAGTATTACCAGCTTCACGCTTTTAAAACTTTGCCATGCAATTATTTTGGATAACATACTGTACAGTATGTGATCATTTAAAATTTCACGCTGAGATGTTTCTTGCTTTTATTCCACGTCCTGGTTAATGGGGTGTACTGTATAATGCCTTCACAAATAATGGTGAACTTATCAAAATAATTATTTGATACTATGGTTTTCTATTGAAGGGTTCCACATGCATGCGCATTGTGAAATAGTGTAGAAATCCTTCACTGCCAATCGGACGTAGAAATCCAACAGGAAAAAAACAAATTTAAAGTAACATTTTTTTTCTTGAGAAGGAGAGAATAATTGTGAGTTTTAAACCAAACCTTATGTGATGCATTGTTTTCATATTTAATCAAATTTTACATTGTTAAAATCAAAGCATTTTTATTTTCTCAATGATGTTGCATTTTGCTGTATAATTCCTTCATGCTAATCCCAGCATTAGACCAAGACAGACCAATTGAGTTGCACCTTCCCCCCACCCACCCTCTCAAAGCCAAGCAAAAGGCATTTGACTCGTTATCAATACTTCCCCCAGGCAAAGGACATTCACACACAAAGACACATACTGTAATGTTTCAGGCTTTGGCTCTTGGTTGAGAAATTACTTTTCCTGGTTTCACACGCATGTGCATGGCTGATAATTCCAGCATTGTGATTTGTGTAGAATGACTTCACTGCCAATGTGAATTTCAAGTCCGAAAAAAAAAAAATTCATACCTGTATTTGGCTTTTTTTTCTCGAGAAGGGCTGAATAATTGTGGGATTTTAAGAGAACATTATGTGATGCATTTTTTTCATATTTAATAAATTTTTATATTTATCAAATCCCTACCTTTTTATTTCTCTATGAGGTGGCATACTCTATTGCAGTATTCTAAGACTTGGCATGTGCAATTTATCCCGGGTCATAATCCCCCCCCCCCACCCCCAAAAAAATAATAATAATATTTATTCAATAACATCAATCTCAAGATTTGTAGGGCTTGGTCTGCTATTCATACTGTTAACAGAAATCTTCCCCACACACACAGGCAATGAAGTGATACTGTAAACTTTTATTACATTTGCAAACAGTTCAAACAGTTGTTTTCTAAACCTGTTCTTACCTTACTACAGTACAGTACCATACTACATGCCAGTGGCATTCCCATTGCGCTGTAAAAAAATGGGCAAAATGCTGCTAATAAAGTTAATGTAGTTGTTGCATTTTTGTACAGTCAGTATGTCTCTCCATAAAATCTTTATTCCTTTTACTAATTCCTACTTGTTGGACGGTTTCATAACCTTTCTTATATGATGCTTCAGGCAATGCCACAAAAGTGTGTGAGGTTCAAATCTGGTGATCTGGAATGGGAAGGGAAAAAAATGTTGAATTAGTTGAACAAATAAAAACAGTTTTAAAACAATGAGAAAAAGTTACTGTACATTGGATCACTTACTCCGGTGGCTTCTTAACCCAGTTGATCCCGATTGCAAGAATATAGGAATAGAGGCAGTATGTTTAGGGTCATTGTCCTGGAAGAACCGGTGACCGCCAGATGGGAAATCATGCCTAATGTATTTAACAATATTGGTGACAATTTTCTCTTGGAAAAATACTTTATCCACGATTCCTGGACCAAGAGAAGAAAAAATGATGGAAAAAATGAACATTAGGGTACTAAATAAAGTACAGTAGTACAGTGCATCAGGCATTACTTTACCATCAAATATGATTATGCATCCTGGTCCACGTCTAGATATCGCACCCCACACATGCATCTTCGGTGGGCTCTTGGGGCGCGGCTTTAGGGATAGCCGGCATTTTTTGCAGAATGCAAAGTGGCAAATCTCTTAAGAGCTACAGTTGTCTCACTAGAAAAGATGGATACACAGGGGGTGATGGAGTGTGTCACCGACAGGTCATAGGCAGCCAATTCTGGTTGTAGTCAACAGCAGCGTAGCCAGCGTTGGTATATAGGGTAGAATAAGGTGGGGTATGGGGGGGGGAGAACAGAAAGGGGCTGATAGTGTAGTATGTCAAGAACACTTTAATGCACAATACACATATAAAAAGCCCACCTGAGGGCGTACTCACATTTGGCACAGCCTCTGAGGGCATATAAAGGTATCTTTAGCAGCAACACGCTGCCCTGGGTGAGTCTAGTCCGACTTGGTCTCCCGTTGGCGATCCCCACAAGCGGCCGCTGGGGTACTCGCGTGGTTGACTCCCGTCGGCGTCTAACGTTGTCATGGTAGCTAGTGATAGGTTATAATATACACAAAATATCTGGGTGGAATTGAACATGACTTAGATATAATAAATATAGTTTATTCCTTAAAGAAGGTGAACACACAAGATGGTACAAATAACAGACAAAATATAGCACTTACTTAGGGGATGGACAATGAAGCAATCAGGTACAGGATTGGCAATTCATTCAGCAATACAGGATATAAAAGAAGACATCACGAAAAGACAATGGGTATAGGGTTTACACTGGTTTATATGGATTCCAGTCCCATACCCTGGCATTGAGTGCAAGACATTGGATGACAATTATCTGCACCCAATCCCTCCTTGCCACCTCACTTGAGAGGCAAAGTAATACCTGCCCACTGGGTGGGCATTATTCTAATCAGGGGCTCATTTCCCTAGCCCCCTCCCAAAAGGCTAGGCGCCTCAAGGTCTGCCTGGGACAGGAAAACCTTTGTCTGTAGGTGTGAATTACAACACTTACAGACCACTCAAGCTCTGCTTTTCTCCACCCTATTGTACACAATCAGAGTGGTTTTACCTTTGATCAGGGGCCTGTTCTAGACAAAGGGTCGCCCTCCTGAGCATTAACATAAAGCAGAGTCAGTAACTTTCTCGGGCTTTTATACCAGCCTTGCAAAACAGTACATTCTTTAATATCTACACATATTAAAATAATCCGTTCTGTGGGTTTGAGCGGGCTGAAATTTACCAGGTCCTCATGCCAGGGGACCCTTGCCATAGTGGCAAAATATCAGCCTTCCACGACCCCCAGAACCGGAGATACAAAAAACAAGTTAAAATCCCCTATTAACTTTAATGCAGGATTCTCCGCTATAAGCTAAAAGAAATCACTGCATTTCACTCTTCCATTGAAATCAATGGGCTCCACCGCTATAGGCTTTCAATGGAGCAACTCCGCCATTGTAGTCAAGGGAGAAATCATAATTTTCACATTTGCCCATACTCCGTCTGGTTGATCGGAGAGGGCTGGAAATGGCCATGCAGTCATGCTGGAGTGACTACATGCGACCAAAATCCCAGCCCTCTGGTACTCACAGAACCGGAGATATAGGTTTACACTTTATACACATTTGGACTTAGCCGTTTCAAAGCCACGCGGCTTTCTTCCATTAGAATCAATAGGGCCGGCGTGACCATAGGATTCAATGGGACCTCCGCTTCCATTGAAGTCAATGGGAAACACACACTTTTTAACAGTTAACCCTACTCCGTCCGGTTGAGGGGAGAGGGCTGGAAATTGCCATGTAGTCATGCCGGAGCAGTGTCTACATCAGGCCTGCACAACATACGGCCCGCGGGCCGCATGAGGCCTGCCTGGCCTCTCTGTGCGGCCCGCGATGACTCCGGCCGGGCGCCAGTTAATTTTAAATAAATTTTAAAAAAAAGAGTTAAAAAAAAAAAGTTTTAAAAAATGGCGGCGATTCATCACTACACTGTATGTGCTAGCTTTACTGCCCAGGCACTTGTACTTTAACACACTAAAGCCTTCTTTGCAGTGCGCAGTGCTGGTCCATCTAGCAAGGAAGCTCAATTTGTTGGCCACTTACTTATGAACAACTATATATTCTCACTACTGGGTCTCATCGTTGCTCCAGAGGGGTTAACACCCTGACTCCTAGCATCCCCTGTCTTTTGTATCCCTGTAATATTAAGTGGACATCTGGGATAGCACGATTCAATAATCAAAGACATGGATGCCAGATATTTCTGATTTAATACATTTTTAATCCACATTACACATTACTTTGGTAATATATGTTTTAAGGAATTTATTAAAAGTTAATTTTTACACTAGTTTGGTGTGCATATAAGTGAATTCTTTTAGGGTACACATTCATTTTGTGTTTCCCTTCCCCCCTCTTCTGATTCACTTTTCAGTTCACAGTTTGCACCCATCTTTTTGATTACCTCACTTAAATATTTGACTACATTATTCAATTGGTATGGTCCTGTGATTACTCCCTATCCCTCTGTTGTTTCTATAAGTGACTTTTTTTGGGGTACTCTATTTAACCCCTTCTAGGGAGTGGATCCATCTCGCATACGTACCATGGCTGGTTATTTGACTAGTGGCATGGATATGTCTGGCTGGCAAGATGAGGCAAGAAATGTCTTCACTAAAACATCACAGGGTACCTCTGATACAGGTCACGACATTGTAAATTATTTCCGTAACATTTCCCAACTCTTGCGTACTCAGTCCCAAGTCTGGTGGGAGATCACAAGTCTTCAAAGTTACCTGGACTCGAATATGATCCCCAGAGGACTTAGATTGAAATTAAGTCCTGCTTATCACATTACTTCTCAGGATTTTATTAAAAAGTGGGAAGATACTTTGTCCAGATGCTCTAATGAGCTTATGAATCTCCTCATTGACCATGAGAAGTCAAGGTTAGATGTGACCAATAAAGACCTTGATGTCAACCTTAAGGACCTCAGTAAATATAATCAACTACAGGAATTTGAGGAGATGGAGAAAAAACTGGAAACTAATATGATCAAGTTCAGACAAGAGTTGAAGGATAGAAAACATACTAAATTTTTACGTGACACCAATGATTACGAGCAGGGTACAGTTTACAGATACCCTATTAGGTCTAGAAGAAGAGGCACTTATTCTGATTATTCCTCATCAGAGACAGATGCCTCTGATAATGAACAAAAGGGCACCAGACCAAAGGGTTCTAACAAAGGTAGAGGTAGCAAGGCCACTAAAGATACCCAGGTGGGTTTTTTAGCGCAGGCCCTCCAAAACGCAAAACCAGGAGAGGAAAAAAGGTCTTTAAGAACAAAGAAAAATCCCAATGCACCCACCCAATGACTAACAACTGTATAGACAATGATGCCCTGCAAGTTTTCAATCTGTCCAATCATTCCTTTAGTGACAGTCAACTCAATCTGTTAAGGAAGGGACTATCCTTTTCACCCACCTCGGACTTCAATCTATTCGAGTGGGTGAAGGATCTGAACCTCTTTGGCAGAAGGCTATTGCTACATAAATTCCATTCCAAGCGCATTGCCAATAACCCAAATGCACTCACAGATGGAATGACTGTACAGGAAAGACAAGATGTTGAGGATCTCTGTCAGTTGTTTGACCAAAACACTGTGCCTGATAGTGACATAACTGGTCCTTTTACTCACCTTAAGACCAAGAGCCACTTTACACCACCCATTACCATCTGTCCGGCTGTTGAATTATTTGTTGGCTGTGTTACTAGGGACCTTGAAGCCGAACCAAAACATTATAAGTCTGATAATAACCTCACATTTGAGGAAAGAACTGGCCTAAGAGATTTAATGTCTAACAAGGCTTACACCATCAAACCATCTGACAAAGGTGGTAACATTGTTATATTAGATACTGAAGCCTATGTTAAGGAGAACATGAGACTTCTCAATGACAAAGATTGCTATGAGATCCTGGAACGTAGTCCCACATCTGAATATAAATTAGAACTGTTGAACATCTTACAGGATGCCCTTGACGCAGACATGATAAGCCGAAGTGAGTTTGATTTTATGTACCGCAAGTCACCTACTGTGGCGACGTTCTAAACCTTACCTAAGGTACATAAACGCCTACAGTCCCCTCCTGGTCGCCCAATTGTCTCGGGCAACAATTGTTTGTCCGAAGGCAGTAGCATATATCTGGATAAGGTCCTGAGGGATTTTGTCATCAGCCTCCCATCGTATGTTCAGGATACGAAAGACACACTAAAGAGACTGGATGGCATCCATGTTACATCTCAGACCATCCTTGTGAGTTTAGATGTTGAATCGTTATATACTTCCATCGTCCACAAGAATGGTCTTACTGCTGTCAGACATTTTCTAACAACTAGGGACCGTAGGTTCAATAGACACAACTCATTTGTGTTAGACCTACTGAACTACGTCTTAACACACAATTACTTTGTTTTCGATGGGCTGTATTACCACCAGACCCAAGGTACGGCAATGGGCACAGCTTGTGCACCAACGTATGCCAATCTGTACCTGGGCTGGTGGGAGCGTACCCACGTTTTTAATGAGGAACTCTCTATGTACACTGACCACATCTCTATGTGGATCAGGTACATAGATGATATCCTGCTACTCTGGGAAGGAACCAGTCAACTGTTGCACGAATTTGTTGAGAAGCTGAATACAAACACGCTTAACCTGAGGCTTACCACCGTGCTGAGTACCACCTCAATAACATTCTTAGATTTGAACATCTATGTTGATCATGAGTGTAACATACAAACCAAGGTGTTTAGGAAAAGCACAGCAACCAACAGCTTGTTACTGGCACAGAGCCAGCATCCCAGGAGTTTGGTAGCGGGTATTCCAATAGGGCAGTACCTCCGTCTCCGGCGTAACTGCTCTACGATCGAAGAATTTACCACTCAATCTAAAGAACTTCGATCCAGGTTCCTCAACCGTGGTTACAGCATCAAAACATTGAATAAGGCTTACCATCGGGCACTACACAGTGATAGGACCTCACTCCTGTCCAGTAATAAGGAGAAGGCACAGGACAAAACAATCAGAGTCATTGGCACCTTTAATAAAAGATGGTGGGCCATTAAACAGATCTTTGCTAGACATTGGCATCTTCTTCAGGCAGATGACGACCTGGCGAAAGTCATAGGCCCTAGACCCATTATTACCAGCAGGCGGTCTAGGAACCTACGGGATTCTCTAGTGAACAGCCACTTCCAGCGGGCAAGGACCACTACTTGGTTGAGTCCCGTGAAAGGCATGTACCGTTGCCAGGGATGTAAAGCGTGCAGACACATCAATGTTGGCAAAACATTCGCCAATCATGACAATACTTCACAATTCTGTGTGGATAGTTTTATTAATTGCCGCACTACCAATGTTATCTATCTTATCACATGCAATTGTGGTAAGAGATACGTTGGTAAGACGACCAGACAGCTACGCAGACGTGTTCTTGAACACATTAATTCCATCAAACACTCTGCTGAGACATCCGTGGCTAGACATGTCATACAATGTCATGACGGCGATATTAATGCCATCAAATTCATGGGCATTTATCAGTTGAAATGTCCCATGAGAGGTGGAAACACTGACCAATCCCTGCTTCGTATCGAAGCAGAATGGATTTACAAGCTAAAAACTAGGAGCCCCAACGGTCTTAATGAGGGGTTTACCTTTACGCCCTTCATTTAAGCAAGGGACTATCTGGTCGAACATATGTACCCTGCCATCTACTCACATTATGTGTATACATTTTACCTGTCTCTCTGATATCCAGTTATGTCAATTTCATTGTCCACTACGACAATTCCCAGCCTCGGTATTGAAAAAATAAATAGATTATAGTATTATTATTATTATTTAGACTAGTGACTATAATACTCAAGTTCTAAACCCAGCAGTGGATTTAGTATCTGTGTAATGTGTGTATATAAGTTATATATAACGAGTAGAGATAATAAATTATAGACACATATACAGTCATACTTTTTCAAATTGTTTAATTGATTTATCCAACACTGCATTGAAAGTTGACACATTGTGTTTTATACACATGGGGGACTGCAAATAATTTTATTTGCATTGTCAACCAATACAATATGTGAAACACAGGTTCTGTATACCCTTATCCTTAATCTACACTCAGTACCCCTTGTATGTGCCTAATCATAATTTACTCCATGTACATCCTTCTCCCCTGAGGAATCTTGAACTCCCATGTTCAAGCATCATGTTTGGGCAGTTTCCGACATAATTCCTAAGTCCTTGGGCATGCGCAGTACAAATTACCAGGAATCGGAAAAATTTCTAAGTGTCCGCGCATGCGCAATACACAAAGATCGTTGCAATAAACTTTAAGTTCTCACGCATGCGCTGTTCGCGCTAGCGCTCTATGTAATTCTCCGGAATTATTTCTAAGTCCCAACGCATGCGCACCATGACGGAGGGAAGATCGTCCATAACTCTAAGTTTTTGCGCATGCGCGGTGGCACGATATAATGCGCAATGTAATGGCACAAATATAGAAACGTTCTCTATGTTCTCGCGCATGCGCAATGGAGACGAAAAAGAATGGAAATATATCTAAGTCCCCGCGCATGCGCGATGCGCACGGACTAGAATCAAAATACAGTCTAAGTCCCTGCACATGCGCAGTAGACACTGGATATGGCGATCACGGTTTATGGCCTTAAAATCTCTACGAACAGCCGGTTTATGATGGGAATATGCCTAAATAAAGGTACAAACAATGGGACTTTCTTTGATAATTCATTTATTGGAGTTTGAGTACTTTGATGAGTCAGTCTGTGAGTGAGATCAGTGCGCATGTGCAAACAGCTAATAGCAATTGATTTTGTAATTAGGGTATTGAAGGGGTATAAAAGGGTTCAGACCTCTCTCCCCCAGTAAAATTTGTCCCTGAAGAAGCTCCTTTGCTGGATTGAAACGCGCGCTGGACGCGCAATGTTGTCAGTCTCCTACTTGGAGCTGTTTTAATGTAGTGTCTGTAGTCTCCTGGTTCTAACTTTGCAGACCCTAGCAGCTAGTCGTTTATTCATTTATTTCCACTGTTTGTGTGAGTGCTTTCCTTGCACTCTATGTGAGGTGTTTTCCCAGTTATTTCTGTGCTATTCACCCCAGCACTGCTGTGTCTGGTGGATGTATGTTGCAGTGTCTGTATCATCACTACACTGTATGTGCTAGCTTTACTGCCCAGGCACTTGTACTTTAACACACTAAAGCCTTCTTTGCAGTGCGCAGTGCTGGTCCATCTAGCAAGGAAGCTCAATTTGTTGGCCACTTACTTATGAACAACTATATATTCTCACTACTGGGTCTCATCGTTGCTCCAGAGGGGTTAACACCCTGACTCCTAGCATCACCTGTCTTTTGTATCCCTCTAATATTAAGTGGACATCTGGGATAGCACGATTCAATAATCAAAGACATGGATGCCAGATATTTCTGATTTAATACATTTTTAATCCACATTACACATTACTTTGGTAATATATGTTTTAAGGAATTTATTAAAAGTTAATTTTTACACTAGTTTGGTGTGCATATAAGTGAATTCTTTTAGGGTACACATTCATTTTGTGTTTCCCTTCCCCCCTTTTCTGATTCACTTTTCAGTTCACAGTTTGCACCCATCTTTTTGATTACCTCACTTAAATATTTGACTACATTATTCAATTGGTATGGTCCTGTGATCACTCCCAATCCCTCTGTTGTTTCTATAAGAGGGGGAAAGAATGTCATATTGAGAGGAGGGGGAGAGTGTCAAATTGAGGGGAGGGGGAGAGAGTGTAATTTAGGGGAGGGGGAAAGTGTCAAATTGAGTGTCATATTGAGGGGAGGGAGAGAGAGAGTGTCATATTGAGGGGAGGGGGAGAGAGTCATATTGAGAGGAGGGGGAGAGAGTGTCATTTAGGGGAGGGGGAGAGAGTGTCATATTGAGGGAAGTGAGACATGGGGGGATGCTGACTTGTGGGGGGGGGATGCTGACATGGGATGCTGACTTGGGGGGGGATGTGGAGGGGGTATTGTGTGTTTGATGTGGAGGGGGGTATTGTGTGTTTGATGTGGAGGGGGGTATTGTGAGGGGGAGAGATGGGGTATGAGAGATAGATGGGGAGTATCGTAGAGGTTGATAGTGAGGGGTTCTGGGGGAGATATGAGGATGATGATGATGATGAGAGGTGCTGGAGGAGAGATGATCATGATGATGATGATGATGATGATGATGATGATGATGATGATGATGATTTAACCCGTGCGGCCCAAATTTTTTTTCCTTGGAGCAGTTCGGCCCTTTTCACTTTACGAGTTGGTCAGGCCTGGTCTACATCCTTGCCAAATCCCAACCCTCTGGTCCCCACGGAACCGGAGTTATAGGTTTCCAGTTTACCCTGTTTCACACTTAGTGTTTGAAAGCCACGCAGCTTTCTCCACCATTACGGTCAATGGTAGGACCGTCCTGGCCGGCGCGACCCTTTCTCGCCGCCATTAATTGTCGGACCCTGTTGGGGTCAAGTGAGGGGTTCCTAACATCTAGGGGCAAAGAGAATTTTATTTCTAGGTGTCCTAGAACAGAAGTTCCCACGTCAATTGGCCGTGAACTTGACAGAGGCCCTAGTTCCCACGCCAATTGCACGATCAAAGCTCTTTTTTGACAATGTTTCCGCTCTTGCGGTTTTGCGGTCTGGCTGGCTGCCAGCTTATCTCCGGAGGTCGGCTTCCAGGAATCCCCATTGAACTGCATTACTCCATTCACTTTCAATGGGGAACCGCCGCTCCTCCTCTCGAGCGCCACCTGCAGGTCTTCTACGATATCAGGCCCAAATCGCCGCAATCTCCATAGGGTTACATGGGCTGTTATGGCGACCTATGGAAAGACTGCAAAATGGAGCCTGCAAAGGCGGGAAAAGGGACAAAGGGCCATAAACACAGAATTAACATTAACCCTTTCCCTCCCGCATAGATCCCAGTGTATAGGTTGGTGCAGATACTGGAATGGGAACAATACATATTCACAGGGGGATACACAGTTGGTGCTGAAGCAGGGGCATAACTACAGTAATGGACATCATTCCAGTTAACCCCTCGCCTCCCAGGTGAGAGCAGGGGTGGCCAAATGGGGTGTAACCCCTTTAATACCGGGCCAAACCCTCTCTCCCATGACAGACGTCACTTCCCGGCTGTCACAAAGTTTCTCCTCTCCTCTTCCACTCCCTCACCCCCTGTGTAGCCACGTTCCTGGAAGAAATTGGCCTTTCTTTGTATGAGGTTGAGTGGTCTCCTGATATACTATTTATTATTTATTTATTTTATGTTTTTGGTTTTTATCATTCACTGTTTTAAATTATCCATTGTTTTGCATATTACCTATACTATTGAGATTTTTACTCTTTCACCGCTAGGTGATGCCATAGTACCTTATCAGTGAGCGCCATCCAGTCTGTTGTGTTTTTATATCTCACCAGAAAAGATGACATCCAGAAAAGTATCACCACTTTCAATCCATGCCCTTGCTTGGTCCACTCTTTATCTTATTGGCCTCCCTTATCATAAGATACGCTCTGTAATGACAAGGAAGAATTTTACAGATACAGTAAAACCACACTTTTACCTACAGTAGTGTACAACACTTTACCTGTACTGTCCTACAGGTATACAGTACCGCACTGCATTAACTACAGCACAGTAATTACAATATCAACCATGTTCTGTCATTCTACATGCTATTGCATTATACTGTACTTTATTACAGTAAGACACTTCCGTAACACATCCATATGTCCATGTCTTTATGCTGATTCATATCCCAAGGATGGTGATATATATGTAGCCCTTTTTCTGACACTCTAAAGAGACTACGGGTACTGCACACACCTGTGGCTCCAGGAGATCTGAGCCTCCGCTAGCTGGGAGCCTGGGGTAACACTTATTTAGCGCAGTGCCTCCACTTACCCCGGATCCCCATCATGTAAGATTCCCCATGGCAAGAAACATAACAACACACATGCTTGAAATGGTTTTACTATAACGCAATAATAACCTTATTACTTAGCATTGGCAATCATACATAACACACTAAAAACTGGCAATGTCCTTATAACGTTAGTGGCTTGGCCACGCTCCTAATGAGTAATGTCTCTGTCCCGTCACCGCGTGCCCCACACCGTGTCCATATACTAAATAGTTATCTAGGCTCAGTCCTTTGGCCACTCCACTCAGTGTCCCCATAGAGTGTTCCCTAAGGCGGGATCAGCACCTATTGACCGGTGTTTGTGCACTTGTAGTAAATACCTTCCGGTCAATGCGGTGACCGGTAACAGCTTCAAAAAGGATCCGTCGATCCAACGCTTTGCTTCTGATGTCACGATGCTCAGCAACCTGGTCCCAGATGACTGCAGCAACCGCAACTCTGTACTTTGTCCCTAACTGTTACTCAGTAAGGGAATAACGCTACCAATATAGGGCGTCCCTGCAGCAACTCACTCTACGGTGGCTGAGGGATACTCTTAGGGCCTCCGGGGAAGATCTGTCCTATGCAGGCGGTCATGGACCCCCTGCACCCACACTACCTCTTCCTTCGCCCTCCAGTTCCCCTCTGCCTAGCGTGGTCTCTCCCCCACGCTTCCCTTTCCTCCTCCCGCGATTCCAACCCCTTGATTGGTTCCCAGACATCAGGTGCCTGCACTAGAGCTCATGGGAGTTGTAGTACACCAACGGAGCCTTTCCCTGATTGGCCCGTCGTTCGCGCACTTGCATTGCGCATGCGAGACCTCTCTGCTGCCAGTGCCCTCTGAATGTTGCTCAATAAACATGGTGGCACCCTATACTATCGGGCCACCACGGAACCTTACACCACTCTCTACGGAAATGCACTGCAACAGCATAAGGTGCCTAACACACACACCCCTACATATATAAAGCTTAATGTGCCTTCCAGGTATCTGTTGACAGGCATAGGAACAAGCAATGACTCAGATAACCCTTAACCTTAATGGTATATCAGGATGTGTAATGCAGGGGAGAGTCCAGGACTAGATGTAGACTAAACTTCCTAATGTGAATCACATTGAGATGGCAGATTGACGTGCACCACCTTACTGTGGATAGAGTCCTATCAGGGTAACCCTGGGTTAACGCCCTATAGTAAACTAGGTCATACTCAGCAAAGGCTTTGCTGAAATGGCCTTACTGTATAACCCTTCCCAGATTGATGGGCAGCAACAATTGTTTCTCTAAGATCATTGCTGATATCTTTCCTCCATGGCATTGTGTTAACACACACCTGAATGCTCCAGACCAGCAAACTGCTAAAACTTCGGCTTTTATAGAGGTGGTCACACTGGCTGATGATCAATTAATCAAGGGCATTTGATTAGCAGCACCTGTCTGCTACTTAGCATCTTAATTCCTATGGAAGCAGTAAGGGTGTACTTCGTTTTTCACACATAGCTTCTCCATTTTGGCTTTATTTTTGTTAAATAAATCATGACACGGTGAAATATGTCATGTGTTGTTGTTCATCTGAGGTTGTATTTACTGAAGTTTAAGACCTGCTAAGGAACAGATGTTTGTTATTATATCCTGGTATGTAAAACTATAGAATTCAAAGAGGGTGTACTTTCTTTTCCACACAACTGTATATCACTAAGTTCACACTGACACTTTTACATTGACACTATTTTAGTTAATTACTGTAACTATTCACTATTATACCACTTATCATCAGTTTCACACGTTATTAAGCATACTAATTTAGCGTTATTAAATTGTTTTTGTATGTATGTATATGTTTATTTATGTAGCGCCCGCAGTTGTACTCTGCACTTTAGTTGAGACAGTATAGTACATCGAATTATAATACAATAAGTGCAAAATCAAGAAAAATCACACAATAGGAAAGGAAATACCTGTCCCGGACAGCTTACAATCCAAGCAACTTCCCATTGATGAATCTCAGAGCCCAATGTTATTTTAAGTCCACTCAGAGAGTGAGGTCCAAATGATTTGGAAAAAGTCCCATTCCATGGAGAATGTCATGTTTTAAACATCATTGTTCGAAAATGCAAATATCCAGAAAATCTTTAAAGTGGCCTTACAATATATAATGTGAGATTTTTTTTTTAATGTCCTCACGGTATTTATTGTTGCTCCAATATACCACCTTTTACACAGCCGTATATGATGGAGTCAAATTAGGTCACCATCTCAGTTCAATTTACTGAAAAAAATGATTCTCATACATCATACAGTTGTAAGGAAATATGAATTCCGTTGAATTCAATAACTAAAACAATCTAGTCCATAATATACAAACCACATTATTTCAAAAGGTAATGTATAGTATGCCTTCTTTAGACCATCTACAAAAAGGAGTAGACTACTGCAAAGCCATATCTACTGCTCACTCCCATACCATTTACATTTGAAACATAAACATTAGAAATCTCTAGAGTCGGTAAAGGAAAAGGAAAGATATTTACCAACTATAGAAGATATAAATCCAAGTATAAATGTAATCCATCTATGCCTGCAACAATTACTCTCCCAAGGGGACCTCATAGATTTCTGAAGCTTTAGTAGAGAATAAAAAACTGATGACTCTGTCTATACATTTTTATTCCTGCAATAACACATAAAATACCTTTCTTTCTAGACAACTGTTCATTCAATTCCATTTTCAATCTCTGAATTAGATGCTAATTTCCTAAAAATAGTTCTATCATTTAAAATTCAGAAAAACATATCTCTTTGCTGCTCCCTGGACATAATTACACTTTGAGCAACTTTTTGAGCTTGTTCATTATGAATTTATTAACTTTGGATAATTTATCATATTAAGATGTGATTATAGTAATTTAGATACATACCTGAGGGAGTTGGAGATTACCGTGGCTCAGCACCACAGTTAAGGATATAGGAAACTGGATCTATAGAACGTGACAGAGTATGCATTATTACAAGATAGAATTTAAGAGTTGTGTAAGAATTGCAATTAAAAAGTAATGAATAAAAATAGATTTATAAAAGGAACTTGTACATTTATTGTACAAGTTAAAGGGTTTGTCCCTTGGAAGACCAAAGTGAATGGCAGCGGAATTTTTAATAGGTTGAATAAAGGTGACTGATACCTTTTGACATAAAACAAGTATTTTTGGAAAAATTTCCCCCAACTTTTAATGTTTTTATAGAAACTTCATGCAGTTTTTACAATACAAATACCAAATAATCAAAGAGTATCACTCTTTGATCATTTGGTATTTGTTAGTGCTTATTCCCCATGCACCCCATTACTTGTACAATCATTTATTGATAAGAATATTAAGGTTGAGCGCTTGATCACTTCTTCTCTCCAGTATTTACAGTACCTGATATCTTTTGTGGGAGGGTCCATAAACTAGTTCATATGCAGATAAAAAGTGGTGAGTAATACTTTTTCATTTTGTTGATTTCTTTAAATGAACTAAAGTAATTATTCTGTCATCATTAACACAAAATATAAACATATTGATTTCTACACAGCAACCACATAAATACAAACTGTGCTGTAAGAATAAGTATATCCTACTGAACATGTTATTTTTTTTTTTTTTTTTTAAAGTCCACTCTGAGGGACTTTAACTTAATCCATGGCCATTTCTAAAACAATATCTGGTTCAGGTGACCTGACAGAGAAGCTAAAACTTTTTCAGAAAAATTATGTACATAAAGTAGAAATGTTCACTTGACCCCATGTTTTCGTTTTCTGTCTAAATTTACTTGGGGGATTTGCTTTGGTTCTGTTTTTGGATTAGGGTGAAATATAAGATAAAGAAAAGATACAATATATACATATATTATATATGTTAAAAGAGTAAAAATTTTTACTATATATATAGGTCCCCTCTTGCTCCCCGGTTCCCCGTTCTCCCCTCCCTTACCTTCTTTGCAGTATGAAGTAAGGGGAAAGGGGGGAAAGGGGGGAAGGGGGGGGAGGGAGGGGAAAGGGAGAGCTCCCGCATCAGCTAAAGTACACTAAGTAGTATATATGTATGTAGTCAGAGATCGTTTCTGGTGCAGAAAGGGACAAAGGGATATGCAAACAAACAAACGAAAGGTTCCCCCTTGAATGCACTCAGATCGATCTAATTGATATGATGTAGTATATTAAAATAATTTAATGTATATCAATAATAAATTTAAAATAGTAGTTGTACAGAGGGGTGTGGTAAGCAAGTCCAGGGCCACCCCCAAATTACATACCAAATAAGTTTCCGTATTAAGTGCAATAAGGAAAAAAGGTTGAGAGAAACACTACACCTAATCACACTGGTATAAGACCACAGTATATTTGGATCAAATCCTGCAGAACAAAGTGCTAACCTATAATAAGGCGGCACTTATATCTAAAAAACGGCAGTCTCATGAGGTGTAGGACTGCCGATACTGAATCTGGAGGAAGTGATTATGAAAAGGTAATCGTGAAATACCGAAAAGGGCTGGCAGCAGTAAATAGCCAGACCAGTGAAGTGTGATGGTGTAGGTACAGAAATCAGCGTGAAATCACAGTATCAACACACCCAAATCAATCTGTATAGTCAACATAATGAAATGAGAGGAACGACTAGCAAAAGTGTAAGGTCCTAGAAAGGGCTAGCACAAAATGTGCATGTGTATAGCCCTGAGGCACGGTTCACTGACCGTATCAAGTTATAGCCTCATAACCAGGAAAACTTCATTAGACATTCACTTTTGTATGAAAAGAAATGTATCAGTGGTGATATGATAAAGTCACAACACGTATGGTATAATTGCTATTGTCAATTAACACATTACAGTTCTCACACTGAAACAGGTTAGCTTCATGGAGACACACATGCTGATGATAAACAGAAAGATATATTCCGATACTGCTCATGATTAGTCTAGACACAGCACATATTGCAGCAATCTCAGTGAGCAAGTAAAAACGCCACACATATTGCATAAGTCTCAATAAGTAGCATCTGCCTGTTTAACATGTAGATACAATAAGATCCTGAGAAACCCCTCATAGTGCATAATAGCAAGATCGTAACAAGGAAGGGCTATAAAGACGATACACATAGCTTGGTTAGTTGTATTCCAAGCTGGTTCGTGCAGCCCATAAGGAGGAGGGGAACAGGACTTAACAAGTAAAACAAGTATTTTTGAAAAAAAATTCCCCCAACTTTTAATGTTTCCATAGAAACTGCATGCAGTATTTATAGTACAAATACCAAATGATCAAAGAGTATCACTCTTTGATCTTTTGGTATTTGTTAGTGCTTATTCCCCATGCACCCCATTACTTGTACAATCATTTATTGATAAGAATATTAAGGTTGAGCGATTGATCACTTCTTCTCTCCAGTATTTACAGTACCTAATATCTTTTGTGGGAGGGTCCATAAACTAGTTCAGATGCAGTTAAAAAGTGGTGAGTAATACTTTTTCATTTTGTTGATTTCTTTAAATGAACTAAAGTAATTATTCTGTCATCATTAACACAAAATATAAACATATTGATTTCTACACAGCAACCACATAAATACAAACTGTGCTGTAAGAATAAGTATATCCTACTGAACATGTTATTTATTTATTTTTTTAAATCCCACTCTGAGGGACTTTAACTTAATCCATGGCCATTTCTAAAACAATATCTGGTTCAGGTGACCTGACAGAGAAGCTAAAACTTTTTCAGAAAAAGTATGTACATAAAGTAGTAATGTTCTCGTTTTCTGTCTAAATTTACTTGGGGGATTTGCTTTGGTTCTGTTTTTGGATTAGGGTGAAATATAAGATAAAGAAAAGATACAATATATACATATATTATATATGTTAAAAGAGTAACAATTTTTACTCCCCGGTTCCCCGTTCTCCCCTCCCTTACCTTCTTTGCAGTAATGGAAGTTGTGGGTGGCGGTCGGCGACGCCCTTTGCAGCCGCCATCTTGGGTGTACTTGCGCATGTGCAGAGGCTCGCGCATGTGCAGACGCAATATGGCAGCCATTACTGTGAGTGGGAAATGGCAGAGGTGGTGATCCATAGGGCAGGGACCTCCCAATGTTGCGCATGCGCAGAGGGAGTTAGCGGCGGCCATCACCCAGTCGCCCATGCGCAGTGGAGCAGGCACACACGACCCCAAAAGCAAAGAGTTCCTGCGGGGACAACATAACCCAGAAGCCTCCGGGGACTGCCCTCTCACCCCACATGCCATCAGACAGCCAATAGGGGTTACAGATTCTCCTGCTCACATGATATGGATATGACTCACTCACACCATGCTAGTTAGTCGGTGCTGGGACAGAGTAAGGGGAGGGTGTGTATGTGCAGGGAGCAAGTGGCCCCTGCACTAGGCCAGACATCCCCCTAGGCCTCAGATAGGCCCTGATTCCCCTGGTGAGAGTGAAGCAGCGACAGGGACAGACCCTTAGGTAGGGACACTGCCCCATTAGCTGTGTATGCCAGGGATAGTGCGAGGTTGTCCAGCACTGGAGGGTGGTGTTCTGGGACCAGATCACCAGAGCAGAGATAAGAGACATTCTTAAGGTGGGTCAGTCCATGCGGGAGCCCCCCCACGCAGAGGCAGAACACGATGGGGTTCACCCTTCTGGATCAAGTGATCTCCAGTCCAGCTCATCTGCGCACCCGGGCATGGACACAACCGGCAGGTACCTTCATCATAAACCAAGTGCGCCAACCTCATCTCAATTTAGTGGGCAGTGCTGTCTCAGACTTGGGTGGGTGGGGACTCTTGGGTATATGTTGTGGGGATTTGGCCCTGTGAGGCCTAGTGTTACTGTTAGTGTTACTGTTGATGTTATATTGTGTTCTATCTGCATGTAGTAAACTGTTTATACTCTGGTGTATGGTTACTGCATGTGGGTCCTGTATCAGGGGTATTCTACACTCTAGGATCCTGCACAGGTGGAGGGACTGTAAGTACGTTCCAGGATACACCCCAGGTTCCCATCAGCGGAGGCTTAGGCCTCCTGTGAGCCTAACATGTATTGCACCACACCTGCTAACACATAGATTTTCCCACAGGGTCCCTATCTGCGGATGTGGGGGAGGGGGGGAGTGTGTTACATATATATATATATATATATATATATATATATATATATATATATATCCAATACACATAAATAAGCCTGCAACTAACTAGACAAAATAACTTGGAATTGCTATAATCAAAAAGTAAGGTCAAATAAATAATAATAATGACCTGATGACGGTGCTGAGGACATAATAGTTAATGAAAGAAAAAAGAAAAAGAATCCCACCAAAAGCACTCTAGCAATAATTAATAATGATAGGATTTATTCAATTTTATTTGCAGATCAGGGGAACGGCGATGGGTGCCACTTGTGCACCCTCCTATGCCAACCTATTTTTAGGTCTTTGGGAAAGGGATGTGGTCTTTGTGGACAAGTTCGACTCTAGGGCTAGGCATGCAATTCTCTGGTTGAGGTTCATTGATGACATCCTCATTTTCTTGGATGGTTCGCCACAGGATTTGGGGATGTTCATCGATGGCCTCAATCAGAATCAACGTAACATTAAGCTCACGTCTGTCTCCAGTCAGGTGTCATGGAATACTTGGTTCTCAGAGTTTCTCTCAGCACTGAAGGTTATATAGAGACGGATATTTTCCGTAAAAAGACCGCTACTAATTCCATTCTTCATGCCAGTAGCGGTCATCCATTTCATCAGATTAAGAGCATACCAGTGGGACAGTTTCTGAGACTAAGACGCAATTGTTCTACTCAAGCAAATTACACACTTAGGGCTAATGAAATGACAACAAGATTTCTACAGCGAGGATACAGTAGAACTTCCATCAAACAGGAGAGACGAATTAGTGAGGCTAGATCTCGATCTTCGCTTTTGGTTGCAGGGGAGAACAACAAAGTGGAACCTGTTACAAAATTCAGATTTATTACTACATACAGTATGACAAAATCTGGCAAAATTATAGCAGGGCAATACAAAACACTAGCATCTTTTACGATCTGATGCGGACCTATGCCAAGTATTGGGATCATCGGTTGACCTGGTAAGCTGCAGAGCTCTGAACTTGAGAGATAAACTAGTTCGGAGCCACTATAGAGCCCCGGTGGGAGCGGGGGGGTCACCCACTTTCTCTCTAAGAATTTGACACCAGGATTTTTGGCTTGTAGAACATGTTCTGCGTGCCAATACATAAGTAATACAGCTACATTTTCAAATTCACATAAATCTAAGACATTTAACATCAGAATGCCCCTTAATTGCAAGAGCAAGGTAGTAATATATTATCTACTATGCCCATGTTCTAAAATCTACATCGGCATGACGACACGGGAACTACGTTTCCGTGTCTTGGAACATGTTAGAAACATCAAAAACGCAGATCAGGACCACAGTAAAGGGAAAAAGCTCACTACAGTAGCGAGACACTTTAGGAATTTTCATGATTCCAATCCTGCATTTCTTAAGGCTTTTGCATTTGATCAGGTTTCATTGGGAATGCGGGGAGGGTACATGGAGAGGCTCCTGCTGCAGAGACAGTGCCAATGGATTTACACACTCAGCACTCTTCTTCCACATGGCCTTAACGAATACACTGGCTATGCGATGTTCCTGTAGTGAGAGAATCTCCATGTCTCCTATTGGATCAGTGTATGAGGGTTATAATAATTTTATAAAACACATCTTTGTTATTTTTTATTATTCACATAATCTATTATTAATTAATCACTAGTTACATTATCTTTATATACACTGTTTATATATTTACATATACAACATTTAGTGCATTACAGTATGTATATCTGTTTATAGTTTTTATTATTGCAGTTTATAATTTATAAATTATATTTTGGTATTATTATATATTTAATTTATATCTCTCACTTTGTTCCCTTAGGTCTTCTGTACACTTAAGTAACATTCCAATTTACAATTATTACCCATATGTGTCAATTTTGGTAGTATTACTTGTGTATTTAATCTCTTGTAAAGCTTCTCTTTTTTGCCCCTCTCATTGCTATCTATACATGCCTATGCAGCATTTGTTTTGATATGCTAATATATCCTCCCTTCCTCTCCCTTATTGGCTCCTGACCGGGGATTCCCCTGAAGAAGTGACGTTCCCCATCACAAAACGCGTAGGGAGGAGCCTAAGGAGACGCCGGCCTGTCTTCACATTCAGTCACCTGTGTGGGAACGGAGGTGGTGACGTCAACACGCTCCCGCCGGAGCAACGCGAGATACACGTGGCTACCGGCAAGGACTACCAGGGTCTGTTGTTTGCTGCTGGACAGCCAGGTCGGGCGTTCCTAATTTGATTTAAGAACTCACAGCTCTTGTGAGTATATGTCTGTTCGAGTGTTGGAGGCGTTATTAAAAGATTTTTTTAGATATTGCGCAATCTTCTGTCCCTTCTTATCCCTGGTTGGAGATATACATACAGGAATACGGGAGCAGACACAGGAGACACCACCCTGAGAAAGAGAGCTTATCTGAGTCCATCCGGAGAAGGTGCACCACGTGGGGTTCGTGTTAGCCTAAAAGCGTCTGGACTTGGAAGATTACAGATTCTCTCCACTGCATGTCCTACTTTGCATATAGAAAGTAGGCATTTGTTGAAGCTATATATGGGGGAATTTCATTGCTGAAAAAACAATACTGCGCAATGTTTTGTCCATGTTTTTTGTCATACATCACAGGATAACAGCCTGCAGCAGAAAGAAACCCCCCCTTTTTCCACAAGTCTTGGGAACTGAGTCCATTGTCCATTCATTTATTATTCTACTTCTGAAAGAAAGGACTCCACTCTCATCACTTATATCCTTTATTCATTGATATTGTATTGTTTTATAATTATTTATTCACGAATATCTTTGTACACTTTGCGCCAGGTTGTTTTCTATATTTGTATTTTTATATTGGTTTTGGGGCATTTTAGAGATTATTCCCCTCAATAGATTACCAGGCTGCATCTTTATATAATATTTATATACACTCACATTCATTGTGCACAGTACTGTTTATAAATAGGTCTAGCGCTGATTTTAGTAAATTTGTTTTTGTTATTGAGATGACATCATGTAACATTCCCTTCAGTGATGAACTGCGGCTCCCATCTCCGCTCAAGTGTAATTTATAGCCGTCACCCGAACTCTTGCGGGATTTGGAAGCAGGATGTTTCCGCAACTCCGATTGGTTATATGGTACCCTGGGAACCAATCCGAAACCTCCTTATGTGATCACGGTCATCAGACATCACGACACCCACCCACTGCATCATCTTGCAGTGTCTATTGGATACCCACTATCAGCTGCTTTGCTGCTCGCAGCGTTATTGGATTACACTCATTTTAGGTGTCCTTTTTAAGCCTCACTGGACGCCACTAATCTAAGCCCCCGGACGAAGCAAGGGGTAGCAAAACGTACATCGGGGCTGTGTCTGTACTCCCCTGGAACCCCCCCACCTGGCTCAGAACTTCCAGTGGACACTGATTTCTACAACTTTGTTATCACTCCATCTCCTCCACAGGACATTTATACCTATCATCCAGTGGTTACTATTGTACTTATACAGCATGGTTCTTGTATTATATTTATTTTATACACATTCTATTTTGCTGTTGGTTGTTGAGTGGTACTATCTATATTAATAGATTCAGTGTCCCAATTTTATTAACCCTCCTTCTTTGACCGGCCGGTCTTTGGTTAAATGAGTAGGTTATCTACATTCTCTGGTGTTATTCAACTTGCATACTATTATCCATTGTAGTATGTATTACACTCTAATTATTTTTGTGCATTAACCAGAATTCATGTTTTTGGGCTTCCGAGGGGACTGTTTTAATATTGGATAATCCATGTGTTTTTCATTGAATAAATCCTATCATTATTAATTATAGCTAGAGTGCTTTTGGTGGGATTATTTATCTTTTTTCTTTCATATATATAATATATATATATAGTGTAAAAATTGTTACGTTTTAACGTGGCACTCTTCTTATTCAATCCTTTCATATAACCTTCAATTATAATATTGACATGTAGAAATATATACATTAGAGGCTTACCAAACTTGTGATACAGATTCAGCCAGCTATGTTGTCGAGTATTCCTCCAGGAAACGGCAGATAACAACTTCCTGACCACTCATGGTCACGGATTCCCCATGGCCAGACTAATTGCCCATCAGGATTAACACAGCAGGGGTCCTTGCTTCTGAATGGCACTCCCACTGTGTTAGTCCTACCGGGCCGCACCATTCTGAAAGAGATGCGCAGTGAGAGCAGACAGAATGAGTCACTCTGTCTGCACACCTCTAACAGGTGATCATGCTGCTTTTATTTTAATAATGTAGGTGTGACGCAGGAGGTCTCCAGAGCTGAACCGCATTAATTTCAGACCCAGGGACCCCCTGCTGCCAGAGTTACAGGCCCCAGTATGGTGGTTCCGGTGTCTCCTGCGCAGACATATTTCCCGGGCACGTGACACAGGAGAATTAAACCTACAGAGAGAGACTGGCACCCCATATCGGAGCCTGTAACTCGAGAAGCAGGCGGTCCCCAGGGCTGAAATTAATCCAGTTCAGCTCCGGAAACTCACTGCTTCAATACTATGTAATTAAAGTAAAAGCAGCTTCATTACCTTAGCAACTAGGCGCTAAGGTAATAAAGGGGTTAAACTAAGGTACCTGGTTTGTTGGGTGTAGATGGGGTGAGTGAAGGGGGCAGTTGCCTTAGGGTGGATGGTTAGACCCACCAGGAGCCTTTCGGGAGGGGTTTACTCCTTCATTACCTTAGCGGTTACTACCACTAAGTTAATGAAGGGGTTAACCCCTTCCACTATACACCCGAGAGGCCTATCCATCCACCCTGGGGCAACTACCCTGCACAGTGCACGATGATCCTCAGTTCTTTCTTATCTTCATCTTTTTCTTTCTTCTTTTTTTCTTTTCCAAAAGATGTAGCAGTAGATGTTGATTCGCCATCTTCTTGGGGACAAATGAAATGTTTTATATAAGGCATGGGAAGTCATATTTCACTGTCAAATGTCAAACAAAAAAAAAATAATTATGTGACGTCACCACAGAGGGGGGGAAACCATCCAATCAGGTAGCATATGCTTCCCTCCCTTTAAGATGACGTCCCTTCAGCAAAAAATGGAAGCCATCACATGGTACATCCACCAATCGGATTGGTGGATGTACCATTTGTCAGTTAAATGTGATGTCACAGGTCTTATATAAAGCCTGTTACCTCTCATTTGACGGCTGATCAACATCTATTGCTGCACCTGTTGGAGAAGAATGAAGACAAGGATGATAATTAGAAGAAAAGAAAGGAAAGAAAAAGAACTACTCATCGGGGCCTGCTCTGCAAGCAACTGAGGATTGTGGACTTCTGCGCATAATGCTGATGAGGATCATTGCATTGCGGGTCAAGAGTGTGTGTTAGAGTTGGATGAGGAGGATGGTTTGTCATACCGGTAAAGGTCAGAAACACATTGATTGTATTTTATTTATGTATTTTTTTTGGAATACCCATTGATTGGCAAAGTGTTAATCTATGCCCCCTCGAAAGTATAGATAACCACAAGGACAATCAATGCATTTTTTTACAAATGTTTATTATTTAATTTAATGTATTTTATTTTGTGCATGTTTTTTTTAGGATGCCCATTTATTGCGATTGTGGTAATCCTTGTCCCCATTGAGGACATAGTTCACCAGAGTGACAATCAATTGGTTTATTGGCTAATACAAATTCCGGTATACACAAACAGTAAAGATTTAAACAGACATTATAAATGACATAATTTCCCTAACAATGATATCATTATACGTAAGACCATATGTACTGTAATAAATGTCAAAATCTCCTGCATCCAGTGCATTTCTGTCTTCAATAATAATTGTGTTGTATCTCCTCCTCTACTACTAGATGCCACTTTACCTTTTGCTACACATTTTAATAGAATCTGAGATGAATGCCCTGCATATTTAAATGCATTGCTATAGTATTTTCTTTCTGCTTGTAACATTGATTTATCCACATTTCCAATGCTTGACTTATTTTGACTATGGGTTCTAGTTGTATAACATAAGAATGAGTACAAGGGTACTATATTAGATATACTACATAAGATGAACAATTTATAAAGTGTCAACTTCAATTTTGTATCTGTATAAGGGTGTGTGTCTTTGTGTACTGAAAGAGTGGCTCAGTGAGTAAAAGGCACTGAATCTGAATCACACTAAGGGGCCCATTCTAGTAGCTTTGATCAGTGATTTATCAACAGTTTTGAGCACTTCTCAAGCGAGTTTGCAAGTGTAGCTATTCAGAAAGCTCCGATAACATGCCAAATTCGCTCGAGGCCTGCTTCTTCCCGATTGATAGCGCTCCCACTCCCGAGCACTACTGTAGCTTCAACAATTCTCAAACGCACTTTTTTTGAGAAATTGAGCTATTCAGATAGCTCTGAGTTTCACATCGCGGCTGCAACTTGCACATTCTGATCTCACCACCTGAAGGGTGATGAGATGGGATCCGCGATGTGTGACTGATAAAAAAATGTATTTTTACTACATTGGATTGAATCCAGGTGTCTCTGGAACTGACACTCAATAATATCACCTCCAGAGACCCCCTGCTTCCATCCTATGTAATAAAAAAAAATGTACAGGCAGCTTCATTATTTTAGTGACTAACCTCTAAGGTAATTTAGGTATTAAATAGCAGTGCAAGGTTTGTTGGGGGTAGAGGGGGTGGGTGAAGGTTGGAGTTGCTCAGGGTGGGTATGTAGGTCTATCAGGAGGGTTTCGGGAGGAGTAAACCCCTTCAGTACCTTAGGGGTTACTACTGTGAAGGTAATGAAGGGTTAACTCCTCCCGCTACCCACCTGAGAGGCCTAAACACCTACAACAGGCCAGATACCACCTTCACCCACTACCTCTACCCCAATAAACATTAAAATATTATACAACAAATAATACTATCCAATACACCCATAAATTGCCAGTGTGGTTACGTATGCCCTCAATGGGAACAAAGATAACCCCAATGGCAATGAATGGCCACCCCCTCTACCCCCAACAACCCCCCTCAACACATGCAATGGGCAAAATCCCTATTATCCAAATAAAATAGTACCCAGCCAGCATATAGTAAATTAAAGTTGTACTTACTCCTGCTAGGATGAAAGCCCTCCTCATCCTTATCTTAGTCCTCCGCATCTTCCGTGGGCAGCAATATTAAAATTAAAAAATGAACTACTGGCCACTAACAGAAAAAAAAAATGAAAGTGCGCAACTAAAGTACTCAATTTAGGTGAATAGTGTTTTATACATTAAGCATAAAAGTGACCACCTCTGTGATATAAGTGATAATAATAACAACCTCTAATGAAGTAAGGATGGCATCTGCTGCTGCTAGTATTGGAGTGGCTCGGCACCCCTATAGAGCAAAGAAAGACAAGAAAAAAAGTATTTATCCTACGCGTTTCGTAGCGCAAGGCTGAGGAAGTAGCCTTGTGCTACGAAACGTGTAGGATAAAGACTTCGCTCAAGACTTTATAGCTGTAAGGTTACCTCTGAGTACCTTTAGATAACCCTCGAGTTCCTGTGTGCCCTGTTTGCCGATACGAGCGGTGCTGACCCAACTGACGTATGATAGTACCTTTATTTATTTAAATATTTATTTATTTATTATTTTTTATTTATTATTTATTTTATTTTTATTTTTCATATGTCCTGTATTTCAATATATGTTTATTAAATGTTTTAAATTAATATTCACCTTGTATCTCAGCTGATACTCATTAGTTATATATGTTGTGCGTTTTTATGTAGGTTGTCTTTTTGTCATACAGTATCACGCTATATATTGTGTCTCTCTCTTTTTTTAAGCACATCTCCACGTCTGGAGCCTATTCCTGGCTATCCAACAGGTTGGATATATATCCTTTTTTACCATCAGGCGCCTCTTGTTATACATATCTTTTTTTCTACCCCTATAGAGCAAAGAAAGACAAGAAAAAAAGTCTTTATCCTAGGCGTTTCGTAGCGCAAGGCTGAGGAAGTAGCCTTGTGCTACGAAACGTGTAAGATAAAGACTTCGCTCAAGACTTTACAGCTGTAAGGTTACCTCTGAGTACCTTTAGATAACCCTCGAGTTCCTGTGTGCCCTGTTTGCCGATACGAGCGGTGCTGAATCAACTGACGTATGTTAGTGCCTGACGGCTTACCGGTGATCACGCAGAGCAGCTTTCTGCAAGCGTGACTGTGGAGTTTTACCGTTACCACACTGAGGCTTTCTATCTCGGCAGTGAGGGGCAAGACGACACTACAGTGGTGCAGAAGGAGGATCTAAAGTGACACTCGGTGAGAAGACACTTGCAAAGATTATGCTCCAGAGGCTCCAGCTGGTCACCATCAGAGGGCATTGAGTGAGAGACTGCTCCTGCTGCCATCGGCGTTCCGGCGTCTGGTAACACATGTTATTACACATGAAATACCTATCTGATTTTACTTGATGTACGCAGATTTATTACCCTTTTCAATATACCAATTTTATTGAACCTACTTCACCATATATGCGTTGTGCGCTGTTTTTTTCTTGTCTTTCGTTACTGGCCACTAACATCGTAATTATTGTAGCGATTTATAACCGCTATAATAATTAAGGGGTTAACACTTCCTGCTTCCCACCTGGGAGGCCTAAACACCCTCCCTGGGGAAACTACCCCCACCTCCAACCCTCTGTAGCCCCATCACCACACATACAAATGGGCAAAAGCACTACAGTAGTTGCCAAAAATGACGAAAAGCACATTTGCCCATTTATTTTTAAAATGAAACAAATACACAATAAAATAATATTTACAGACCAGTACAATACATTATTACGCAGTAGCCATATAAACCCATTGTTTTTCACTGTGGTAAACCATGCCCACAATAGTGACATAGATTGCCACAATGGCAATGAATGGGCAATCTATGTTTCATAGGAGCAAAGTGGAGGAGGGTTTTTTTTTGTGTGGCTATTTTACTGTATACAAACATCCAGTCTATAGTGTGGCCAAATCCCCCTTGTCCCAATCTGAACAGCGAACAGAATTTTATTAGATGTTTTTATTATTTTCAACCAGGCCCATGTGTTACAAGGAGTCAATATGCATACGGTAGCATTCTCAATGCAGTGTTGGTTATCACCCCTTAATTCAGTGAATTTCCCCCTAGTAGAAAAACGATTCTGTCTCTTTTTTTTAATTATTGTCACATTTTACACAAAGTTGCTGAAATGCTAGCTTCAGGGCTTGTGTGCTTTGTTTCTTTACGCATGCGCTTGGGCTGTGTGTGTAATTTGATAAGAAATGGAATTTAAGAGAAAGCGGGCAGAGCATAGTTTCTCTACTCCTGTGAACCAAAGACAGAATGAATGGAGAGAGGACCTTGGCAGCTCGGGGGAGTCGTTAAGGCTTGATAGTAGCAAAGTGGGGAGGGGGAAGGGCTCTGCATAGTACTGTACATGCAAACAGCATAATTCATTTACTCAGACGAAAGAATCACTGGATAACCAGTAATTCCTTTCTCAGCATGCAATAGCAGACACATTTCTGTTTCATTCTCATCAGAGACTGAATCTTTATCGCACAGAAGCACTCAAAGCACAAACCCCGCTGGTTGTATAAGGTGATCACTCAGGGAATCTGGAGACAGGAGCTCTCATGCAGGTAAAGAGAAAAAGAGAAAAAAATAGTGCAACACAGTTTAATCAAAATAAAAAGAGCTAACAAGCTCAGACCACTCACATACTATAGATGTAAATCAGGCAATTTGACCACTCTGGGTCCTGCAGTGGTGTACAGCTGTTGAAACGGAGCGAGGAGAGTCTGTATACATCAAGCAGCATTCGATCACGCTGCCTACTTCCGGATTCGGGTGGCGGGTGACGTCATTAGTCTCGACAGCCAATGGGGATTCTGTTCTTGTCTCAGACACTGCCCCCTGGATACGGCGATATCTGTCTGTTTCAGGTTAGCAAAAATGTTGTCAGTGACTCTGCGTCTCGTTCAAGTTTAAAAACTGCAGCGTTTGCTCTCGGCAAACTAGTGATCACATCTGTCTCTTAACACATTTATATTAAAGGGATCAGGGGAGGCGCATGCGCGACGCTGAGGTGAATGAAGTCCTGATTCCAGAGCTCCTCACCCGTCGGCATTCATAAGTAAAATATAAGCGGCAGATTTAAAAACTCCCCAGCTTATTATACTGCACAACCTGCCTAAAACAGCAGAGATGGCTTCAGGCAAAGCTGCCTGCACAAAGAGCCAGCCGGTCTCTACTTATTTTAGAAGGAAAGCGGTGCCCCCATCCGATAAGCAGGACAAGATGGAGTCTCCCGCTCAGCCTGCTAGCAAAGACCCTGAAACGGATCCTTTTACAGAGGACGAGGGAGATGAAGAAGTGGTGCACAGAAAGGACCTGAAAGAATTCTGCTCACAAATGAAAAAGTTTTTCAATTCGGAGTTATGGGCCCTCAGAAAGGACTTGGATGCCCTGGGCGAGAGAACTTACACTCTTGAGACAAAAACGGAGGAATCAATGGCTGCCATCACTCACACACAAGAACAAATATCCTCTCTAACTGATAAGGTCAAGTTCCTCGAGGACAAAGTAGAAGACGCAGAGAACCGCGACCGGAGATGTAACATCAGACTGACTGCGTGGTGTTTCTGAGAATATCACAGACCCAGAGGATTTTACTCTCAGATGGTTGGAGCACCTCTTTCTGGACAAACCGGAGACAGAGATAAGGCTGGACCATAGAGCACTACGAGGGAAACCATAGAGTGGAGACCCCCCCAGGGACATTGTCTCCAGGTTCCATCACTTCCGCACCAAGGAAGAAGTCTGCAGAATTGCCCGGGAAGCCAGGTCACTGGAGTTTGAAGGGATTAAGCTCCAGGTATTCCAGGACCTGGCCCCGGCCACCCTTATGAAAAGAAGAGCCCTGGCCCCTACCACACGAGGGCTCCGAGACAATAACATTAAATACCGATGGTTGTTCCCGTGTGCCCTTCTCTCTATCAAAAACAGAGTAGCTCACACAATAAGGAAACCTGAAGACGGAGAGGGCTTCCTAATTAAATTGGGTATCACTGGAGCCACCCGAAGCATGCCAGGTTCCCCACCATCAAGCCAACCATCTGCCTCTAACAGCACCCCTGGCCCCTTGTGGAACAAAGTGGGAGCCAGCAAAACAAAAAACAACACCGCTCCTGAGACATCAGGCTCTGAGTGAACCCGTTCCTCATGATTTTGAGCTTTTCCCTAAGTTTTCCCTACTCTCAAGAGGAGCTGCAAGGTATCCCTACCAATATTCTATTCCCGCTAGTACCTGGACTTACCTCCGACCTCGGGATCCCGTTCCCTGCCTGGAGCTGATCCGCACACAACCTCAGAACGGCAGCCATCTTACCTCGATCCTTCCTGGAGCGGAGCGGGAGCTGTAATGAAGATGGCGCGAAACTAGGTATGACGTCGTCATCACGCTACCCACTCTCGCGAGATCCAGGATAACTTGACTATCCGACGCCACCACCAAGATGGCCGCCGCTGACGTCATCAAAGACCCGGATGCAGGAGGAGCCAGAGATGGAAGGAAGAAGCCAGACGAGCAGACCGAAGGCACACCAGCCCTCCGTGATTCACCGAAATAGAGAGCCACAATACAGTGATGCTCTTCCCAGTAACCACCCCACTAATACACTACAATACACTACACACTCTAATAAATTAATAAACTAATAAACTAACTCAATACACGGCATGTGTATATATGTGTATGTATATATGTATGTAGGTATGTATGTATGGATATATGTGTCTTCATGTACGTACCTATATATGGCTGTTTATACCTGTATGTGTAAAAGTGTGTGGGTAGGTATATACTAGAATATGTGTCATATATTTTATGCATAAAATGATAGACTGTGATATATGATATAATATGAAGCAGCGCTCTATGCACGTATAAATATTTGTGAATATGGGTTATACACGTGTTGAACATTTTCATCGATTTAGACACAGGATACATGGTATGGGGTGACATAGTACAGTATAATGCTGTATATGATGGGGCGTGTATGAAGTATATATGGATACTATGCCACATGGTGCGAAGTATATAGAAGTATTTGGATATAACATATTTAAGAGTTATATAAGTTATCTATATAGAGAAGAGTTAAACTAAAACCTTTAAATTAATTAAACAAATTCCCCCCTTTTTTTTTTTTTTTCATTCATTGGCTTATTTACATGGTTACATGTCACTTTATTATGTGTTATTTTACTATCGGTCTTTTCTCTATCTAAGTATTGTTTATTTATTTATTTAATTATATACTATGTTTATATTTGGTAATATCTAGGCCCCCTCCCAGGTAGAAGACTATCATCTTAACCCCATTGATGTATTATCCATACAATACTCACACATCATATCTGTCGGTATCCACCATATATACATATAATTGATATGTGGATATGTATTCCATATACTGTATATCCTGGCTAGGTCAGTTTACAACATCCTCTAACACCTACTGACTCTCTAATACTCACCACTGACACACATCTGTATTACCTCCAAGGCTTAATTGAAAAGAATCACTCAATTCAACCACTTTCCTTTTGTGCTGGTCATAATGGAATTTGGTCCAGGGAAATCTCCTATCTCTTTGGGCTATTAACACATGGCAACTTTAAGCAATACCACCCACTAAAGTACTTTAAGAACTACCAATGTATCTCTATAACAGGCTCGCTATCATCTCTCCATTTAGCTCGAACGGTGGTTTGCTGAATTTCTACATTAACTCTGACTCTGTTCTGGCTCCATTATAAGAATGGGGCATTCAGCTTTTGCCTTGTAGGGAGAAGGGTGGGGGGGCTCACTAGGGTATGGGTCAGTTCCACAGAGAGTTTTACGTTCTCTAGCAGAAAGCATTATATTCCACTATTTAAAGTTTAAAGTTTAAGTTGTTTAACATGTTTAACTTGTTCAATCTATCTGCCGCAGTTTTGTCTTATTATCAGAAGAATGCCGACGGGCCCCGCCTCGTTGTGGCATATGTGTTCTCCAGTGTGGTCCCCAAAAACAAGGGACCAGCTTCAAGACCCAGGGAGGTCTGACTCCAATTTTGGAGACTGGTTCATCCAGGTGATGATGACTGAAGACCCTCCCTCTGGGCGCAGGAGCCGTCCTCAGGGGGCCCCGAGGCGAGCTCTTGTCTTTTTTTTTCCCATCCCTGTTTTCACTTTTCTTATTCTGTATATTAATTAATTTATTTTGTTTTACCCTTCATGTAGCTTTCCCTGTCCGTCTAACCCCTCCCCACCTCCACCCCCCCCCCCCCACCCATACTCTCAGGATACTGGGTATCAAGAGTCGTCCCACAGATTCAAGCAGAAAAGGGTAAAGAAAGAATTTCAACGGGAAATATAAGATTCAACATCAGCAGTGAGTGTTCACCTTGTGACACATCGCACCTCCTCTTTAATAAAAGATGGCATTAACCCTAATTTCACACAACGTTAAGGGCTTTAATAGCCCAATAAAAAGATGGCTAGTTTTCTCCGACTATAGGAGAAAACAAGCTGAGGTGTTACTCCTCCAGGAGACTCACTATAATAAAAACAATACACCCAAATTCTTAGACAAGGGCTTCTCCCAGTTTTATACAGCTTCAGCATCTACCAAAAAGAGCGGAGTAGCCATACTCTTCAGTAACAAAATCCCATTTGTAGTCCAAACAATTAAAAAGGATGCGGAAGGTCGATTTCTCATACTTGTAGGCACTATACATGAACACTATATCACTTTAGCATCCCTATACGCCCCTTGTATACAGGACGCCGCATTCTTTAATAAATTCTTCCAAATTATAAGTTCAATATCTCAAGGTAGCATCATCCTTGCAGGTGATTTCAATATCGTAATGCAAGCGTCTCTAGATAGATCGGGAGGAAAAGATTCAGACAACAAAAAGGCACATTCTTCCCTCCTCAAAAACATAAGGGATAACCAATTAGTGGATATATGGAGAGAGACACACCCGACGAGTAAAGATTATACATTCTACTCCCACCCACACACATCATATAGCAGAATCGATTACTTCTTCATTTCGGGTCAATTGGTTCCTAAGGTCGCTCGCTTCGAGATCCACGATATTTCATGGTCCGACCATGTGCCAATAGAGCTACGGTGAAACAAAATTCAGCCTTTAGACCGGGGGCGAACTGGAAACTCAACGAGTCAATTTTAAAGATACCCGTACTTTGCGATGCTATAGGTCAAGATATTGAACAATTCTTTAAACTAAACACAGGCTCTGTGGAATCTCATATTACTCTATGGGAAGCTCACAAAGCAACATTGAGGTGCCTATTAATCAGTATCACCGCTAAAAGAAAACGGGAGAGAGATGCTAAAATTATTACTCTCCAAGACAAACTCCACTCTCTACTAATATCTCACAAAACTCACCCAGACAAACAAACATTTCAGGCATTAAACAATACCAAAATTGAACTGAATATATTATTAACGTCCAGGGCCGATAACTCATTAAGTTGGTCAAAGAGAAAGTTTAATGAAAAAGCTAACAGGCCGGATACGATGCTAGCACGAGCGTTAAAAGAGAGACAATCCAAGTTTAATATCCAAGCTTTAAGCTTAAAATCTGGCATCCACACAGCCAACCCTCAAAAGATAGTAGAAGAATTTGGTTCTTTTTATGGTTCCTTATATGATGGGAAGAAAGTGGCACATAACAGCAAAACGAGCAAGGCTTTAAGAGATTTCTTGGCCAGCTCAAAGCTAGAGAGATTAACGGAGAGCGATAGAGAAAAGCTAGGCGCTGACTTCACTTTAGAAGAAGTGTTACAAGCTATCAAAGAACTCAAATCATCAAAGGCACCTGGTCCGGATGGTTTCTCGGGGCTTTACTATAAGAAATTCTCGGAATTACTTGCCCCAAGGCTGCTCCACATGTTCAACGCGATTTTAGCGGGAGCCCCAATCCCCGGAGACATGCTGCGAGCGTCAATATCACTAATACATAAGACTGGTAAGGATCCGCTGAATTGTAAAAGTTATAGACCTATATCCTTAATTAATACTGATATCAAATTATTTGCTAAACTTCTGGCCAATAGATTGAGTCTAATCCTACCCAGACTAATACATCCAGATCAAGTCGGCTTTATCAAGGGGCGGCCGGCAGCGGACAACACCCGATGATTTATTGATCTGCTTGAATTGGCAAACAAAAATAACAATCAAAGTATGTTAATAAGTCTGGATGCAGAAAAAGCTTTTGATAGGATTGACTGGCCATATCTTAAAGAAACACTCACAGCATTTGGATTCGGGGGTCGGGTGAGCGGAGCAATTATGTCTTTATACTCAGGCCCAACAGCCAAGGTTATACATCAGGGTTTCCCCTCACTCCCATTCCAGATTCAGAGCGGCACGAGACAGGGGTGCCCTTTATCCCCTCTCCTGTTTGCCCTATGTATCGAACCTTTTGTCCTGACGAAGTCGACGGTAACACGTGACGAAACGAGAGTGGGAGCCTCATCCAGAGCGGAGCATACAGCAGAGAAGTTGCAGGAAGATCCAGCCCTTACCGAGCGGCGAAACCGGAAGTGACGTCAGACGCCAGTGGGAACAGTGTAACAGCTGACCGGAGGCTGAGGCGGAGGAGTGGGGAACGCTGCGAGACGGTGAGCCTGGCTGGCTAAAGTCTTCCTACACTAATGCAGTGTGACATGCCTGTTTTTAATTGTTAGAATGTGAGTACATTATTTTATTGTTATAAAATCTTTATACCTTGAGTGATCTGTGCTATGCCAGTTTCTTTCTCTCAATATTGGGGCACTTCATGCTGAGGACCTGATCCACTCTGATGAAACCTGATCCACTCTGATGAAAACTGCTCCACCCATCTGCCATTGACTGTTTGAGTCAACCCTGCCTATTTGACTCTTACATCTTGTAAGTAGTCAATTCATTAGAGCCAAGTCATTTGGAGGCTTTTATTTCCACATTGCCATTCTGCTGCATTTAAATGTTTTTTTGTTTCTCCCCCATGCTCCCCTTGGATTTTGTGTGTTTTATTGTATTTCATGCACAATTATTTCAATAAAATACAAGTTATAAAAAAAAAAAAAGAGATCAGTCAATAGGCAAAACAAGGTAGTGAAATAAAATTAGGGTAATTTTGGATAAGACCTCGGAAACACACAAGAATACAAAATACATAAATGTACACACTTATGGGGGTCTGGGGAATGAGATCTACCTTTCCTAGGTGCAGGGTGCCCATTGGCATGGGCTTACCCGAAATAGAACCTTGTTCTGTCTGTCCTGGACTGAGATCCAGCTGAAAATCCTGACCACAACCAATAGTTCAATTGTGAGAACTTGGCCGCAAAAGACGGGACTTAGTCTCTGCGAGGCAAACTTTTCAGACTTCAGAACGAAGCCGGCTGCTCTGCTATTTCGAACAGAGCAACTTTGAAAAATCCGCCGTAGCTTCATCGACTCCCAATTAGTTGCGATACTCTCTCTCCTGGTCAGCACCTTACATACACTCTGCTGGGTTATCCCTATAATGGAGGGGTGAAGGAGCAGCCAATCAGAGAAAGGGATTCCCACCCGCCAGCCAATAGAAAGAGGGGCTCGACCCTTGGCTGACGTCAGAGGGGTAGGCGTGCCACAGAGGCTCGAAAGCCGGGTGAGCGGGAAATATGATTTTAGCCTGCTGGGCCGGCTCTACCAGGTCTGGAACTGACAAAAGGGTGTCCCTTTGTAGTCGGGACCTGGCCATTCACCTTTTAGTACTCACCTTTTAGTACTCACCAAGTGCTTTCTCACCTGTGGACAGCCTCTCCCTTTTGTGCCACAGACCCTATGTAGACTTGCTGGCACCTTAACTGATCACCCGGGCAAGCTATATTTATATATAATAAATGTATAACATAATATAACACATAGTTTAACACATGGAGGACCTTGGAGGACCTTGGGGAGACTCATGGTTGTGTGCGATATAGGACTGGTACATCGGGGCTTGAAAAGTAGGAGTCTGGGGGACAAAGGGTAGCCCCGGTGTAATTCTACTTGCATACCAGAAACCATGCCTGCATGTCTGGTAGAATTAAGGTACTACTGTAGCCCCGGTTCCGGAACTCCTGCAGACAAAAGACATTCTTACCCCAATATCCCACCTAGAAACAAATGTTATATCTATGGCGCTGGGTCAACAATATATATAAATGAATAAAAGTTATATACAACCAGTAAAATGATGCACTCCGCTGGATCTCTTCCAATGAAGACAGTGAGTCATGCAAAAGAAACAAAAACAGATATAGTGTAATACAGTCACTAACAAAACACTAAACACTACTAGACAAACATGTGCTGAGACAAAAGACTGTAAAAATTATCACATTTAATAAAACAACATTTAAAATGAAAGGTAACGTCTGCACCTCAGCCCCAGGAGAAATGCCCGCTTACCAGACACTCAAGGGGTACAGGCAGTGGATATTTTGGAGAGTATCCCCTCTCTTGAGAACCACAGAGCACTAGGGATGCAATACTCTATATAGTTCTGATGATAGGCAGCTTTTTATTAATTAAGCACTATGCAGCGCTATGAGTTACATATCCCTTTAGGGGTTAACTACACCTGTATATGTTTCTCATGTATTATTATTATCTTTGCATTCACTATTGTCATGCATAATTTTGTTTCTTTTGTGTCTTTTTTGTTTCGTGTTCTATCTAGGTATCTTAGATTAGTGTTCAATAGTTTTATTGTATTGTGTGTATTGTATGAGCCATGTTGTGTTTCACTTAATGTTATTATTGTTGCTGAGACTAGGGATTCATTATTAGAGCCATTGCGCATGTCCACCCATGTATTGGGTCTGTACACCTTTAAACCGGGACTATATATATGTGGACACTGCCAGGCAAAGCAACTACTTTATTACCCCTGAGGAAGGAAGCGCAGACTTCCGAAACGCGTAGGGTGGTTTTTCGTCTGCACAGCTGCTACTCCATCATCCCCCATACCATCCGGACTCACTCCACGGGCATCCCGCGGCTACGGGCTCCGTTTGCGGCTGAAGGCATCCAGATCCGGCTGCGCATTTGAGTACTGGGCTACTGTTGTCAACGCGTATCCTGGCACCATGAGGAGCACGTGACGGCGGCTCTCCCAGCATATACCAGCCGGTGCACTCGAGGAGGAGAGGCCACGGCAGAACCTACAGCAAGGGACTCCCCCATGGCTCCGGTTAGACGCCAGGACACGTGGTGTGGTTCTCAAGAGAGGGGATACTCTCCAAAATATCCACTGCCTGTAACCCTTGAGTGTCTGGTAAGCGGGCATTTCTCCTGGGGCTGAGGTGCAGACGTTACCTTTCATTTTAAATGTTGTTTTATTAAATGTGATAATTTTTACAGTCTTTTGTCTCAGCACATGTTTGTCTAGTAGTGTTTAGTGTTTTGTTAGACTGTATTACACTATGGGCCTCATGCAGTAAGCGTTGATAAGGGAAATATGGCCATTTTATAGCCAAAATTGGGTTTGAGATTCAGTAAGCGCCGATAAGTGCTTCATATCGCCAGGTTTCGGAGCCGATAATTTGGTTATGGCCAGTCGCCTGCCGATAAGCCTGTTTTCGACACTGATCGCCACTTTTTTAAATCGGCTGGATTCAACAAAAAAAAACAGCTTATCGGGGCTGATCGGCACTACGAAATTGAGATGTTATGGCCGATTTCTCCCGCCAACTAAAGTTGGCAGTTTGGACGGGAGAACGATCGCTAAGGCTGCCGGAACGGCACTTAGAGAAAAAAAATCTTCTGTACATCAATGGAAGTCAATGGAGCGGGGACGTATAACAGTATAGTACTGTTTACGTTTCATTGCTCACAATACAAGGGGGATTTGCATTACAGTGTGGGGGCATTCCCTGCATTGTGTCACAGCTGACGTGTCTTATTTGCATAACATTCGACTTTTACATGTTTTCAGCATTTGCGGGTCACATTACTCATCATGTGATGATGTGGCAAGGGAAAATACTATACTACACTCTTAAAGGAGAACCTCACATCATATCACACATTTTACTGAACTGAGCGACAATTATTTATATGATGTTACACATGTCACACATGTCACACATGCACCGTATATTCATGTTCCTTTACATTACACAATGCTTGTAATGTGTCACGCATCTTTAAACCTTCATGTACATCTAAATTCTCATGTTTACATCTAGGTTTGGGTCCTCCCTATTTTCATGACGTCACTTATTGGACGCTCAATCACATTGCATGTTTACATTGTAACCGTAGCATTACAAGCACTTCAACCTAACTTATACACACATGTACAGTAATTCATCATTGGGACACCTTGTAAACTCATTCTATAGCAACTATCCTCATTACAGAAATGCATGCATATGCACACGACTATTCATTGTTGGCAACATGTCACAATAACATGGATAATTACACATGTTACACAAAACTTTTCCCACGTCAATCTCAGCCTTTTTGTCTCATTACATGACTGACTCTTGCGTTCACAAGTGTTACATGCATTGCACATTACACTATTTATTTTCAACCAATCTTTGTACAAAGCTTCACGTCACATCATTGGCAAATATCATCATTCCCTGCAGAATACACACAACAAATACTTATAACAACAACTACACACAGCTTGCCACAGAAGTACTTTATTATGTTAATGTAACACCTTGCATTTTACTATGTCACCTGACATCATCACATACCTATTTAAAGGACGCACATTACCTGCTCATTCACAGCTACTCATTTCAAAATGTTGCGATTGTTTAGGAGACGGAGGAACATTCTTTTCTATGACATGATTGCTGATCAAGAGAATGATATAGGGCAAGGTAGGGACACACCGAGGGACAGTGACAGTGACGCGGATACGACAGGGACAGGGAGAGGGACAGGCCGAGGGACAGGTAGAGGGACAGGAGATCAGAGGAGAAGACAGAGGAGACAAGTTGTGCCTCGTCCGCGTCTGTACAGGGAGAGAACCCTGTTAGATGGGATGAGTGAGGAGGAGATTGTAAGTCGCTATCGTTTGAGTTCAGCAGCAATCTTATCTCTTTATCAGGAGATAAGGGGAGATTTAGATTTTTTCACAGCCAGAGGTCGTGCAGTCCTTGGGCTTGTTAAAATGCTGTGCTCATTACATTATCTTGCTTCCGCGTCATACCAGACAACTGTGGGCATAGTGGGCGGGGTCTCGCAATCTACATTCTCGCGGGCCTTAACCCAGTTTCTCTATGCACTCAATAGACGCGCTAGGAATTATATTCATTTTCCTACAGAGGCAACAGAGTGGCTGGAAGTCAGGACTGGCTTTTATAATATAGCAGGGATACCATCTGTGCTGGGTGCAATCGATTGCACACATGTTGCTTTGATTGCACCTAGTCAGAGTGAGCATGTGTACCGCAATCGTAAGCACTACCATTCACTCAATGTACAGGTGGTATGTGATGCCACGATGAGGATAATGCATGTGGTACCCAAGTTCCCTGGTTCCAGTCACGATTCCTCTATCCTGAGGAACTCTTCAGTCTTCCATGCGTTCGAAGAGGGTCATTTTGAACCTGGTTGGCTGCTGGGTGAGTACACATTTACATGTTCTAACACAAAACACATTTTGATTTAGGAATGTTGGCATTGTACAATTTGATCACTAATGTCAGCTTATGTGTGCTCCATTCATTATAGGTGACTCAGGATACGGAATTAGGCCGTGGCTCTTGACTCCGGTGCTAAACCCTCAAACTGAAGCAGAGGAGAGGTACAATGCAGCCCATATATCTACAAGATCTGTTATAGAGAGGACATTTGGCCTACTCAAGACCAGGTTTAGGTGTCTGGACAGAACTGGTGGGGCTCTTCTATACAAGCCTCAAAAAGTGTCTGATATTATCCTTGCCTGTTGCATTTTGCACAATGTTGCACTCAGGCACAATGTACAGTCAGACCTAGCTGAGGCTTTGGTAGACGAGCATCCCACCCATGTAGCTGCTGAAAATGAACAAACAGCCAGTGGTGGCCAGACACGCCAGAATCTCATCAATTAATTTTTTTCTTGTAAGTACAAACTCATATGTTCCTAGTACTACTTTTATAGTTTAATTATGTTATATTAACAATAATGTTTCTTTATATAACCTTCTGTTAGGACACAGATGAATATGGGTTGCACACCTTTCTTTTCTCTGCTGTGTGCACAAAGGGATGTGGCACCGGTATGTTATTGTTGCACAGGTTATATAATCCCTCTTCAATTGTACTTTAGTTGTGTGTATGTGAATACAACTTGGGTAACAAAGCAATAATATTTTAGCATTGTGTTATTCCTTATGCTAATACAAAACACATATTATGCCCATAATCATTCATGCTTCTAGTATGCTTACATACAATGTTATTGGTGCAGTGTAACATGTACATCCAGATGATGTGTACACCAGGCTGATTTACATTTTGAATGTCATTAAATATACATGGTGTTGCACATTTAACACCAAATACACACTTTGATGTGTTCTTTACGGTACTGAAGATGGCATGTCAATGTTTGCAATTTATATATTGTTCCTTTGCATTATAGGTATATTTGCAGTATGACTGATCATGGTATGTATATTTGCTGACATCTCTCATAAGATGTGGCTACCTCAATCTTCCTATAATTATTGGAACTAAAAACCCAAAATATTGGTTTAAACACAAATGTTACATATATGTACTTTCTGTATCATGTATATGCATTTAGCTACTCTTGAGGTTTCATGTGCATTGTATTAGAAAATGATTACTCACATTTCATCACATTTTATGTATGTTTCCTTATAATTTCCATTAATGTAATATAGAGGTGTTTGGAGAAAAGGGGATAACTGTACTTATTTGTTTACTTACGGGAGCACATTCATCACTAGCATAGACACACTTTTTAAGACAACTGTTTGTGTGTGTATCAATTGGTGTAGGATCCATGTATAACACCGACAAATGATAACACCAGCTTTATTATGGTAGCTTATATCATCATATTGACTATACTATGTATTTCTAAACGATTAATAAACACAGTAAACTATAGTTAGTTAGGTTAATGAAATATACACAGAAACGTACTTCATAACATGATGGTGATGTCATATTCAGAACATCATGCATTGGAGGGGACCATAACATCTGGCCAGTAACATTATTTGCTACAGTCCCAAACCATTTTATCTACATACCCATGTAACAAGAGATTTTAAAAATAAATGGCTACTTGGTTGTAAGTGTCCTTTACATTGGGAGAAGGAGTGGCTCAGTGAGTAAAGACACACACTGGCACTGATAGTTTGAAGCAGGGGAGTCTGGTTCAATTCCCGGTGTGGGCTCCTTGTGACCTTGGCCAAGTCACTTTATCTCCCTGTGCCTCATGCGGCAAAAAAACATTTGTACGTTCCACGGGCCAGGGACCTCAGGCTGAAACATGTGTCTGTAAATCGCTGCGTACAACTAGCAGCCCTATACATGAACATGCTCATATTATTATTATTATTGTTACATAGTTTCGACAGTCATACGTTCCATTACATATTAGAATACACAAATGTGTTAGCAGAGTGGGAATGGTTGTTATATATAAAACACACCATGTCATAAAATGTTAGTAGTCATTAAAGAACACTCAATAAAAATTCATGAGGCACTCTTTTGCAACATCATTATGTTAATTAAGTGCTTATGCAATATAGGCATAAGGGTATCACATTTTTACTTTTTTGTTAATAAGCGCTGCAAGCAATATAAAATTAGTTCCATATGTAGTATAGTAGTCGGTGGCTCCTCCTCACAATCATCTCATATAAAGGTAGACTCTTCTGAAATCATACATTGATCCGATTGTATCTTCCCCGACATCTCTGAAATACAGCAAACACATGATGGTCAAAGATGGCACCTTACTAGATATGCATCCGTGACAACGCGTTACGCAGCTCTATATGATTGTGTAGATACACACGTCAGTCACTTATATGTTAGAAGTAAAACTGTTCATCAGTATGTAATGTTTCTTTAAATTTGTAGCAGGCATAACTATGTATAAGAAGTGAACGTTGCCTGTATACTGAAAGATGTGCGCGCACATCTTTGTGTGCGCACGCACTTCACGCTTGGCTCCACTAACTGTTAGCGCATGCGCAAAACAAAGCGTACGTTGTGCGTTCAATACATGTTGAAAATACCAGTAAACATAACATCTTTATTTCAAATACAATGAAGACGAAACTACATTCGTTCTAAACGAGTACATCTGTATTCTTTTTAAACAGACGTGTTTGAACAGAAAGCACGGCCGATAACACAATGCGCAAATGCAATACGTGTGACGTCATGTTAAGCCAGCGTGAAACGCACGCTAACACTCCTCCCACTCAATTAACATTCGGCTAACGCCCAGGGTACGCCTACAAACACTGAGCCGCACGCATCACACACTGCAGTTACCGTTACTATAACAAAACATGACAGCCAATAGGCTTTGAGGCGCGCACGTCGCTTGGGGGCGGGACTTAAAATCCGTAATCCTTTTTAAGGACGCCTTGGCCCATGACAAGGGTCCCACGTCATACGTGGTGGACCCGGTTTTCAATGTTGTAGATGTTGCATGATAACAAAACAGGTATGTGTTAGAGTTATGGAAAAATGTTGCTAATATGTTTAAAGGGATAGGAAAGTACGTATATTTATTCCGTCAGCAATGTGTACTACTCTTTCAGGTTCTACTATATTGTATTAGGAAACAATTTGTTTGTGATCGCTACATGTTATGCAGTCTGCAATGTTACGCTGTATCCACGCATTGAAAGTGAAAATGGTGGTTACAAAAAAAAAAAAAATTTAAACGCAGAGTCAACGCATAACGATTGTTATATTTACCATTCTTCTAGAATTAACTCTTCGCCTGGCTGCAACTGGTCGCTCCAGAAATGCAAGGCATTTTCATCCACGCTTGACCCAACCGCTGAATCCAGTATGACACATATCTCCTCCAGGATGCGCTCATAGGAATCGCCACTGCTTTCTTCAAATAATTGGTCGGGAGGTAGGTTCATTTCTTCGGGTTCCCATTCCAATGCATTTTCAGCTGAAAGGCTTGGTACATAATCATAGTACTTTTGTTCTTGTACAATGTGGGTTTCAGGAATGGAGGCTGCAGATATTGCAGCACGTATCGATTCAAACGGATCAGTAGTAGCGGATACATTGCTATTGCCATTAGGAATAAATATGCCTTTCACGACAATATAAGTGCCGTCTTTCAGGAGAAATTGTTTTTCCGGGGCAATCTTCCAGAAACCATAGGTGTGTTGTAGCTTATCCTGGTCACGTTCAAAAAAGTCATTACTTGATAAAGTGAATCTTATTGAGGAATTAAAATTCCGTGCATGCTTACGGTCTTGGTAATAAGGATATTTTGCTCGAATGAAATCATCGATTTGGCGTGTGCTTGCTTTCTGTCCGCGACTGTTCAAGATGGCTTCACAGATCATGTACTTATACCCTAAAAGGGGATTAATATTGTTAACGAATTCATCAGCCATGTCTGAGTAGCACAAAAGCTGTGTGCAGGTCTGTGTTATTTGCTCATCAAAATGAATGTGCTGAATGGCTAACAAACTCCTGTTTTTCCTTGTCAAGGTCAACAAAACTAACTACTTTGACTCCTTATTTCAAACGCCAATTGGATTTGTTTGTCTAATTGGGTTAACAGTTGTGGTTCGTGATATGGGACTGTGGGAGAAACATTTCTCCTTCTTTTATCTCGTTTGTGAAAAACATCCCTAGACTTTGAATTCGTTCACATAGTGTTTTTTTGAAAACTAACAAAGACCACTGTGTGAAAATAGTTCTTAGCCAGGCATATCAGTAAAAACACACACCTGCAAAAAGAAATGTTTTTTCCCCGCTTACATTTCTGTGTGTATGTGAAAGTCTGGTTAACTCCCTGTCTGCATGAGTTTAAATACGTGTGTATATATATATATATATAAATATATCTCTCTTATAAAAATATATATATATTTATATATTATATTTTATTTTTTTTAATATTGCAGGAGTACACACAACATTGATGGCAGTAAGTATACCTTGTATGAAACCTATTTAAATGGTGAGAAACATGATTGAATTAAGTAATAAACATTTGTTTAAGCACAATACTGTTAGAGTCTCATACTTAGGATATTTCTCAAACATTAGGCCTGTATTATTAAAATAGTGTTTTCACAAGGAAGCATGAAGTGTATTAGTTTGTAAAATACATGTATACCAGTTTATATAGTACTATATATATATATATATATATATATATATATATATACACACACACACACACACACACACACACACACACACACACACACACACACACACACACACACACACACACACACACACACACACACACACACACACACACACACACACTCAGTGTGTGTGTGTGTGTGTATATATATTATTATACATTCTGAGATGTTATTGAAACGAACACACAAATGATTAAAGGACAAAATTACAATGGCCAAGCAAGGCAAAGGTAAGTAATAATTTACACATAATCCTGCTGTACACGTACAAGAAAGATGTTTGCAGTTACTTAGGTGTTTTTATAATTGCATGTGACTAATATGCATATGCAATTCTTACATCAATTAACACACCCAAATGCAATGTTTTGCTGCAAAGTCAATGGCAGCTTCTCTAAACTTAGCAACTGGCTCCTGGTGGACCATTACTGAACAGACGATTAAAACATAAATATTTATAACACAATTAATTATGAGTGTTAACATTTCCAAAACTTCACGTGTACAAGAACATAGTTGAAAGTTTGGAAACAACACAGTCTTCAGCATACATACAATAGTAATTAGATAATCTGAAGTCAACAAAACAAGGCCAAAGACATATTTTCTGAATTATAACATTTATTTTTTTTGTTCCTTTTGCGAGCGAGTAACAGGCCTGCTTGTTGTCTCTTGAATTTTCCTTTTTCTTTTGCCACCAACTTTAGGCACAACAGAGCCACTTTGAGTGGCCTCTGGCACTTCACGGGCAGGGCTTGTGGCCAGTGACTCACCTACAGGGCTTGTGGCCAGTGACTCACCTACAGGGCTTTTGGGCAGTGATTCACCTACAGGGCTTTTGGGCAGCGATTCACCTACAGGGCTTTTGGGCAGCGATTCACCTACAGGGCTTTTGGGCAGCGATTCACCTACAGGGCTTTTGGGCAGCGATTCACCTACAGGGCTTTTGGGCAGTGACTCACCTACAGGGCTTGTGGGTACTGACTGTTCACGGACAGGGCTTGTGGCAAGTGACTCACCGACAGAGCTTGTGCCCACTGACACATGTGAGCAAGTTGGTAGACACTGCACAAGTGATGGTCGGTCTGTTTCATGTGAGTCTTTTTTTGTTTTTGACCAAAAACTGGTCAGTAGTAACTGCTTGTGTTTTGTTTTTGTGGCCTCCTTTGTAGGTGTCAGCTGCTGATGTAGTACAGATGGCAGCGGTAGGATGTCGTCAGGAACATGCACACCAATGTGTGCTACTTGACCGGTAACATTGGGACCTGGTGACTGAAGATCAGATGAATGTGGTGAGAAGTTGCCAGCATATAATGATCCAGCCTGTGAGGTGTTGAATTGGGGTACATTAGTCATTCTCAAGTAATTAGCTTGGGTTTGCTGAACAACTAATGCTTCGAATGAGGTGTTGATTTTTTGCAACTGTTTAGGCACTTCAATGAAGACTCTGTGGAGATGTGCCAATTGTGATACTGTTTCTTCCTGCAGTCCAATCATCCTTTCCAGCACTGTCATCATGTCTGAATGGCGACGATTTTCTGCGTCCACTATTTTTCCCTCTGAAGCTACAATTGCATCGTATGTGGAAGTTGATGGACGATTTGGCGGTACAACAGTTTCTATTGGCACCTCTTCATGGTCACATGATTGTATTTCAGTCTCTTCTGCGGCGTCATCCTCATCATACTCATCATCCTCATCACCATGATGTTCTAAAAAGAAATGTACACATTATTAAATGGCATGTTAATGTATGCTGTGTTACTATGTAATTGTACTGTGTCCTAAGTAACACCTAACATGTTAGCATACGTTTTATAACCTCACATTAAAAACTACCTTGACTTACGAATAATGTTTGGACTCAGTATGAAATATGAATGAATGAAAAGTTGCTCTAAACTCAGAAGTCCTACATGATAGTTCACATCACTAACACAATACATGTTGCCTTACACTTAATTTGCACTGACACTAAGTAATCCTATTTAAAGAAGATGTGCAAAACAAATAATGAACATGACAACATAACATATAGAAGAGCACATATTATATGGCCAGCAAATGATACACTCACCTTCTAGTTGTGTTGAGCTGGCTGACCCAGGTGAAGACACTTGTTCCATCTCAGGTGACACATGTCCTCCAGGGGCAACTATATATAACAATAACATAAGTTTTACATTTACATGTGTAAATATTGAACAAACACTTATTGTATGTTCTGTATTTATGATTAACTAACAACATCAGTTCCTTAACCGAAAATGTGTGTGAAAGTGAACATAAATAGTTGTAATAACACTGTACATGCCTGTGTACTTAGAAGTTTTGAGTTCCCTAACATACAACATACTATGTTTCTGCAGTAATGCGTGAGGATAAATAGATTAAATTTGTATCTAAAAATCATATGTTGTGTAGTGATATCAGTATCATAATGTACATAACTATCATGAGATGACCATTCACAATGGTTATCATGAAGGTGGTCATATTGCAAAAAGTGTTGTTTTTGGTAGAGGATATGTGTGGTACATTAATCGAAGATGTGGCACACCTGAATGTGGCTGTGACTCAACAAGACAACACATGCAGTGTGTGATAATGTGTCTTTCATAGTAGTTCAACTATAGATATGAGTGAACTAATGTGTGACGTACGCTTTGATAAGTAATGAGTTGTTGGGGCATTTAGTAGCTAGAGTTAAGCTTTCAAATGAGTGTGATTAACTTCAGTTGTGCTATTCAGGTTGTAAGAAAGGCATTCCCTTCCCCAAAAAGCCTAATCAGCCACACCTTTCAATTACTTGAAACAGGTGAAAATGGTGTGAACTAAGTTGACCGTGAAATGAGGCTGTAATTAGTGTGTGTGCTGAACCCCACCCCCTCTGTTGAAGTGTATGCTGTGATGAGATATTAATTGCAGCTGCTTTAACACAATGGTAGATGAGCTAAGTAGTCATCTGCAGTGTTTAAGTTATGAAAACAATGACATAACATATGATACGTGTGCCTCATTATGCTGTCTGTATATGACATAAAGCAAAAATGGACCTTTTCATAAGCAACTATAGATGTGTTAGTGCCAGTGATGTTTGTAGGCCGTTACATGCAATTTCTTTGATGCATGCTTAAAATAGGCAGTAATGTCATGTTTGTCGGAGTAAAATCAATAAAATACACAATAATATGATACATATTTCTGTTCTGTACCTGTAGCTACTAATAATTTCTCATGAACATGTGTTACACATGTGTACTACCCTGTTGTTCCCCATCTTCGCCCACCATCAATTGCTTCCACTGCAGCTATGCATTTTGGGAATTCACATGTAAATGAGCACGCAATGGCACGTGCTATATTAGTTACTGCTTTTAGTAGGACTACTACATATATGTCTATTTTGAGATATATATATACAGAATCAGACATATACATATATAGATGCAGGTATGCTTATATTGTGAAGACAGTATAAAAAGCAGTGTAAATATGCAAAATAACTGTAAGCAACGACACGCCTAGTACAGTAATATTTATCACCTGCTGGAAATTGTGACGGATAAATTCCAATGTCACGGTCACCAGCCAAGCCTTCCACGACGACGGTAAGTAATTTTGGCCGAAGCAGCTCCTCCAATGGAGTCAATATGAGACGTTGTGGTGTGGGCCCACCTCCAGTGCCAGTAGCATGCACGCGTTGGTCTTGTATTTTCTTTTTCAATTTGGACCTAATATCATCAAATCTTTTCCGACAATGATACTTGTCCCTGACACTATTCCCACAGGCATTGACACCAATGACTATTGTGTCCCACATTTCTTTTTTGCTTGCTGCACTTGTCCGCCCTTGAAAAACATATAAAAGATATGAGGTAAATTAATAATAATATAAGCACCAGTTTCCTACACTGCTAGCTGTTCCAAGAGATAGCAAACATGCTGTTTTATGTGTAATATGTGAAGCACATGAGCATTCACTACTAAACCTATACATGTAAGCAAGCTTGCATTCATATTGTATGCAGTTCTGGCAAATTGACCGCCTGTGTTTATTTGTCCTTGTAAGGCATGATAAAAAGCTGTGTTTCCACACTAATGAACATAGAAAGATATTGTGTACCCATATTTGCATATGAACAAAACTCAGATGACCTAGGATCACATGTATTTGAATAATAAATGTAAAGGTACACTTACCTACTAAATGTCCATAGAGACTGTCATAGTGCTCCAGAATGCCAGTGACAAGAGCCCTATTTTCCTGGTCATTGAAGCGAGGATTACGTGGCTTCTCCACACGTTTCTTCCGAGCAGGTTTAGGGTCAGAGCTTGGCTGGTGCTGACTGGACTCTCCTTCTTCCAATGGAAGAGCCTCCAAAAGCTGGCCACCAGCAAGCACGCCACCACCAGACACCCCATCAGCAACTGCGCCACCAGCAGCACTCCCAGCACCAGCACTCCCACTCCTAGCACCAGCACTCCCACTCCTAGCACCAGCACTCCCAGCACCAGCACTCCCACTCACAGCAACAGCACTCCCACTCCCAACAACAGCACTCCCACTCCCAACAACAGCACTCCCACTCCCAGCAACACCACTCGCAGCACCAGCACTCCCACTCCCAACAACAGCACTCCCACTCCCAGCAACACCACTCGCAGCACCAGCACTCCCACTCCCAGCAACAGCACTCCCACTCCCAGCAACACCACTCGGTGCACCAGCAACATCACTCCCCTGAACAGAACGTTCACTCCGACGCGTACTCGCACGAGTAGCACTCCCACTCCCACCAGCATCACTCTTCCCACGCTTTGCGGGCATACTTCCAGCACTCACAAAAAACAGACAAGAAATGTACAGGCAATCACACGACCCACTTCCACATATAAAACAAGACAAAGATGTAAACAAAACAACAAAGGACAAAGCTCTCCCAATACACAACAAGTCTCTCAGTCAATATGCAAATCTTCAATCGTCCAGCTCTGTGCGTCTCTCTCTCTCTCACTCCCAACAACACAGAGAATGATTAGCAGTACACGTTGCCTTTAAATATGGCGCGCAATCAAATACATGCTTGTTTCGCCTGATTCAGCAAGATTTGTGATTGTGCAACCTAACAGCACCCCGCCACGCACGCCGATACACCTGTGTGTGATCGGCTCATCATCGTGAGAGTGGGCGGATTTGTTTTCGGCTTGATTTTGAATGTATTCGGCACTTACTGCATACGGAGAGGGAAAAACGCCAATAACATGCCTAATCGATAAGCTTGCCGATTTCACATAATCGTCGCTTACTGCATGAGGCCCTATGTCTGTTTTTGTTTCTTTTGCATGACTCACTGTCTTCATTGGAAGAGATCCAGCGGAGTGCATCATTTTACTGGTTGTATATAACTTTTATTCATTTATATATATTGTTGACCCAGCGCCATAGATATAACATTTCTTTCTAGGTTCCTCATCTGACCTGGGGGGTCAGAGTTATATCACAGGCTGCGGGTCCATTTTCTTTAGATTAGCGCTACCTTTTTTCTTTGTCCAATATCCCACCTGATACTCACAAACAGAAAGTTTCCGAGCCTGGGGTACAGGGAACATGAAATAGGAAAAACAGGGTCATTTTATTCTTCAACATGTATCCTCCCTGATCCCTGGCTTATGGAGGTACCAGGGGCCCTACGGGTGTAGGGGTAACGAGAGGGCTTCAACCTTTATTAGATATCCTGGTTACCCCCTCCCGTCACACCTCCCCCTCAAGATGACGGCTCTGGGATAATCACCCCATCAGGTGGCTCTGCAAACCTGGAGATCCTGGAGGTTTTCTGGTCACTGGGAATGTCATGTCGGGAGAGTCCATCTGCATTGCCATGCTCACTACCCTTCTTGTGCTGGATAGTAAAGTCAACATAGCAGTTTGCCATTTTTCCTCCGATACCCTCTGTAACCAGCTGAGGGGATTGTGATCTGTGATTACGGTAAAAGCCCTGCCATACAGGTAGGGCTGGAGTTTCTTTAGTGCCCGCACTATGGCCAGGCACTCCTTCTCGATGGTGGCATAATCCACCTTCCGAGGCAACAGCTTGTGGCTCAGGTAGATGATCAGGTGTTCTACTCCACCTTCGCCTACCTGACTGAGTACAGCGCCGACACCATAGTCCGAGGCATCGGTATGTACCATGAACCACTTGCTGTAGTCAGGGGCTGCCAGAATGGGAGCACTACCCAGATCAGACTTCAGAGCCTGGAACGCCTCCTTGCAAGCGGGAGACCAGGTAACATAACCAAGAGTTTATTCTAGGTCAATTCAGTCAGGGGTTTGGCCAGGGCTTTGTACTGGGAGCCAGCAGTTCCTAAAATATCAACCTTCTTATTTGTTTGGGGCATTGTCCACTCGAGAATTGCCTCGACCCTAGCCGGCTCCGGTTTGAGAGGCCCTCCCCCTACACTGTGCCCGAGGTACAGTATCTCTGCCATCTCGACTAGACATTTAGATGGCTTGAGTGTCAGCCCTGCTTCTGCTATCCGTTTCAGCGCCACTACCACATGCACTAGATGGGATTCCCATGAATTATTAAGACAGCTATATTGTCCAGGTATGCCCTTGTGAAACCCTGCATCCCTTCCAGTAGCCTATTGACCAGGCGTTGGAAGTAAGCCGGGGCATTCTTCATCCCGAATGGCATAACTAAAAACTCATATAAGCCACATGAGGTGATGAAAGCCGACTTCTCCTGTGCCTCCTGAGTCAGTGGGATTTTCCAGTATCCCCATGACAAATCCATTGGTAGTCAGATACCTTGCCCCCGCGAGCTCATCTTGCAGCTCGTCCATGCGGGGCATGGGATAGGCATCTGACACTGTCTGAGTGTTGAGCTGCCTGTAGTCCACACAGGACTGAGTGGTCCCATCCTTCTTAGGTACGAGAACTACCAGTGAAGCCCAAGGACTCTGAGATGGCACAATTACCCCTAGGGCCCGCATCTTTTCCATTTTTCCATTTCCTACTCTATACTATGCTTCACCTCTGCTGATACCTGATAGGCATTCTTGCGCAGTGGTCTCTGATCCCTGGTGTGGACTGGGTGATCAGTGATATGGGTCCTGCCCGGCATATCTGTGAACAGGTTCTGGTACTGACCCAACATGGCTCTTGCTTGCACCCGCTGGGGACCTGGGAACCTATATCTACCTACTCTAATGTGCCCTCTTGCCTAGCTTCCCCTAAGAGGTTGGGTGTTACGGTTGTGCTCACCACAAATTGAGACGGACCGCGAGGCTGAGGTGGGGTTATATAATCACCGACTTTAGTCCGCGCAGACTGGTCCGGAGTGCAAAATCCATAGTCGTACATAGCAGGGTCAGGATTGGAGAAGGCAGCATCGTCGTTATTCAAGCAGGAATTCGGCAACGGGTAGACAGGAGCTCCCTGCTTCAGCATAGGAGCGCGAGCGCGGGAGTGACCTCTGCGCGAGCGCGGCTTCGGCCCAGGATGCCGGTGTCTGTAGGAGAAGACAGCAGGCTGGCCAAGGAACACCGCGGGGCAGCGCCGGGGAAAACCAGCGCTTCAGCACAGGGGTCCAAAACAGGCCTCCGCGTGGAGAGTAGCAGCAGGCCTCTGGAAACAAAAGGTAATCTCTGCTAGGGGAGAATGCAGCAGGTACCAGGAACCAGTGCTGGCAAACCAATGCTTCAGCACAGGAGTCTCTGACAGGCCTCTGCGTAGAGAGTAACAGCAGGCCTCTGGAATACAGGAACTGAGGCCTCTGCATGGAGAGTAGCAGCAGGCCTCTGGGAACATGGGAAGATGGGCCTCTGCATGGAGAGTAGCAGCAGGCCTCTGGAACTAATAACGAGAACTAGAAAGTTTAGTACACAAAGGAGACAAGCCAGGAGGCTTGTGGCTGAACACAGTAGCGTCCAGAGAAGGATTATGCTCGGCACTGGATCAGTGCGAAAGCCCAGCATATAAAGGGCAGTGAGCCAATCACAGGAGGCAGGTGTGTGAGAATTCCTCCAATGACTGAGCACCGGCTAGGACAGCAGAGATAGCTAGCACAGGTGCTTATAGATTGCCAGAGGGAGTAATTAGAAACTGTACAGTTCTGAAGACTATAAGCAAAAGCAGAACCGAATTCCTTATATCGGGTTGAGCTGGGCTTGCAGTGTCCTCCATTGGTGGGCTACAGATAGCAAACACTGATGCCACACTCTGGAAGTACTCCTTCAGCAAATTTATGTGGTACAGTAGGTTATATGTCTCCATGTCTCCTGATCTAACTATACAACATAGTTGCACTCATTCATCCGCCGGAGAACCATATACGTGTTAGCCCAGATAGCCATGAGTTTGTTCGGCCGAGTGGGCTTCAGAACAAGCACTTGCTGCCCAGGGATGAACTCTCTACTCTGCAAATTCTGCTCATACCAAGTCTTTTGCTTGGTCTGAGCATTCCTGAGGTTAGCCTGTGCCAACCCCATGAGTTGGTCAAACCGGTCTCTGAGAGTTACTACATACTGTAGCACAGAAGAATCAGAAGTAGTAGTTTCCCCTTCCCATCCGTCATGGAACAGGTCAAGCAGTCCATGGACCCTGCAACTGTATAGAAGCTCGAACTGTGAAAAAACAGTAGATTCTTGCGGTACCTCACGTTAGGCAAACAGAAAGTGCTCCCAGTCTTTCCCTTCAGCCTCTATGTAGGTTCGCAGCATTTGTTTCAGGATATCATTGAACTGCTCACACAGTCTGTTTGTCTGGGGGTAGTAAGGGTACATGCGGAAGGTTGTCACCCCACATGCATTCCAGAGACCGTAGAGCAATTCAGACATGAATTGACTCCCCTGATCGGTTATAATCTCACTGGGGAATCCTACCCTAGAGAAAGTCCCTATCAGAGCTACTGCCACTTTCTCAGCTTCAATCGAGAACAGTGCCACAGCCTCAGGGTATCGGGTCGCAAAATCGATCACCGTGAGGATGTATCCCTTCCCTGTACAGCTAGGAGCTAGGGACCATAAGGGGTTACACTATGTCTACCCTTTGGTACCGTGATGCCCACGGCCAGTAGAAATGCTGCAATGGTGCTTTGGTGCGGGCAACCCCCTGATGTACCGCTTGTGGTAGGGAGTGGGCTACCTGTAACAACTGTTGCCTATACTCCCCGGGAACCACTAACTGTCTCCTACCAGTCCATACCCTATCCGGAGCACCGGGAGCTTGCTCTCTATACAAAAGCCCACGGTACCAGAGATACGGATCAGATCCACTCTCAGAGGCAAACTCGAATGCCAGAAGTCTTATGCCCTCTAAGCCAGGATCGGACCGCACTGCCTCTCTGAACCGTGCACCCAGCTCCAGCAACTCACCCTAAGTCACTATGTCAGGGGATGGGGAAAAAGGGACAATGGCAGGGAGGTCAGGACACAGTACAGACTCGGTCTGGCTTACCTGGTCGGCCTCCGCAAGAACCGCAGGAATCGGTTGTCCCAAATGCAGGGGAACGGCGATCTCCTCAGTGGGCAGGAGTACCAAAGGCTAAATAGTATATAATAGCTACATTTTATAGTTCCTATACTATTAACGTTATGAATATAACGTGATACTAAAAAATATGTGGCTGTGAACAAATGTAATAGCAAAAAATCCAGAAAAAGACAGTTAATGAACCATCTATATCACAGAACTGAAAAGCCAAGGAACATGGAAGGGAAGGGGAGTGTATCTCAATAATTGAAAGCTCAACTAGAGAGCAGAAAGAAAAAACCTTGTACTGTATATCTCAGATATATTGAAGAAAAACCATGTGGGTAATATGACCTTTGCATTTTGTCACAGCCATCAATATAGTACTGCTAAGGTTAGTAAGGTAATCTCTTTTAAATAGTATAAAGATACAGCAGTGTGGAACGAAAAGGCAGCAGACTATAATTACATGGTGATTAAGAAGTGAACGATCTGTGCCTTATAAAGTAAGGAGCATGCTCAAATTGATGGTGTGGTTTGTTAGTATGAGTTGGTTGAAAAGGGCATAGACTTTGTTAAGTACCGAGGCAGGAATGAGATACAAGAAATAAAAGAACAAGATGAGCAAAGGATGGCGTGTGATTTCTAGAGATTTGGAATTCTGTAGGTGCCTGATCAGACTCTCCCCTACAATACATACATTACAGAATTTCTCTCAAAACTAATTTTTTCAAAGAAGTCCTCATTTTTCCACTCCCCACATTTTTAGATTGTAAGCTCCTTGATTCGGGGGCATCCTTCCTATTGTCTCAGTTTGTCTTAATTTATACTGTATGTACTGTACTATTTTTTATTATACAATGTTATTGTCCTCAATCTAACATTGTACTGTGCTGCGGAAAATGTTGGCACCATACAAATAAAAGATGAAGATGATGGTGATGAAGAGGATGAGGGTGATGATGATGATGATGATGATGATGATGATGATGATGATGATGATGATGATGATGATGATGATGATACTATGGGGGCTATGCACTAAGCTCCATTAAGTCACTTTTTGACCGCAAAGTGCTCTTCTGACGTGATTTTTTGCACAACCCGAAGCACTAAGCAACGCAAACAGGCACTTTGCAATCTAAAAATGACTTTTTTCAGGAATTTTTTCTAAGTCCAACTTTGCTCGATCGCAACCCTGTTTGCGTTAAATTCTGCCCTTAAGCGGGATGCACTAAGCAATGCAACCTTAGCGTACACGAAAGTTTCGTTGATCAGAACACGCCAGGTCAGAGTAGACGCAAAGAAATCTGGACTTAGAAAAAATTCTTGCTTTTTATTTTTGCATGCGCAAAACAGATACAGCAGGCCGGCGGGTGTCCCCGGCTGACCCCGCGGGGGTCCCCGAGGGAGCCCGGGGGTCGCGCGGGTGTCCCCGACTGACCCTGCGGGTGTCCGGGGGTCCCCGGCTCACCAAGCGGGGGTCCCCACGGGAGTCCGGGGGTCCCTGCGGGAGTCCGGGAGTCCCCGCGGCCGTCCCGGGGTCCCGCGGGAGTCCCGGGGTACCCGCGGGCCTGCGGTACCAATGTTGTACCTCCAAAAATAATAAACACGAATTATAACTAAATACACCCCCCTAACACATACTATACAGTAATGGCCAAAATTACTATTATCTAAATATGGATAAGAATGCATTTGGCCATTTTAAATACATATAACATTCAATAAATACAGTCAAAACATACTGTATTACACTTACCTTTTACAGGCACCCACGATGAAGGCCGTCTTCATCCTCATCTTCATTTTGCTACGGTGCTGCAAAACATGCACAACAATTACAAAAGCCAATGTAATGTCCCCTAACCCCTTAATCACCATAGCAGTTATTAACCGCTACAGTCATTAAGGGGTTAACCCACCCTCACCCACCACTCGGGAGGTGCCAACCCTGAATTTAAAATAAATAAACCTGACCTATACATTCAATACATACATCCCCCCCCCCCCCAACACCTACAGTACAATAATGTGCCAAATAACTATTATCCAGATATGGATAATAGATTATTTGCCCATTATTAAACACATAAAACATGCATAAATCAAAACATGCATTTTTAATCTTAAAATCACCCCATTGCATGTTAAAATAAATCCAGCAGCCATTGTAAATATAAAAAAACAAACTGCAGCTACACAAATGTCTATGAAATGTCACACAATTGCATAGAGCGTGTACATGATGCAATTAATCTGTGCATCATGTAACACTATCCAAAATATATGTAACAATAAAATACAATATAAACAATGTCCCCTAACCAGCAATGCCATCATGAAAATCAATTATAAACTAAGCAACATCAATTCAATTAGCATCAATCAATTAATCCATTTCCTCAAACAATTACAATACAATACAAATCAATTATACAATTCCCTATTCAATTCCTAAAGCCAAATCAATGCCAAAACAATTCTAATTTAAAGTAACCACCATCATTCTAATCTAAGTACAATAAAGAAGCCATTAGCTAAATACAAATTACATTATTCACAACAATTACAAAATAAAGCTGATAAATACATTAGCCATACATGAAAAGAACATAAACATTAGCAAACCAATCAATTATTATCCCTGTATGTCTATCCATATAGATAGATATACATAAAATACAGGGGCAATAATACAGCATAAAAAACAATGCATTTCCATACAAAAGTCACATAGAATACACCCATTCAGTGTCCGTGAATGAAATTATGTATATACATATATACATTAACGGGCATTAAATGGGACTGAAAAAATAAAAGACATGAATGAAAAATCATAAAAACCTGTAAAAGTAAAAATAATAAACTTTTCTTTTGTTTACTCACCATTAGATGCCCACTCACCGAAATCCAGGCGACCCGGAAGCACAGGAACCAATCCACAGGTAAGCCATAAAATAAAAAACCATAACAAATCCACATCTGTGTCTTTTTCTTCTATTTGTAATCCTTCCCGTCTGTCTTGGGGTCTTCGTTTCTTCTTTGGGGTCTTCTCTGGCTTCTTCCGTCTTCTTCCGTGTTCTTACGCCACGCCCTTATTCTCTTCTTAGGAGGGGAGGTGTTCCCTCCTCGGCGACTAGCTTCAAAATGAGGCGACATAGGCTTTTATAGGCCTATGACGTCACATTTTGGTCAAATTTTTCCCACGGTCCTGATTGGTCCGTGAAAATAATGTGATTTGGCCGAGCCAAATAAAAATGTGACGTAATTTAAAGGCAATGAAAGCACAGCCAATCAGAATGGCTTTGCTTCAATTGCTTTTAAGATGACGTCATTAAAAGAAACATGGCCTGTCTCACATGGTACGGTAGCCAATCAGAGCGTGGGAAATACATCCCAACTCTGATTGGCTCTAGTTCCATGTGACAGGCTTTCAAAGACGTCACATCCGTTCTCCCCCAAGCCTCTGTCACATGGTCTACTAGAGCCAATCAGAGATGGGATGGACTTCCCACGCCTTGCATTTATATGTATTTAAAATGGGCAAATGCATTATTATCCATATGTGCAGTGGTTGACAAATCACCAAAAAATCTACTCGCTACACAAAAAAATCTACTCGCCACCTAGTACCAAACGTGTGCTGCTTGGGCCAATATTTACTCGTCTGGGGGTTAAATCCACTCGCCCGGGGCGAGCAAATGTATAGGTTTGTCGAACACTGCATATGTGGATAATAGTAATTTTGCCCATTACAGTACTGTATGTGTTAGGGGCGGGGGGGATGCGTGTTGTTTATTGGGGGCAATTGTCCCCAATAAACATGCTAATGTGCCTTAATCCCTTCATTGCCTTAGCGGCTATCCGCTAAGGTAATTAAGCTGCATTAATGTATTTTTATTAATAGTGTGCGGGAGCAGGGGGTCCCCTGAGCTGAACCGCATTGATTTCTGCCTCAAAGACCTTCCCGAGTTACAGGCCCCGGTTTGGGGCATCGGTGCCATTGCGGACGCCGTCTTTATAGAGCCCACGTCACGTCTTGGACGCTATAAAGATGGCGGCGGCACTGGCACCCGATGCCCCATCCCGGGGCCTGTAACTCGGGAAGCAGGGGGTCTCTGAAGCAGAAATCAATGCGGTTCAGCTCAGGGGACCCCCTGCTCCCGCACACTATTATTAAAAATACATTAATGCTGCTTCATTACCATAGCGGATAGCCGCTACGGTAATGAATTATTGTTTATGTGTGTTTTAATACTAGTGTAGATGTGCAGGGGGTCTCCTGAGCTGAACCGCATTGGTTTCAGGTCCGAGGACCCCCTACTTCAGGAGATATAGGCCCCTTTATGGGGTGCCGGTATCCCCTGCAGAATGTAAATAACCCGGTCACGTGACGCGGGAGCTTTAAACTGCAGGGGATACCGGCACCCCATAATGGGGCCTATATCTCCTGAAGTAGGGGGTCCTCGGACCTGAAACCAATGCGGTTCAGCTCAGGAGACCCCCTGCTCATGTACACTATTATTAAAATGTATTTATTTAGTGTACGATCGCCTGTAACAGTCTAGCATGGAGATGGCAAATCTCCATGCAAATGTTACATGCGGCTTTTTTTCCAGCTAGCGTACGGAAAGGTTCAGAACGCTAGCAGGGGGAAAAAAAGCAACACGTACGATGTGGCTGTTCTGAGCTATTTTGAGCAGGTACGTTAAAAAATGGCCTCAAGGCCTTAGTGCATCGCATCCCCGGCTTCACTTTTTAACGAACCTGCTTTTTGGCCAAATCAGAATGCAAAGCCATTGAGCTTAGTGCATAGCCCCCTATACCTGTTATATGTCACTTGAATTCCCTGTGAATCTGCTATAAAAATGTTTTATTATGTAACCCATGTTCCCCCCTCCCCCCCCCCCAGACACAGAGGCCATATCTTGGGTGTAGTGAGGGCTGGCTAGATGTAGGTTGGTGGTGCATACCTGCCGGTAACAGGGGGGCCTGAGTCTCCCGCGGTGATGTCGGGGATACAGGACCAGGCTTCTGGGGTATATGCCTTCATCTTCTCCTTAGCAACGGTGCAGCGCCTCTGATGCTCCCAGACTGTCCAGCTACCCGCGCAGCTGTCACAGGGTCATCTCTCCTTTCTCTGGTTCAGCAGACACACTGCTCTCCAGAGACTCCAACTCTCACAGGCCTGACAGACAAGACTCAACTCCAGGCAGAACTGAACTTTCCAACCGCTCTCACAGAACTGACTCTCCAACAGACTGAACTCACACACACACAGGACAGCCTACTAAATAGACTCAGCCCCGCCCCCTATGATGTCAGCAGGACCTCCCCTCTGTCTATCCTGCACAGAGCTCAGGGACCTGCCTCCACCACAGAGGCGGGCCTTGGTGAGGGGGAAAAACCCATGGTAACTACTGGCGCCTGCCCTTACCAGGGCTTACTCCAGTAGTAGAAGGATAAGTAGCTCGTTCTGTTTACAGGGGGCTACAATTACAAAATGATGCCTCCCCTTTTACATCCTTTTTTCTTTGCCTACCCTGAATCTGCTTTCATTTCCTCCACCTTCTCTGACATGTACCCTTAGACAGGCCTCCATCATCAAGGTTCTGATGTACGAGGAGAAATAAATAAGGCCTAACAACCTTTCTGATTAAGGTCTCTGTATTATTATGCCCTTTGAGTACAAACATAAATGAAATTGTGATATATTCAGAGCAAGTACTTATTGTGCTATGTTTTGTTCCATTAAATATATTTTAGCACAACATATTCTAATCTAAGAAAACAATTACAAGCATAGGTGCTAATAATTCTTGATATACAGTATATAATGTAAAAAAGTTATTATATGCAGACAATGGGACATATTTACAGTTATGATTCCAGCATTTTCTTGATTTTGTGCATTTTGCTAATTTGCATGCAGTTTACAGTTTTGCAATATGTGATAGGTTGCCCCTTGTTGCATTCCTGCAGTCATGCTTGTTCCTAGGAACTCAAATACAACAGGAACCACTCTGGAGTGCCTGTAACAGTGCAACAGGGATTTATTTGGATCAGCATGCATACCCTGCAATTAAAATTACATGAATGGTACACAGTGTCCTTGGATCCTAGCACATCAACCCCTTTCCTGGGTAGACAGGCCTCACATATCAGGATTGGCGTGGCTAGGCTTAAACAGCCCTGAACCCAACAGATTGGCATGGGAGTCCCTTTGTATACCAGGGGTGTGACTAGCTCCTGAGCCCCAGCAACCGGGCAGGTTCCACTAGAGCAGGCCCACTCCCCTGGCACATGAGTCCAACTGCTTTCAGGCACTTGCTTGAAACCTGTAAAATTGTAACTTTGGGGAAGTCTGACTCACATGCTAGGCCATGTGAGAGGGGATTAACACTAGCACTGCCTGCTATTACCAGGACTTACAATACTAGGTCAGAGAAATATAGCAGGGGGCTACATATTTATTTAGGAGAAACAGTGTTGTATGTATTTTGTGGGTGAAGTATTTTATGTATTGTGGGGTGGGGGATTGTGTGGGTTTTGTGAGGTGGAATTGTATGGGAATGGGGGGGGGATTGTGTGTTGGGTGGAATTGTGTGTGTGTCCAGGGGGGTGAGGGGATAAGTGTGAGGAGATGGTGTTTCAGAGAGCGACATTGAGTGAGAGGGAGTAACTGAGGAGGGAGAGTAAGAGGAAGTGTAAGAGAGGGACTGAGGGGGTGAGGAGGTAAGAGTGAGAAAGAGGGGGCAAGATAAATACATTGGGAGAGGGGGAGAATAGAGGAGGAGGCTCGCGAGGAGATGTGAAAGGTGGGACTCGCAATACAGCTGACACAGGCTGGAGGGGGGAGGGCATGTCCCGGTTCAAACTCTAGTCCTGGGCCCCCGGGAAATCTGTTGCCGGCCCTGCATATTTTATATAGAACCTACTGTAAACAAAGATTTTGTTAGAAAGCGTAATTAGCAACTATTTACAGCATACAGTAATTACATTATGATATTGTTAAAATTATGCTTTCATAAACTTATGAGACTTGTGAACTGATTACAGAAATACGATTTTTTTTGCAGCTGCATGAGCTGCAAGGCAAAATTGATACTATAAATTAGGTGTACATGCCTTCCACTTTCCATGCCATACATGGTCTTACCTCAAATATCATAAGTGGACTTTGGGGCACATACACTAAGTGCTAGAATGGGTTATTGCACCTCTTCCAGGGTTAACTCCCATTGGGGCTTATTCTCTAAACCTCTATAAGTAGCTTATAGCACTATAAATGCCCAAACTCCTTTAGAAAAAAAAAATGGAAGCTGTCACATAGTACTACAACCAATCAGTTTGGGAGTGTACCATGTCATGACTCACATGATATATCTCCCAATCTATTTGGTTGGAGTAGCATGTGATGGTAGCCATTTTTTGTTGTTGACGTCATCTTAAAGGGAGGGAAGCATAGCCTTCCTGATTGGCTGGCTTCCCTCCCTTTTGATGGTGTCACATTCTTTAAAAAATAAAATGAATCTGTCACATCACATGGTACACCAGGCAATCGGATTGAGGGTGTACCATTTGACACTCAAATGTAACATCGAAGGCCTTATATAAGGCCTTTCCCGTCTTGTTTGAAGCCAAGAAGACGACGGGACAACATTCGCCCCATTGGATTAGATTACAATTAAAGAAGAAAAGAAAGAAGAAAAAAGAAAAGAATTTACCAGAAGACAATTTGGCTGTTGAGGAGCAATGCGTCGACGATCAAGAGGTTCCTACTACAGTCGGTATTGGAGGGTGAAGACACCAAAGGTAAGAAAAACATTGATTGTATGTTATTTTTGTATTTTTGGTATTTTTGTATTTTTTTTTAGGTTGCCCATTGACTGCCAATGTCCTTATTTATGCCGCTTTCGGGCTATAGATAAGCGCAGTGTCAAGCAATGCATTTTTTGGCAAGTTTAAAAAAAAAATCATTGTTATGTTTCGTACTTTTGGTGCTTGTTTTATTTAATTGTTTTGTGTTTGTAGTACTTGTTTTTATTTTATTGTTTGTATATTTGTGGATTGTTTTCATTTAATTGTTTTGTATTTTTGTGGATTGTGTTTATTTAATTGTTTTGTATATTTGTGGATTATTTTTTGACTGCCATAGTGGCTAACCATGCCCATCTTATATAGGCATGGTATATCACTGTGCCAATCAATTGGTTTATTGGCATTTTCTTTATTTTATTGCAATGTTATTTATTTGATTCAGTGTTTTTTTTTTTTGTAGCTTGCCCATTCATTGCAATAGTGGTAAATCATGCCCATATTATATGAGCATGGTGTACCACTGTGCCAATTAATGGATTTATTGGCAAATGCTTGTTTGATTTAAATGTAATGTGTTTTATTTTCTGCCTGTTTTTTTTTTAGATTGCCCATTCATTGTCTGTGTGGCAATCCATATTCGGGGCATGGTTTACCACTGTGCCAATCAAAGGGTAGCCGGGGGTAGTTGCCCCAAAACTGTACTACTCAGACTCTCAAAGAATGAGGCTCCCTAGACCTGCATAAGCTCAAAACAGCTTTTACACACCACTGTCTAAACTACCCTTAAAAATGTTTACCTTTTTTCTATAATTACATTATCAATAATTGGTCTTCCCAAAAGATTTATTACAATATTGTGGGGGTTGAACTTCAGTACTTTTATCTTGCTTTAGATTATCCCTAAATTAAGTGTAGCCTAGTGCCCCTAGCTATAGACTTTACCCTGGCCTTAACACTATGTCCTGTTAAGAACAGGCAGAGTTGGGGTTAAACTCCTGCACAGGGCCTAGCTTGCAGCTGCAGCCTGGATAGATATAATGTTAGTCTATCCTGGTGCAGGTCTCCTGGCAGTTGAAGTGTCATACCTGGGAAAGTACTGCCTGGGTCACATGCCAGTGGTGTGATGCCTGTCAGTACCTGGACCTGCATTGTTATGGGGCAGGGTTACAATCCCCTCCCCAGGTATAAAAGTTGGCACTCCACTAAATTGTGTATGTTCTGTCTTCTGTGGAATGGGAGTGATTCCACTGTATACCATCAGGGGTGAGGGGGCTACGGATGGGCTCTTGGGGCCTCAAGCCCCATGGGTTCAGTCCAGGGAAGAAGGAGGAGGATGGAGTGGTTGGAATATCTGAATAAACACAGTTGTACCATCATTGGCCTACTGTGTGTTCATGGTGAAGGAGTGCTTGTGGGAGAACTCTTCTCCCTGACAGGATCCCTGCAAGCTGGAGGAGCAGCAGTGTAAGAGCTAGCTGCTAAGCACCTGTCCTGTTGGATCTCCTATACCATTTACAGAGCACTCAAACTGCTGTAAACCTACAGGTATGCAACATTACACCAGGGCATGTGGCACTTATCCAGGAAGAAAGATCGCCCTTTGGGGGAGGGGGGGGGATAAGAGTGCTACATTTGGAGGCGCTGCTGAAATCAAAGCAACAGGGCAGCCTGAGAAGTGAATGGGGGCACTCACCATATCAGAACCAATTGAGGTGGGAGAAAAGCTTATGTCGCTGTACAAACAGGGGAATGCTGTATTGAGAGGTGCTTGAAAACAACTGTATCAGAGCCATTAGAAGATCAGGACATTTGCTATAACTGAGAAGTGCTTGAAACCCACCCTATCAGAGTGTCACACTTGCCTCTGATCCGCGCGGAGACCGACTCAGGGAAGCACCACGGGGCAGGGTCATGCGCCCACACACTGCCAGGGCAGTGCAGGCACAGCGGCGTGATGGCGGAGCTCCGCGAGACGCATCACGCACGCGCACGGGTTGCTCGGCAACCAGGAAGCAGGAGAACGTGAGGGAGCTGCTGGAGCCTCCCACAGGCGGAGACTTGCTGCGATTGCAAGCTGTTTTTGATCAGTGTCTCTCTGACACCATTGGTGGACCAGTACACACCCCTGCAAGGTAATTGGACCCTTCCCACATATATACCTGCTTCTGCCTGTCCTTCATTGCTGAGCATAAACTCCTGTTTATGCATTGTGCTCACCGCTGCTGTCTAGTTTTGTCTTGAACTTTGTCTGACCTGTTTGACCCTGCCTGTTACTTGGATTTCTACACTCTCCAGCACTTTGACCCCGGATTCGTTACTCGACTACTCTACCTTCTATTACCCAGGACCTTGGCTACGAAACTCTACCTACCCGGACTCTCCAACCCTGGAACACGGCAAGTACCCTGACTACCCTGACCTCTCCAACCCTACGACGCGGTACGACTAGGACTACGCATTCCGGACAGGACTGCGTGGTTGTGGGTCGGTGCCTATCAATCCCCACCTCAGCCCCGCGGTCTTCCGTCCTGTTTGTGGTGAGCGCAGCGTGACAATATGCTCAGCCCAACAAACATGGACGCCGCTGAGGTGGCCCGACGCTTAGACACCCATGAGGAATGCTTCCGGCAACTTACCGGCTCATTTACACTAAAAAAACAACTAGTTTCCCAACTTAAATAAGACGTGGATACCCTGACTGAACAAGTTAGACGTCTAACAGTATCTACATCCAACCCCGTTCCACTCGCAGCTACTCCTGCACTTATCACACCTACCTCCGAACCACGACTACCTGCGCCCAACCGTTATGCAGGGGATCCCAGCGGTTCTCGGGGGTTTCTGAACCAGTGTTTCATACAGTTTGAACTAATGCCCTCTCGCTTTCCGGTTTCTCGTACTAAGGTCGCATACATAATCTCCCTGCTGACTGACGCCGCCCTGGCATGGGCTTCTCCTATCTGGGAGCAACGCCCAGATTTGACCTCTGACCTTACTCTCTTCATCACCGAATTTAGAAGGGTGTTTGACACCCCAGGGCGTAAGGTTACGGCTGCATCCACTCTGCTTAATATTTCTCAGGGAGACCGTACTGTGGCTCGTTATGCTCTGGACTTCCGGACGGTGGCGGCCGAGACCGGCTGGAACGATGTGGCTCTATCTGCAGTCTTCTGGCAGGGCCTGTCCGAACGGTTGAAGGATGAATTAGCAGCTCTGGATCGTCCCGCTGGACTTGAGAACCTGATAGACCTGTGCATCCGGATGGACCAGCGCCTCCAAGAGAGAAGGGTGGAGAGAAACAAACACCCCCGAGGTATACAATCGTCTTCTTTGTCTACCATAGGGCCTCTACTCTCCACAACTCCTGCCCTAGATGAACCCATGCAGCTGGGAGGGACTAGCCTTTCGCCTATCGAGAGGCAACGAAGAAGACGAGCGGGACTATGCCACTACTGTGGCAATAACGGCCACCTGGTATTCAACTGTCCACTGAAGCCGGGAAACGCCAAAGCCCAGTGAGTATAAGGAGGATCACGCTGGGTACTGCAACTATTCCCCCTCCTCAACCCTCTACGAGGTTTTATCTACCTATCTCCATATCCGGTGAGACCTTCACAGTACAGACACAGGCCTTTCTGGACTCGGGGTCAGGAGGAAACTTCGTGGACCAAAAGTTCGCCTTCAAGAATAAAATACCGTTGGTACCCAAAGATCGACCGGTAGGTCTTGAAGCCATTGACGGACGACCCTTGCAGCCCGCGATCATTTCCTTACAAACCATACCCCTTAACATCATGACTAGCGACTTTCACTCCGAGACTATAACCTTTGATGTCATTCACACCCCCTCCTCGAACATCATTCTGGGACTTCCGTGGCTCCGGATCCACAATCCTGTCATTGACTGGACAGAGGCCACACCACTTCGTTGGAGTTCTTTTTGCTTGGAATATTGCATGTCTGCTCCAAAGGCAGTGGCAGGAATGGAGGTCACGCATCCTGACAGGGTACGGCTGCCGGGGATATACGAAGATTTCCACGATGTCTTTGACAAACGTCAAGCAGAGGTACTTCCGCCACATCGGACGTACGACTGTCCTATCGATCTTCTACCCGGGGCCATACCTCCCAGAGGAGGGTCATACCCACTATCTATTCCTGAGACCCAGGCCATGAGAACATATATTCAGGAGAATCTCCAGAGGGGGTTCATTAAGAAATCTTCATCACCTGCGGGGGCAGGATTTTTTTTCGTCAAAAAAAAGGACGGAACCCTCAGACCCTGCATTGATTACCGGGGCCTCAACAAACTCACCATAAAAAACCGCTACCCCCTTCCGTTGATAGCCGAATTGTTCGACAAACTCCAGGGAGCCAGGATCTTCACCAAACTGGACCTCAGAGGAGCCTATAATCTGGTTAGAATCAGAGAAGGAGACGAATGGAAGACAGCATTCAATACTCGCGACGGGCATTACGAGTACCTGGTCATGCCATTTGGATTGTGTAATGCTCCTGCGGTCTTCCAAGACTTTGTCAACGACATTTTTAGAGACCTTCTGGACCACCATGTTATAGTATACCTGGACGATATATAAATTTTTTCCAGATCCATGCCGGAACATATGATGCATGTCAAACAAGTCCTGCAGCGTTTAAGAGAGAACCATTTGTATGCCAAGCTCGAGAAATGCCATTTCCATCAAACATCCACCTCTTTTCTCGGCTACATCATATCGGATACCGGTCTTGCTATGGATCCTACCAAGGTCAAGGCGGTACTCGAATGGCCCTGTCCCCTCTCCCTCAAGGCCATCCAAAGGTTCCTCGGTTTCGCTAACTACTACCGGAGGTTCATTCAGGGATTCTCATCGGTAGTAGCACCCATCACGGCACTCACACAGAAGGGAGCTGATCCTTCAAAGTGGACTGAGAGGCTTTCGAGAGAATAAAGATGGCATTCGCCTCAGCACCCATCTTAACCCATCCAGATCCTTCATTACCTTTTTTTTTGGAGGTCGACGCCTCCGATGTAGGAGCAGGTGCTATACTTTCACAGAGAAAGAATCCTCAAGCTCCACTTCATCCTTGTGCATATTTTTCAAAGAAATTTTCCTCCGCCCAAAGGAATTACGATGTAGGTAACCGGGAGCTCCTCGCTATCAAGCTGGCTTTGGAAGAGTGGAGGCACTTACTGGAAGGCACAGAGTCGCCAGTCACGATACTTACGGACCATAAGAATCTTCTGTACATTGAGGGAGCACGGCGACTAGGATCTCGCCAGGCAAGATGGTCCTTATTCTTTACTCGCTTTAACTTCCTCATTTCCTACATCCCTGGTTCAAAAAACATTAAAGCCGACGCCTTGTCACGACAGTTCCTGGTAGAGGATAACAAGGTGGATCAACAGGAGACCATTCTCCCTTCCACTTGTATTTTGGCTGCAAATACTTTTAGTGCCTTAACGGACATTACTAAGGCTCAGAACAACATCCCGGCAGGACTCAACGTTCCGGAGGACCGATTGTTCACTCCCCGTAAATTCCAGAGGAGAGTCATGGAGTGGGGACATTCATCCAAGACTGCAGGCCTTCCTGGCACCAAAAGAACTACTGAGTTCATCGAACGCACATTCTGGTGGCCCTACATGCGGAGAAACATACAAGCCTTCGTAGCTACGTGCGCTACTTGTGCTCGAAGCAAGACGCCACACAACAGACCAGCAGGTCTCCTTCAACCACTACCCATCCCAGTACGTCCATGGACACATATATCGATGGACTTCATCGTTGAGTTGCCCAAATCTAGAGGCATGGACACTATACTTGTGGTGGTGGACAGATTTTCCAAACAGGCACACTTCATCCCTATGAAGGGTTTACCCACTGCACCAATGTTATCCGAAGTTTTCATCAGGGAGATCTTCAGGTTACATGGGTACCCTCAGGTCATAGTGTCCGATAGAGGATCCCAGTTCATCTCCCGGTTCTGGAGGGCGTTTTGTAAAAATCTGGACGTTACCCTACACTTTTCATCAGGATATCACCCCCAGACCAATGGACAGACGGAACGCACCAATCAGTCTCTGGAACAGTTTTTGAGGTGCTTTATCGCTGACACTCAGGACGACTGGGCGGAACTTCTCCCATTGGCAGAATTCTCCCACAATAATCTACAGAACGAATCATCCCAACAGTCACCATTTATGGTCAACTATGGCTTCCATCCGTCGGCACTTCCTTCCCTCATCTCCAAGTCTGGAGTCCCGGCCGCAGAGGACAGGATTCACCACTTACAAGACCTATGGCAGAAGATCCATCGGAATCTACAGCACGCTGGTATATTACACAAGAGACAAGCGGATCGTCACCGAAGAGAGGTCCCAGGGTACTCTGTAGGACAAAGGGTTTGGTTATCTACCAAAAACATTCGGCTAAAGGTTGCTTCACCCATACTGGCACCACGTTTTATCGGCCCTTTCCGCATCACCAAAAGGATCAACCCAGTAGCCTATCGGCTTGAACTGCCAAAAAATATGAGGATTCCTTCTGTATTTCACTCATCCCTTCTCAAACCTTATCATCAAGACTCATCCTCCAAAGGACAATCTAAACCTCCGCAAACCATACTGGTAGAGGGCCAACAAGAATACGAGGTTCAGACCATTCTCAACTCCAGAATATCCAGAGGAGGATTACAATATCTTGTACACTGGAGAGGCTATGGCCCAGAGGAGAGAGAGTGGATTCCTCATCATCAGGTACATGCCAACCGCCTCATCTCTGCCTTCCACCGTAGGCATCCTGAGAAACCATCTCTGGTTCGCCCGGAGGTCTCCCCTCAAGGGGGGGATACTGTCACACTTGCCTCTGATCCGCGCGGAGACCGACTCAGGGAAGCACCACGGGGCAGAGTCATGCGCCCACGCACTGCCAGGGCAGTGCAGGCGCAGCGGCGTGATGGCGGAGCTCTGCGAGACGCATCGCGCACGCGCACGGGTTGCTCGGCAACCAGGAAGCAGGAGAACGTGAGGGAGCTGCTGGAGCCTCCCACAGGCGGAGACTTGCTGAGTAAACCGCATGACGTCATCACGTCGCGACGCGCATCGCGCACGCGCGCGGGTTGCCCGGCAACCAGACCTAGCATCAGGAAAGCCTAATTGCAAGCTGTTTTTGATCAGTGTCTCTCTGACACCATTGGTGGACCAGTACACACCCCTACAAGGTAATTGGACCCTTCCCACATATATACCTGCTTCTGCCTGTCCTTCATTGCTGAGCATAAACTCCTGTTTATGCATTGTGCTCACCGCTGCTGTCTAGTTTTGTCTTGAACTTTGTCTGACCTGTTTGACCCTGCCTGTTACTTGGATTTCTACACTCTCCAGCACTTTGACCCCGGCTTCGTTACTCGACTACTCTACCTTCTATTACCCAGGACCTTGGCTACGAAACTCTACCTACCCGGACTCTCCAACCCTGGAACACGGCAAGTACCCTGACTACCCTGAACTCTCCAACCCTACGACGCGGTACGACTAGGACTACGCATTCCGGACAGGACTACGTGGTTGTTTGTCGGTGCCTATCAATCCCCACCTCAGCCCCGCGGTCTTCCGTCCTGTTTGTGGTGAGCGCAGCGTGACACAGAGCCATGTCCAATTGTTCTAAAAGGCTGAGATGTGCGTGAAAAACATGGTATTAGCCGGGGGCACGTAGGGTTAGCTGAGTGTGGATCTCTGGTCTGGACCAGAACCAACAAAGATGGCAATGCTACCATGACCCCCAACTACTGTTCTGCGGTGCATGTGTGTATTCTAGGGTTGATCTTAGGTCTGGGACCAGAACCCCGAAAAGAAGCTGCTGCATGTGCTACCTCCGAAACTGCTGGACTAAGGACAGTTTCTGCCGAAAGAGGAAAACCGCGTGGTAAGTTTGCAAGATGCAAGCTTTAATTTTTGAAAAATATCTGTGCTTGGCATGAACGCCATAGCCGCGCCCCTTCTATCTTGCATGGGACTCCAGATTCCACCAGAGGGAGGAGTCGAGGAGCTAACGCTCTGCCTAAGGGTTGTAGTCGGATATGGTGAGCGCCCGCAGCAGATGCACGTGGCGACTGAACAAGTAAGACCTGTGATAGCTGTGTCTGAGCTGCACGTTAGCACATATCTAACAAACCATGTGTATGCCTGCTGTACAATGCTTTGAGCTGCCCAGAGATCTCTTGCTGCTGCAGGATGCTGGGATAACTTTTTTGCCTCATTTGCGATTGCCCGGGAGAAGAGCTGGAAGTCGACTCTTGGTGCCAGTGGTGCGACGTGCTGTACCTACAAACATGGTGGCAGGGGCTTGAGCCACCAATGACCACACTGAACACGGTGGAGCTACGGAGTCTTTTTGACTTACTCAGTAAACTACTGACTTTGTCTAGAAAATCGTTCGGTGAAGCCAAGACGGACTATATGGGCATCATATGACCTTTTTCACCCTGACCAGTATTGTATGAACTTTGGCTCATGCGGAGACTATTGCACTATGTGCCTGTACTCTGGAGCAGGGTCTCTAGGAGCCGTTGGGTGAGAAAGAAGCTCATTTTCCAGCCCTGCGGAACGAGAAGAATTTAAAGAGGACCTACCTGCCTCCATGCCGGCCAGTGTGCGAGGACCTGAGTCCTTTTCATTTTCCATGCCAAAATCGGAGAAGAACCATGCCCTGAAAGATGTGAGCTGCTGTCTGGGGGAGTACTGTTAAGTTCTTTCCACTCCCTCCCAGGTGGCCAGCTCCAAGTGGGAGGTACTTGCCACTGTGAGACCAGCTTCTGGAAGGAAGGCCAGCGAGGGTGCGTCCATCACAGAGGTACCGGACAGTGACTCCATCGCTCTCGAGTCTGAGTAGGAAGTCGTATCAGCCATCCAGGGAACTGATATCTACCCCGGCGTGGTGATCCAGGACATCAACCCAACCTGGGAGGAGGGACATGCGATCACCATCTGTTCCTGCAGAAGGCCCGAGCTCGAGCTGCAGCATACGTGGCCGCCACCGAAGAGCAGCATGCGGATTTCCTGCTCCAAGAGAAGACCTATGAGAGTGCCTCGGCTCCGCGGATCGATATGGAAGCATCCCCTTCCAGATTCCCAGATGGTATTACTTCCGCGGATGCCACAACGACTCCTCCGTAAGGGGCACGGCGTCCCTTACCTTCCGAGGTGCCTCTCTCTCCCCGCGCTCCTCACATGCCAACAATTTTTGTCGCGGGGGTACGTGAACACCGCGCCCGGAGTGCTGCCTCCCGATCAGCAGAGACCCGCGCTCCAGCTGCGGGTGCCGCCAAGGTGGACCGCCACACACACTAGCTCCTCCTGGCAGTCGCTCCAGTGCTGCGCACACACATATATATGGTTGCACTTGCTCATCGCTGGGAATCTTCTACACCTGTCCTGCACCCAGCCTCAGTCTATCAGCGGTCCACTTACCTGTGACCTCAACTCCATTCTTCCCCATTGGCTCCTCAATGTTATTTAGTTCAATCAGCCCTAGGCTGATTGCTGAGCATAGTTAGTTCTTAGTTGTGCTTGCTACAAGCCACTTTGCTGCATTCATCTTGTCTCCTTGTACTTAGATCCCAGCATTGTATACGGATTCCTGACTTCTGGCACCCTTGGACTTGGCTCTCTCATCGAACTTCTACTCTCTCCTACCCACGACCCTGGCTTTGAACTCTGACTACTCAAGACTTCTCCAACCCTGATAAGGCAAGTACCTCCTACGATCCTACCCTCTCCTGCTCGGACCCGGCCTGCCATGACCATGAGCTGCGCAACCTGGACCCGGCTTCGCGGCCTAGGTCGGTGTTTTCATATCCCCACCTCAGCCTTGCTGTCTGGTCCTGGTTTGCGGTGAGCACCCGTGACACTCCGGCTCTGCCGGTGGGGTTTAATTAAGATGATCCGTCTGGTCAGATGAATCTGAAGGCCCATACTCCTGCACCGGTGAGTATTGCTGCCGTGGATTCCTTTCTATTGTAGTGCCAGGAGCGGGAGCGAGAACAGACCATTTGATGGCTGAGACCATCACTGAGGCTGTGGTCCCCAAACTTCAGGGCCTGGGAGGCCTTGACAAGGACTGTACGATGTCTGCAGAGGGTCAAGCCGTGGTTGGGTAAATGCATTACTCCGTGCACACCACCTTTCTGTTGACAGAGAGAAGGCCCGATCGGAACTATCGTCGTTTACTGCCAATAGGGTGGAAGCTCAGAACACTATCCTTGCTCCTGTCATGGAGATAATGGTTGCTAAGTCGAACCGGGGCATTTCAGTGCCAGCCCAACCGTGTCCTGCCACTACTGCCCATACTGACTGTATTTCTGTCCCCAAATCCTGTCCTGAGGCCCTCACATTAGACAATAAGAATAGGCCCCTATCCCCCAGGCCCCAGTCTCCTATCTTGGCCGTGGTGCTGAAATGTAATGCTGCAAATGTGTGTAATTTGCCTATAATGCCTGCGGGGAATGAGGTGTATAATTGGTGGGACACACTGTTCAGAGGGTACGTGCTGCATCTGCATCGGACACGCTTTGTCCTGGAGCGGGGTGACAATGTGGACCATTGGTGGGAAGAGCCAAGGTATACACCTGAGCAGGAGGCAGAGATTATGCGCGAGTGCAGTCAGAAAATGGAGGAAGTCCTTTCCGCTCTTCCAGTGAAGGAGGGGGATAATTATGAGTCTCCATGGGAGGGACAGTTGTTCTGGGTTCTGCCAGGGCAGGCATGTGGTCAAAATCTGATGAAGAGTAGCCGCACTGATAGGGTCCTAGTGCAGATGTTCCGTAAAGCTGGGTATGATTACCCCTATATCCCGGAACCCCTTATGAGTGCGGCAGAGGCCCATAGAGATGAGTGGGTGTGGGCATCCGTTCTGGAATACATTTCTCCTAAATGTAATAGCGCGGCTCATCACAGAGAAAACAGGGCCGGGTATTTGGTCAAAGTCTTGCAGGTGGGCAGAAATATTCACCTGGATAGGGTGGAGTACGTTAGCGAGCATGGCAGGAAGAGATGCTACTCTGTGATAGTACCAGACAGTGAGGGCAAACTTGTCAGGAACCTGATCTTGACCATTATTATTATTATTATTATTATTAATAGAGCAGGAGCGGTACTGCACAATGTTAAAGGGAGATATAGAGCAGAAGCTGTACTGCACAGGGTGAAGGGTCATCCTGGCTAGGAGAGACCAGTTATACCAATGTTACTGTTATGTTCTGTTGTAATTCTGTGTTGCTGGCACAATTTATTGGTGGTTCATAGATTATGCTCCTCATGCGTGGATGTTAGGTGTTTTTCACCAGAGGGAGGATGTAGCCTAGTGCCCCTGACACTAGTCTTTCCCCTGACCTTAACACTATAAGTCCTGATTAGAACAGGCAGCGTTGGGGTTAAACTTCTGCACAGGGCCTAGCTTGCAGCTGCAGCCTGGATAAATACAATGTTACTCTATCCAGATGCAGGTCTCCCGGCAGTTGGAGTGTCATACCTGGGAGGGTACTGAATGAGTCACATGCCAGTGGTGTGATGCTTGTCAGTACCTGGACCTGCATTGTTATGGGGCAGGTTTACAAACCCCTCCTCAGGTATAAAAGTTGGCACTCCACTAAATTGTGTGTGTTCTGACTCCTCCTTCTGTGACGTGGGAGCGATTCCACCTTACCCCATTAGTGAGTGAGGGGGCTAAAGTTGGCTCTTGGGGCCTCAAGCACCTTGGGTTTAGTCCTGGAGAGGAGGAGGAGTGGTTGGAATGTCTGAATAAACACAGTTGTACCATCATTGGCCTACTGTGTGTCCATGGTGAATGGGTTTTTGTGGGAAGAACTCTTATCCTTGACAGGATCCCTGCAAGCTGGAGGCCCTGCACTGAAAGAGCTAACTGCTAAGAACCTGCCCTGTTGGATCTCCTATACCATACACAGAGAACCCAGATTGCTGTAAACCTACAGGTATGCACCATTACACCGGGGCATGTGTACATAAATATACAAAGAATGTTTATTTTTTATAGGCCTAAATAGGAAGAGAGACAAAACGTTATGTTCAAAATACTGTACACTGCCCAAGTGAAAGAAAATGTAATTGTATATTAACATATTTATACATGTCACAGTTATTTCTTTAGGGGAAACATGACATAAAATTAAGCAGAAAGAAGTTACTGCTGCTTCAATTTAACACACAGGATATTATGTATTCAACACTTTCCCTTGCGTTTCATAATATTCCTGCTGATTTTCTTCAGTTATTTTGAGGAACAGTATATTCACTTTTACTCACTCACAGCATGGCCTGTTTCAGAGTATAGCAGAATAATGATGAACTGGATGTTTAACTGTGAAATAATACAATTGTTCTAGCATGGTAACTTAACTGTGTAGTCCCTCTGGAGGTAAAGCACTTCATCAGCTCGGATTTGGAACATAAGAAATACTAAAATAGCTGGCTGAATCCCTAAGGTTAGTGCCAGAATTTTACAAATATCAATATTGAATTAAACTGATGACACAGACACAAATGTACAAGATACACACATATGGAAAAGCAATAGAAAATAAATGCAGACTAGAAATAGTTATTGAATATTGGACTGGCTAGCTCAATTATATCAAATGACTTAAATGAACCATTTTTATAGAATCACTAAATCACGTTATTATGGTATTCTTTGGTATAATAGGTGCTTTATTTCTCCCATGCATTCCTTTATGTACGGTACTTGTATTGTACAGTACCTATTGATTATGTTGTGTCATTTTTCTATTAGATAATCCTATTGTATATTTGTTGAGAAGGCAATGGTATATAAAGTTTGATGAGATATTTAGTAACCCCCTCCCCCCACGAGGAAGTACATCATACATACGAAATGCGTACGTTGTTACATTGTTATCCTACAACAAGGTGCAGAGCTTGTTGGAGACACAGCATCAGAGACTCTACTACCCCGGGGGATGTGGCAGAGTGCCTTCTCTTGCTGAATACAGATGGAGCAGGATTTATGATTTCCTTTGCTGCACGGAAACGGCAGCTCAATCGAGGCCCCACTGCTGTTTCTCCATGCCCAAAAGCCTAGTACACTAATTTCCCATCAGGATTATGCTGCTTCTGAATCCTTTTTAATTTATGTAACTTTTGATCAGCTGGAGCCCCATTCAGAAGCAGTGACCCCCACTGTGTTAATCTTGATGAGAAATTCCCCCCTTTGCTGCACTTGGTTATTATCAGGCTGCACTTTGGCTATGGTTCATCAGCGACAAGTGCAGGACAGGGTGGAGATAAATCATGCTCCATCTGTACCATCTACGGATGTTGTGTCAGTGTTTGTTGGTGGTAGTGAGGTGGTGACGGTGTGGACACACACACAACAAGCCAGTGACAGTGTAAAGTCAGTTAGTGTAGCATTAGTTAGTTCATGGCCATACAAATATTACAGCTGCGGCCGCCTTTATCCTAATGCGGCTGGATCCGCGGTGCTCTGCTAACCGCGGCCAGATGCGGTATATTTTCTGTTTTTCCGTAGCGCTTTCCGGTATGTTAGCGCTCGGATTTTTAGTGCTGTCCGCTATACTGCAATACCGTTTAAAAACACAGGTGGGCGTTCGCGAGCTGTTGTCTTAAAAGTCTAATACTATAAGTCTAATGCATGTGTAATGCATTATGTCTGTGTGCGCGCGCAGTATTTGTAAAATGGAGGATTTACAGTATACAGTATTACAAAAATATAGCGTCGCGTCTTCTTCGAATATAAAATTATCACATTTCTATGTACTGTATTACAGTATTTTGTAATCAGTACTTTTACTTTTACTTGTTTACATACTCTTTTGATATTATGCGTGTACTGTACAGTACTGTATGTCTCATTTGAACATTGTTGAAACGCATAGGCGTGTTATAGTAACACATTTCGGCGCATACAGCGCTCTCCCTCTCGCCCCCGCACACACACGGCTAAAGTACTATTTCAACACCTCTCCCAGCCAGATGGCTTTCTGGCTTCAATCATCCCGAACCTGTCATCACATTCCTGCGTGTATAACGTACAGAGCCTGGTGTCACATTTCAGCACCTGCGTGTAATCCTCTTTGGGAAGGGACCTAGTTGATGATTAATGCGCATGCGTGTATAACTTTACAATCATGTGGAAGTTCAAGTCTGGAAAAAAAATATTTATTTTTTATGTTTCGTTTCCAGACGTGTGCCTGCAGAACAATTCTTGTTATTCTGATATTCTATCGATACTGTAGCTTTTTAATGTGACACTGGTCATTCACAATCTTTATGTATTTTTTATTGATTTGGGTGTCTGGGGATCAAAACATTATGATGACCTGTTGAAAATATGTCTTTGAACTATAGTACAGTACTGCTAATCCTTCATGCAGCTTTACCCCCTGCCCCCCGCATACACACACAAGGCTCAAGGATTTCAACTTCTTATCGACACCTCTCGAAAACCATTCATTTTCAAAAGCTTGGCTTTGTGCTTTTAATCGTCCTGAGCCGAGCGTCACATCTCTGCGCCTGCGTGTAATCCTCTTTGGGAAGGGACCTAGTTGATGATTAATGCGCATGTGTGTATAACTTCACATTCATTTTCAAATACTTGGCTAATCCCTTATGCTAATCCATTATGATGACCCCCTCCCCCCCAACCCCTTGAGGCTTTGTTTACGGTAACGCATGCGCACTTGTGATAAACCCTTTTCGAATTGAATATGTTAATCTGATTATGTAACCAATGAATAAAAAAGTAAGCCTTCTTGAAGAATCCCTTTCCTCACACATTCACAGTGAATTTAAAGTTCAAAGAAAAAAAATGTGAATGTAATGAAATATTTATTTTATTTTATCAGGAATATAAAATACAAATAATCATTTTCAGTGTTTATCTTCTTTGTACACGTACAGTAGTGTACTGTAGTTCTTCTGTCAGTTGAAATTTGAGGGCTGGTGCATAATCATGGAGGAATGGAAAAAACAAATAATCATGAATAATGCCCATTTATAATAATAAAAACAGTAATACAATGTTTTAGTCTTTATCTTGTTCATCACGGCCACATTGCATTCTGTAGTTCATTGAGAGAGGGGGGAGGGGGGTTGTGTGAATCATGACTGTAGTTACTGTACACTATATACACAGTTCACACATTTTACACATGATACCCCCCTCCCCCCACCCATCCTTTTGTAGTGCAGCCAGCTGTCTCTGAAAAGGAAAGAAAAAAATAGTGCAGTTAAGTGCATATAATTGCATTGTGTACAATAAAACTACTTTGTAACAAGATTGGTAGTGCAGCTCTCTCTAAAATTTAAAAATTAGTGCAGTAAAGTGCATGCTGTATACTGTAAAACAATCTGTGCCATACTTACCTGTATCATGCTGTACTTGGTGTGCCTGTACTTAACATACTACAGTACAGTACTACAGTATACTACCTTCCTGATGCTTGCCCATTACGCTCTATCACAATGGGCAACACAGTCGCAATATGGTCGATATATTAATTACATCACTCCACGGTGAGCACATCGTTCCAAAAACTCATAATGCCATTCGCCAACTCATCCTTTTTTGAGGGTTTCACCACTTTTCGGATATGGTCGCACTTACTAGAATTCCCTCCTACTGTCTCTGTACGTTTTCCCTACCTACCAATTAGATTGTAAGCTCCTCGGAGCAGGGACTCCTCTTCCTTAATGTTACTTTTATGTCTGAAGCACTTATTCCCATGACCTGTTATTTATATTATTTGTTATTTATATGATATGTATTACTACTGTGAAGCGCAATGTACATTTATGGCGCTATATAAATAAAGACATACAATACAATGGTCATTCAGCTGATGCCAGACCATTTTGATAGGATTGAAGTCTGGTGATCTGTCATTGGAGGGGGAAAAAAGGAGAATTAGTTAAAGAGATACACAGTAAACAGTGTGAAAAAACGAGAGACGGATACCATACTTACTTCGTTGGCATCTTCACCCAGTTGATACCGCAGGCAAGAATATGCGCAGTTGACGCGGTGTGCTTCGGATCGTTGTCCTGGTAGGAACGGTGACCATCTGGGAATTCACGTGTGATGTATTCCACTATCTCAGGCACTATTTGCTCTTGGAAAAAAGCTTTATTCATGATTCCTGTAACAAGAAAAGAAAAGTGCTCAGAATAATGCACACTACAGTAGTACAGTACAGTGCTTAAGGCTACAGCATGTGACTTTGTGCATTATTATACTGTACCATCAAAGATGACGATGCATCCTGGTACACACCTAGAGATGGCACCCCACATATGCATCTTCACTGGGTGTTTTGGACGCGGCTTCATAGATATGCGTCCTTTTTTGTGGAATGCAAAGGTGGCAAATCTCTCCAGAGATACAGTAGACTCGTCAGTAAAGATGCAATCCTGAAAAGTTTTGCCACTGTCGATCCATGCTTGGGCCTGGACCACTCTCTTTATCTTGTTGATGTCCCTTATCATAGGGTACGCTCTGTAATGACAAGGAATAATTTTATAGGTACAGTACAGTTTATTAAACCACACTTTTCACCTCCTGTACTGTCCAGTACTAACCTCACACGTCCATATTTCCATCCAATTCTGCGTCTCATCTTCTTAATGCTGGTCTCTGATACGGTTAGATTGTGATTTTTCTGCAGAGTGTCTTTCACCCTTAAGGCACTCTTCTCATCATTCTCTTCACTTATTCTGTCAACCAGAACAGTTGTCTCTCTACAGTTTAAAGGAAAAACAAAAATACGTTACAGTAGGCCACAAGTACAGGTACATTTACTGTATGCTCAGGCCTACAGTATGGCCAAATATAGATATTACTTTAATAGAATAGTTATTCTGTATAAATATACAGTGATAACAATAAAAATAGATAGATACAGTACTGTATAGAATAGAGTTATATAAATATACAGCGATAACAATAAAAATAGATAGATACTGTATAGAATAGAGTTATATAAATATACAGCGATAACAATAAAAATAGATAGATACTGTATAGAATAGAGTTATATTAATATACAGCGATAACAATAAAAATAGATAGATACTGTATAGAATAGTTATATAAATATACAGCGATAACAATAATAATAGATAGATACAGTACAGTACAGTACTTACACGGTAGTTACCGTTGGTGTCCTCTTTACTTTTTTGGTCTTACCGTGGGCATGATAGCTCACGGTTGCTGCTGGCACAACGAGGCCAGAAGTACTTAACCAGCGTTGAATATCCGTAATTCGTTGTCCTCTCGTGTACATCTCCTTTATTCTCATGCTGAGATCCTTAGAAATCTTTTTAACAGGCATCACAGCATGTCGAAAGAAATACAAGCACACGAATGTTTATTCGAAGTTTAGTCGATGTGTATTCAATGTGCAGTGAATCCACAAAATTGATGGTGTATTTATACTATAATGAGTCACATTAGAGTACGCCCACTTTTAACACCTTCTCCTCGTCACCATGCATAAATGGTGACACAGATTGCATAGCCTCCCACTCGATGATCTGTATCTGAGCTTGCCCTTGTCCAGATACTGCATTGTGCCATCTGCTTCCATGGATCAACCCCGATTCTACGGACGCAGGAACCCACTCGCCTCTGCCGTGCCTGTCATGCAGAAAAAACGAAGACGACAGCCGTTTCTAAGCCAAGGCCAAAGCGAAAGGCTAAGGCTAATAAAGAAAACCTTCTGACGACTCCAAAGGCTACATGTAAGGCTTTAAAGAAGCCTTATTATGTCAAGAAGAAATTCGGTGATGTACACTCAAAGCAATTTGCGTTGAAAGACTGATTACTGCAGAAAAAATGTGGGGCTGGAAGCTGGCATCCAATACAAATATTTATTAATTAATAATGCATAACAGCAAAGCACAAAAAAAGTGGAGGAGAGGGGGTGGGGGTCCTCTGACGCGTTTCACACCCGGTGGGTGCTTTATCAAAATAAAGCTTTTGATAAAGCACCCACCGGGTGTGAAACGCGTCAGAGGACCCCCTCCCCCCCTTTTTTTGTGCTTTGCTGTTATGCATTATTAATTAATAAATATTTTGTATTGGATGCCAGCTTCCAGCCCTACATTTTTTCTGCAGTGATCAGTCTTTCAACGCAAATATCTTATCCACCCTGGACTGAAGCACGCAACGCGGAGACTCTTGAAGAGGCTACTATTGTGAGTTAACCCTTTACATTACCTTCTTTCCCCGGACAGCCAGCGTATCATTACACCGCTCCAGCAGGGTTAACGCCTGCACATCTCAATGGGGTAAGTGTCATTTCTCCACTTAACCTCATGGTGCAGTGAGAGTTTCTCTGTTGGGCTTTTATGCATCTTTTAATTGGGAGAAGGACTGTTTTTGATCTATCAGACGCATACATTGTGCAACAATGGGGTTTTATTCTCTTATGGCTACATTGTCTCAGCGATACATCACATCTATGGTTTAATGCTTAGCAGCACCAGTGTAGGAGCAATCTCTTATTTCTCCTACCTCCGTCTGTACACTCAAAGCAAAACAAATGGTCACCTTTTGCATCTGCCCTCGCCGCCGCTGCCGCTTCTCTCCGGGAAACCCAGAGGACACCTTCTCCATCACTCCTCATCGCCGCTGCCGCTTCTCTCCCAGAAACCCAGAGGACACCTTCTCCATCACTCCTCGACGACTCTGTCGCTTCTCTCCCGGGAATCCAGAGGACACCTCCTCCATCACTCCTCAACGACGCTGCCGCTTATCTCCAGGGAACCCCCATCTCATCCTCTTATGCACCCATCCACCCAGATGTCCACAGCACCTCATGCACAAGATCCAGCTCGTTAGATCGCAGGCTGAATGGTTAAGTGTCGATATCCCTGGGAACTCTATGCTGGTAAAGATAGATCTTCTTTTAGAGACCATGCTAAATATGGATCAACAGATGGAGAAGATGGATCAGCGGATGGAGATGGATCAACGGATGGAGAAGATGGATCAACGGATGGAGAAGATAGAGACTGACATAGCGGGGATACATAATTTGCTCGGAGTTCATGCCCCTGTATCTTGGACGCCGGAGAAGGAGGGTGGCATGGATGGGATGAATGGGACCTTCAACCTTCCATCGCCAAGCGCACCTCCTCCACCAGAAGAATATGTGTTCATGTATGCCGTTGACGAGGATGTCATGACAACTCCGTCAAGACCACGCCAGGAGGCAACACTGACATGGAGACCAAGACAGGAGGAAAGCATCCTCCCAGACAACCTACCCTTGCCCGTCGTCACAAGCACACCCACTCCCAGAAGAACACGCACTCCCAGAATCCAACACACATACGCTTGCATAGAGACGGTACCTGACATCATCCTGCGCGAGCTGCCCCAGCCACTCAGGGAGAAGTATAGGTTTGCAAGTGCTCGTATACCCCAGAGGCATGCCTTGTTAATTTTCAAGCACCACGTGCCATACCCGTTGTGCTTAGGATGGGCACTCTATGTAAACTACGAAGGGAATCGCGAGAAAAAGGCTCTTCCTGAAAATTTAAGAAAGACTATTGTGGAGGAATTGAGGCGCTATTTTTCAATTACCGATCCTTTAATGAAAATCGTGCGAGACTCCATTAATGGCATTTTGCGGCATACAAGGCATCGGCCCTGGAAGGACAATCTGCTGGGGATCGAATTCGCTTTGTGATTGGTCGTCTGTTAAAATGTTGATTCATTTCTGACTTGTTCATTGTTTTAAATTGTATTCTAATATGTTTTTTTAAATATACCAGTATGTTTTTAATTACAGTACACCATTAATGTTTTTTTACTTGCAGTACTCCACCAATAAAAAAAATGTTAATTGTTGTAGATTGTATTCATACTGTCAATGTTTTTACTGTATTGGGCACCATTAATGTATTTGTACTTACTGCACCCACCAATAAAATAAATTGCTGCTTTTTTTAAAAATTTACCTGTACTGTATGTTTTTAAATACAGTACACCATTAATGTTTTTTTAATTACTGCGCATTACAGTACATCAAAACAGTATTAAAACGCATTTTCGGTATTTGTATTATTATTACAGTAGAACACACATACTGCACTGTAATACATGTACAGAATAAATGCATACTTTTTATTTTTGGGGTTTATTATACAGTACAGTATGTAAAAAAGCTCAGTTATTCTATCCTAATCAATAAAAATGGCACTGATTCAGATTCAGCAGTGTGCAAGCATCGTTACAAAAAGCGAAATTATCCATCGAAATCCCTCCATTTGTCGTTCTCAGCCCAATGGGAAAGTTTCTTTTCTGAGGAAGAAAAATAAAAGTATTACTGTAATGGTTAGTTCAAACAAGTCAGTCCCCTAAGGAAGTTCCCACAGTCAGTCCCCGCAGTCACCTCGGTCAGTCCCGACAATTATTTTCTCTGGGGGCGTCTCTTGTTCGCATACAGTACACGCATGCGCCTAGATATGATGAGACGCATACTGTATGCGTTTTAACAAGGTCCTAATGCGCATGCGCCTAACTGTAGAAGCTGCGCAGCCAATGATATTGCTGGACAACATTTTGGCGAATTGTGACTAAAAGAACTAAATAACCATGAGCAAAGCGATTGATTACAGGAGAATCGCTTTACTGTGCATTGATATTGATATGGTAAAAAAATAATTACATACGGCAGCTGTACCCACCATAGACTTTGCCATTCAGTTGGCGCCGAGCCACTGCCAGTCCCGTAGTCTTGATTATACACGTAGTTGACAGGTGACAGCGGGCCTGCTACACCTGTAGTTGACAGATGATGAAGCTGGAAATCGCTTTGGTACATGCAAGCTTGCTGGTATCTGCATGTGAAATCCTGCTCAGGCTGCAGGTATCCAGGCGGGGGCTGATAGCAAGGGTTGCCGGTCAGCAAGTTTTCACAGACGGTCGGACCGTTATTGGAAGCCGGTGCTGGCGCTGGCGCATTGCTTGCCTGGGACTGACGATTTTTATTTGGTTTTACAATGATCTTTCGCCTTTTGAACTCTCCATGATCAAAGATACTGGAAAATTCCGGGGCAACACACCAATACCCTACTCCTGTAACTCCGGGTGCAGGAGCAATAGGAAAAAAACGTGGATCGATACATAACTTTTTCCTTATCGCAAGCTTCGACCCCAGAGCATCAGGTAAAAATTTGTAAAAGTCATAATTTTCGATAAAATATTGATAAACTTCACCAACTGTGGCCATCTTATCATCTGCTGAACTAATTGCTGACCATATTACATAAGCGTACGTTATGTTGGTCTTAAAGCCTCGGCCATGGTTATTGCTGGCGGGCGGAGGCGCGCTGAGGCTGAGGGAAAGCGGGTGCTTTCCCTGGCCTTAGATAGCGCGCCGTCCATGGCGTGTCGGGGGCGTGTCGGCGGGCGGGCCAGTGACGTCACGGAGCTGGTTCGCCCTCATTGGGCGAACCGCTTACGTGACCGGCCCTGCGCTCCGGCAAGCGGGAAAATGTAAAATTTTCCTAAGACCTATGCTTCCGTGTGCTTGCGGAAGCGTAGGCGAGCCCCTACTAAAGCCGCTCTCATTGCGGCTGTAGAGGCTCAGTGCCGAGAGGAAGCGTGCCTCAGCGCACCTCCGGCCGCAAGCACTATCCATGGACGCGGCCTTAGGAACACGGACTGTGGTGTGTATTCATCTCTGGACCTCTGTGGACAATGGAAGAGAACACCAGACACTTTGCATTTAGTTTTTAATATGAAACGCCTAAATAGATACAATGTTGTACAACTTCTTCAGTACCAAGGTCAATTCACAAAGGACCACTGTGGTATTTTTTAAACACCTGCAAGTCGACACATTACTGAAGCGCATGCACATTACAATTCATGAATATCTGCCACCTGGTAGATATGCGAAGAATTGCAACCAATTAAATCCGAAACAATCTCATTAAACAGATCAAGCGTGGGTGACGCCGGCATGATTGCGACATGAATACGGCATGAATGCTACACGAACGTGGCGAAGCGCGTGGCATTCGGAAAAAGTCACCGGAAAATATCGGTGAAGTGTTAGAATAAAAGGGGCCGCGGCTGTAAATAAGCCAAGCACTGTGCCAACCTAGATGTTATGTAATTGGTGGCTGGTGGTCGGCCTTAAGTGCCAGGTGCCAGGTGCCAATCCCAGTCTAGATGGTGTGGTACTGCCTGGCATAGCATGGCAGTTTTGGCGCTAGCTTGTTTGGGCCCCCATTAGATGGTTAAAATAAAATATAAATAATATGATGCCATATTTGTATGTTTCTGCATGGTTTGGTGGTCGGTGGAGTGGACTGTGGCCACAGTAGCCAGCACCACTGGTACTAGTGGTGCTAATTAACAACATCTGTGCCGTGGTCTTTCTTAGTGTTATAGTATAGTAGTGGTAGAGGGGTGACACTGGTAGTGTGCAATCCTAGTAATTAGCCCAGTCCCCCTGAGCTTCTTGAATACTGGGTGCAGGGGCACTATATTTCTGAGGAATCAGATGTTGATTCATTTTGAGAAAAGTGAGCCTTTCCATACTACCATGGGACAGTTTAGTCTAGCGGTCACACATGATTGCACCAGCTGCAGTAAACACTCTGATAGCACACTTGAAGGAGGACAAGTCAGCCACTCCACTGCCACCCTTGCAAGAGCATGCCATGTTTCTGTTTTCTGGAATGAGCCATCAACAATACCTGTACACCTCCACCATGTCCATAGCACAAGTTGCATTAGAGGTGCCTGGTGTTTCTGCGCTAGTGTGAACCATGTCAAAGTGATGGAGTGTTTTCTATAGTGATGGGCCACAACTTCTCCTGCTGTTACTTCCACCACCATGTTGTCTGTTTCTCTATGGAATGATTTGTATGGTAAACATGTTACCTGCTACGGTGCTCAGAAAAATATAGAGTGCTGAGATGTAGCTGTAAGTTCTATTGGAACAAATATAGTCTCTCTTGAGTCCCAACTGTGAGGGGGAAGGGGGAAGTGCAGCGCGGACAGCCCGTATGAAGCTCTGACCAACTGGCTTAGGAATAAGCACCAATCACGTTGTGTATGCACTCACAGTTCAGTAGTCGTCTGAATGGGGATGAACTCCTCCTGTCTTGACGGGAAATTGGTGATCCGTGAGTGACCCCGCAGTATCAGCATGCGGTGTGTATCCGACGGGACTGTGTCCAAAGCAGCACTGTCAGCAATCCGGCTTTGACAAAGCGCTTCGGTGTGAAACGCGTTAGAGGATCCACCAGGACTCTACTGTGATGCTGTTTTACTAATACATTTTTCAACTGTCAAATCGTCCAGCTCTTGCTCATTTTTCGGCAGTGCACCGGTCTACCACATCCTGGATATTCGTTCTCTGTGGAATGTAACACCCTATGTGAGCCTACTGTATTATTTAATTGCACTCCTATTTCTGCATCTCCTCCTTTTCAATCTCTGCCTGGACAAATCAATTAGCTTCTCGGATTTGCCAGTCTCTTCACCATGGGCCAAATTGTTTTATTCTGTCAGAAGTGTGAGGGTCTAAAAGTGTAGCCTCTACTAGAAACACTATGCCTTTATCAAGCATTCAAGCAATTTATTAACCATTACCCTCTGTCACAAGTATGCTGCATATCAAATAATGTATTTTTTTTCAAGGAAGAAAATCAGAAGGATGAAATTTCTTGTGCCAGCATCATCACAGCTCACAAGAGCGATGGCTTCCTCCAAGGGGCTCAGCAGCCTACACAGCTATCCCGTCAGTTGCCAGTTTGGCCCCATTCAGTTGCCTGCCACGCTCCATTACATAATCATTGCCCGCCTTCTGCTGCTCATGGAGGCACTCAAGCATATATAATGTTGAATTCCAGCATGTAGGCACTTCCATTTTTAGCTGGTGATCGGGCAGGTTGTTTTGCTCCTGCAGCCTAGACAGGGCATTATAGGCTGTGTAGGATCTGCTAAAGGGAGCATATACAGTATTTTTTTCTGGAAACAGTCAAAATGCCCAGCACACAGAGCTAGAAAAGTAGTGAATATTAAACTGAGTATGTCTGCAAAGGCACTTCCATACCAAAACTGCAGTTATAACCTGGACACCAATGGGCCCAATGCTACGGGGCAGGCTACGTTTAAAACATTTTAAGTATTACATTTATTTTTGTATTTCTTTATCTTTTTTTGTAACTTAAAATTTTATTGAAAGTCAATACAATGAACATACATATCAATAAAAACATATTTTTGGGTAAAATTATATCAGGGGATGACACGTCTAGGGGAGGGGATAGTGGGGGGCATAGTTTCCTACTTACCTGCATTCACTTGTGTGACGGGAAGGGATAACCAAGGGGTAATAAAGGTCAAGCCCGTTTGGTTACCCATGCTCCGTTTATAAGGGTCCAAGAGAGTTAGCTCTTGGATCCAGTAACAGTGTATTATTGCATTGAACTGTGTTTGCAAAAAACTGTAATAAAAACCTGTTTTGTGTTTTTCCCTTTCTGGACACGCAATCAAGCAGGGATTGCTAGTGGGTGAGTTTTAAGGGTTTTTTTTGCGGAGGAACCATTGACAGAATGTGTCTAGAAGTTTGGGGTCCAGAGTTACCGGTTCCCCAATCAATGTACACGGGAATCATGCCTTATTCTCAGATACATGTAGGCACATTGTCCCAGCAATACTTCCCCTTGAAAACATAAGCGCGACTCACTACTAGGGTACCCTGCTTCAGCACAGCTCAGAAAGGAGAATGAGGCACAGTGATAAATATGTATTCCTGTAGCTGAGGGAATCCCTAGGTTAAAGGGGGTATTCCAGCTAGTGCCAAGGTGACCCACAACCAGTATAGGGTTTGTATGTGTCCAACCGTATATAGGGTTGGGGGGACTCTGAGAGTCCAAACTGAGTCAGAGGGAAAGTGTGTGGGGAATAAGGCAGGCAGAAATAAAACATCAACATTTTTCCTTTTCTGTTCCCTGTACCCCCAAGACCTTCACCTAAAGTTCCACATAGCTGAAGGGGTTCCCCAAGACTCAGTGTTTTTTTTAAATGTATTTCAGTGTATTTTACATTCGGAACAGATGTCCAAACAGGCAGCCCGTGCAAATCCTTAGGCGTCAGTATGTCTGCTAGACATCGGAGTTCAAAGAAGCCAGAGGATGCCCAGAGGTGTGAACGGCATTTGGTTAGCATGGAAAGGCGGAGTACTAAGTCCGGAGATCAATGACAGTCGTCTGGGATGCTACTTGTTCTGCCCGACCGAGGGCGCCTGCCCAGCGGGTGGCATTGGGATAGCTGGGGGGAGATGTGACAGGCTTGCGCATGTCCTGTGGCTATTTAAAATTTCCCGCTAACCTGGCTTTTCTACCCAGCTTGGCTCTGATTGGCTGCTTGAAAAAGTTCCCACGTGCTGATTGGCTGTCCAGTCTGCTTCTATTTTATGAATGAAGCAGGGAATACTATAAGAAGTCATGAGCCAAACAGATGGTGTGTTCCCCTTGAGTCAGAGCCAAAAGAGTGCGGGCGTGCTTTTCAAAGATGCTTTGTTTGTAATAGCAAAGTGACCGGCTTCGATTTCAAGCCTGAAAAGCCTCCCACCAGGGACAAGTCCAAAATTTTGCGCCCAAGTTCTCAGAATCGAATGTAGCGGTCGCGGCTGGATTTTATGCCGATTTGGGTTCCAGGAGATTCCGGGCTAAATCCCGGTCAGGGTAAAACTCTCCCAAAGAGTTCCCTGCACCTAGGAAAGTTTAATTTTCAACCCCAGACCCAAAGTAAGTGTGTCTTTTGTCTGTATTTTGTGTTTCACTGTGTGTAAGCGAATTTATGCCAAATAAATTACAATTTATTTCTCTACCTTGTTTTACACAATGAATGATCCCAGTAAAAGATGTAAATAACCTGGTCTCGCGTGACAACTTGGTCTTGCACTCAAGACCTCCATATAGTCTTGGTACAGTATTTCACCTGAGAAGCATTAGCCAGAGCCATCGAATCGCCAACTTCAATCACCGTCAAAGGAGAATGCATCTGCAACTATCATAACAGGATTGTGGCCATACTCACCCCTGGTATATCTGATTGAGCTATCCAGGGCCGCCAAACCTTTTGGAATTTAGTGCCAGTATCATTGGCCAGATTCGTTAATTTCTCCATTTGGCAAACAAACCAAATTCTGTTTTGGACACTGATGGGATTTCCTTTTGTTTCCATAAAGCTGCAATCTCGCACCTCATTGCAATTGAGAAGTGGGCAACTCTTTTACTTTCAGACCTGGATAAACCTTGCAAAAACAGTAAATTGTCATGTTGCTATTTTGATGATAGCACCTTTTAAATAAAAATACAAATCATATTTTTTTGATCACTGAATCACAAAACACTGCTTTGCTGCTAAACCTACATATTTTGTAATGATACATGCATTAAAATGTACTATATGAATATATAAAACAGAATAAACCATGTACAGTACACAATGCCTAACAGAAATAGAATACAAATCCTAATACAAGCAAATATGGGGATCAGTGCGTTAAACATAAAACTAAACTTTGATAATAGTCAAAGTGCATATAATCCATATATTCAAAAAGAAATGTTATAGTCATACAATATTGTGTACAAGCTATTCTCATTAAGACCAGTTATGCAATTGAACTCAATTGCAAACGCTTGTGACAACTCTTGGAAAAGGAAAGCGAGATATTAAATATACAGGTATATGTTACCTATTGCACTGTAACTTTCTCGGTGCTCAGTTGAATGCCATTAAACTACTTAATTAAACATACTTCTCCCATAAAAAAAAATAGATGAAGGTGATGGTAAATTATGCTTGGTGTATTATGAACAATATTTTTACTAAAAACCTCCACTTTTGAATGAAAACACCAACTTAGTCTAAACAAAGTAAGAATGTGATTATAATTCAACCAAATTTCCACAAGAAAGAGGCAGTTCTAGACGATGGATACAGTCTGGTGAGTGCTTAATGTTCCTGTTATACTATAAATGATGATTGATTGGTAAGTTCTTTTGAAAAGATATGCTGTCTGAAAAGCTATTTATATAGCTTTTTGGGGTAAATGAGAAATGAGCCCTTTGTAGGAATTAAAATGATTTCATATTTTATTTTCAGTTAGTGATGATACATTTTGTTGATTTGTTGATTTAAAAAAATGAAGAATACGTTTTTCGGGTGTTTGTGTCCTCTGCTGAAGAAAAACATATTTGGAAAAGTGCATTAAGTTGACTGTACCAGACCTACTACTTATCCCCTCTCAAAAGTCTAGCAGAAGACAGTTCAATTTCTGTAAGTTCAAAGAGTTAAAAAATTATGCAGTAGACCAGACAGACAATAGTGTCAGATGGGATCTCTGCTTTGTTCATTTTTAGTTAGTGAGAGTGAGCCAATGTAGCAGCAAGATTGACAAATTTAAACAAAAAAATGCCTCTAGGTAATTGTATTACACTGGTCAATAAAATGGAATTCATTGTACTATGAGTTTATCATACTGTAAATACCCCCCAAAAGTGAAAGTATGAATGTCATTCTATAATTGTAAAAGAGTAACACAAATTGCTACCTGTAGTTCACCATTGTAATGAATGGCAACTGGGCAAGCAAAGGTGCTTGTGCTAATTAGTGAGTCTAGCCAAAATAAGTTAGGAGGTAAAGGTAATAAGTTGAGCATTAAATATTTATAGTTTCATGACTGTTGTGGGACAGAAGAGTCAGTGCATTAGACTAGAGTGAAGGAATCTGGACATTTGAGGAGGGTAAAATAAAGAACAAAATATGTGAGGAATGAGTGAGTAGGATTACTAGCAATGTATCTTGTAATCCAGTTGGAAATCCTGTCATCTGCTGGAAGCAGGGATCTAAAGCTGTTGCACTCCACCGGAGAGTGGATGAGCCCAGTGGAACCCCATAAAAAGTTACTGTATGTATAGAGCGGCATACATTTTTTAGGAGCTCAAAAGCTGCAAGATTTGTACACAATTAGTCTGCTACCTAGTATGTGGTGCAATACCTGTTTGGAGCAGGAGAGCTGAGCTGATCTGCGGTAGTGTGGAGATCAGGACAGGCTTAGCTTCTTTCTCTGGTCCTCTCTCTTTGGTGTTCAGCGCCTCCAGCCGTAGTGGGTTCCAGGGTATCCAGAAATCAGCCCTCACTACTGCACTCTTTCCCCCTCAGCCCAAGGACTGACACAGACTGTCAGACTGACTGGGGTATATTAGCACAAGATCTTTATTGGGTGGCACTCACTGCAGTTCTTCCTCACAGCGGTGCATGGTATCAGAGGTTCCCTTCCTCTGGATGGTGAAAGCCCTGATCTTTCAGGCCTATGTGGCTGAGCCTGATGTTCCCCCAGCTCAGAGGCTGAGGGTGAGCACGCTCATTTTGCCATAGGAGAGACTGATAGCTCTTTATTCCTCTCTTCACTAGAGCAGGAAGCAGACTGAAGACTCAGGGGGCTATGCACTAAGCTGTGATAAGTCGTTTTAAGAGCGCAAAGTGCTCTTAGAACGGGATGTTCCGCCGAGCGCGATTCACAGAGCCGCGCAAACAGGCACTTTGCAATCTAAAACTGACTTTTTTCAGGACATTTTTCAAAGTCCAACTTTGCTTGTACGATCAGCTGTTTGCGCTGAGTCCTGCCCTTCTGCGGGATTCACTAAGCTATGCAAACTTATCGTACTTGAAAGTTGCGCTGAACAAAGCTCACCAGCTAAAGGCAGGTGATAAAAAAAGCTGGATTTTGAAAAATTTCTTTGCTTACATTTTTGCAGGAACAACACCCATACAACAGGCCGGTGGGTGTCCCCGGCTGACCCCATGGGGGTCCCCGGCTGACCCCGCGGGGCTCCGGGGGTCCCGCGGTTGTCCACAGCTGACTAAGCAGGGGCCGGGTATCTCACGGGTGTCCCCGGCTGATCAAGCAGGGGTTCCCGCGGGAGTCCAGGGGTCTCCGCGGGCCTGCGGTACCAATGTTGTGCCTCCAAAAAAATAAACAATATTTCTAACTAAATACACCCCCCTCCCCCCGGCCCCTAACACATACAATACAGTAATGGGCAAAATTACTATTATCCACATATGGATAATAATGCATTTGCCCATTTTAAATACATTAATCACAATAAATACAGTAAATACATATTACACTTACCTTTTCCAGGCACCTACGATGAAGGCCGTCTTCATCCTGCCCATGTCCCTCCAGTGCTGCAAAACATACAAAACACTCAAAATAGCCAATGTAATGTCCCCTAACCCCTTAATCACCTTAGCGGTCATTAACCGCTATAGTCATTAAGGGGTTAACCCACCCTCACCCACCACTCAGGAGGCCTATACACCCTCCCCCACTACCCACCCCATGAGGCCTAACCACCCACTACCCACAAGGAGTCCTACCCAACCTGGCTTGGGGACAATATCCACTTCCCCCACCCCCGTTAACCACAATAAACATCACTATATTAAATAAACACTACATAACCCACCCCCTGTGCCCCCCCATAAATACCTGATTTATTCTTTTACATACAGGGTTAATACCCCAGGCCCACGGGAGTCCCCGGTGGCCCTGACGGGTGTCCGTAAGCCTCACAGTGGCCCAGGAAAAAGGTTTCAAACAGAGTCTGGAGGCCTACGGGTGGTCCCCACCAGGCGCCGTGGTCCACCAGGTAGTCTCCGCGGGTCACCGTGGGCCACAATGGGGTCTCCACCAGTAGGCCTGCAGGTGTCTGGGGGGCCCGCGTCAGACCCACAGGTGTCTGAGGGGCCTCGGGTGGTTCCCACGGGGGTCTGGTGGCCCTCTGGTGGTCCCTACGGGTCCATGGTGCCCCCACAGATGTGGGGCCACCGTATCATCCCCGCAGGTATACCCCGTGAGTTCGCCAGCCTGGTACCCGTGGGCGTCCGAGGAGACCTGAGTTGGTCTCCAGAGGTCCCCGCAGACCTAAGGAACCAACCCTGTATGTAAAAAAATAAACCTGTCCTATACATTTAAATACATAAATACCCCCCCCCACACACACACACACACACACACACACACACACACACACACACACACACACACACACATACAGTACAGTAATGTGCAAAATAACTATTATCCAGATATGGATAATAGATTATTTGCCCATTATGAAACACATAAAACAGCATAAATAAAGTAAATAAATAGAGTTCTACTTACCCTCTGGCAATGAGATGGGCAGTCCGGTCATCAAATATCCTCTGTTGGCACAAAAAACATTGCAAATATTTTCAAAGGCCAGTTAACCCCTTAATCACCTTAGCGGTTAATAACCGCTATAGTAATTAAGGGGTTACCCTGCACAGATACCAACCCTTCACCCATTCATTTGTACAGTGGGTATAATATATATATATATATATATATATATATATATATATATATATATATATATATATATATATATATATATATATATATATACAGTATGTCTAAATTTAGCATAGGTTGAACTTGATGGACCTACATCTTTTTTCAACCTCATCTACTATGTAACTATGTAACTATGTTATATATATATATAACACCAATATACAAATAAATTTTAAAGGATTACATAAACATGCATAAATAAAAACATGAAATCTTAATCTTAAAATCACCACATTGCTTCTTGAAATTAAACCAGCAGCACTTGAAAAAATAAATGATATCTCCTCTCCCAACAAAGCAGCACCTACACAAATATATATCAAATGTCAAAAAATTGCATTTAATGTGTTCATGATGCAATTAATCTGTTATCATGTAACACTATCATGTAACACTATGCAAAATCAATGTTCAAAATAAAATAAACTATGAACAACATACAATGCCATCCACAAAATCAAATACAAACTAAGCAAGTAAACATAAATACATTTAACATCAATCAACGAATCAATTTCTAAAACCAATTACAATACAATACAAATCAATTATACAATTCAATTCCAAAATCAAAACCATTGAGAAAAAGATTCAACTTCAAAGTAACCACCATCATACAAATCTAACTACCAACAATAAGCCATTATTACAAAGCAAGCCCCTGAAATAAACTATAGCAAAATCATAATATACTACAAGTAAATAAATATCAATTACATGACATACAACAATTACTAACCAAAGCTTCCAAATACATGTTAAAAACATAATTAAACATTTGCAATACAATCATTTATTTTCCCTGTATGTTTACCAAAAATAGCTATACATTACATACAGGGGCAATAAATGAGCATAAAAACAATGACATTACATCCAAAAATCCAATACAATACAGCCATTCAGAGTATCTGTATGTATTTATGTATATCCATAGGGACATACATAAATTCAGGGGCATTAAATGGACATAAAAAAAACCCATATGAATAAAAAATCAAAAAAACCTGTCAAAGTAAAATAATATACTTTTCTTTTGTTTACTTACCATTAGATGGCCGACACAGCGAAATCCAGGGGAACCGAAAGCACTTGAACCATTCCAAAGGTAACCATAAAATAATAAACCCTTACAATTCACAACGGTGTCTTCTTTCTTCTATTTGTAATCCATTTCATCAAAGGGGGTCTTCATCTGTATTCTTCTTTCTTCTGTCTTCTTATGGGTCTTCTTCTCTTCTATCGCCATGCCCTGGTCCTCTTCTTTCTGTAGGAGGTCCGTCCTCCTCGCGTCTGGCTTCAAAATGAGACGACACAGGCTTTTATGTCACATATCACATAGGCTATGACGTCACATTTTCGTCAAATGGTTCCCACGGCCCTGATTGGGCTGTGAAAACCATGTGAATTTGTAAAAAAATAAAATAATTGATGACGTCATTTAAAGGGAATGAAGCCAGCCAATCAGAATGGCTGAGCTTCCATTGCCTTTAAGATGACGTCATCAAATCAAAGATGGCCGGCGACAAATGGTACGGTAGCCAATCAGAGCGTGGGAACGAAATCCCAACTCTGATTGGCTCTGGTAAACCATGTGACAGAGGTTTTGCTTCAGCCAATCAGAGTTGGGATTTATCCTTTGTGGATAATAGTAATTGTGGCCATTACTATACTGTATGTGTTAGGGGGGGGGTTATTTCTTTATAAGTATGTATGTGTTTATTCATTAATTTGGGGGGGGGGCACATAATTGGTACTGCAGGCCTGCGGGTAACACCCGATGGCCCCCGCCGGCCTATAGTATCATTGATGTGCATATATGTGTATGTTAGGGGTTATAGGGGTTGTTGTTATATATATATATATATATATATATATATATATATATATATATATATACAGGTATGAGAAAAACAAAACAGAGAGCGCACGCACCATAGTGTGATACTGTAACATTTAAAGCAGGGAAGGATGGGTGGGGGGATTAAAAACACTCACAATGTACAAGATAAAAATAGGCAGTATGTGATTAATAATCACCACCAGGCAGGTCCAGAAACCGCAGCAGATATGGAGTCCACAAACAACAGGAATCAGTCTCCCAAACAGTACTGTTTCTTCGATTCACTCAAAATCCTCCAGAACAGTCTGGTATCAGAGTTGGCCTTCATATAATTCCATGTGCTCCTCGAACGTAAAGGATACACACAACGTGATGACGTAGTGTCGCAAGGTACGTCCCTGACGCGTTTCGTCGCAACAAATGCAACTTTATCAAAGGGAATGTCCATGAACAAGAATGGCAATGTATATATAGTGGAGGGTCTCAAACTTGATTGGTAATAGTACTAAATGATAGTACCTACCCTAGAAATGAGCCATGGCTTAATAGAACTATGAATAAACCTGAACCAAACCAATTTGGGCTATTATTTAATTCGATTCTAGTATATATAAATGTTTATAAAAAACGGACTCTCCAGTAAAGATATACTGCCATGAAAGTGCAATAACATAAATTCATACATTATACTGCTATAAATGAGTCAATAGTATACTGTGTGATAAGGAATAATGAAATAAGATAAAATATATGTTACATAACAGTCTAAAAAATGCCATAAATGTTACTCTAATTTTATATGGTGTAGTATATATACATTCACCAATTGTTTATAAAAAATATACTTTAAAATTAAAAAATTCTTATATGTTAGCATTTACATGATATGCAATCCAAAATATAATGAATTATATTCTAAAAAACGATAATACAAACAAGAATACACAGGTGAAACTTATATCTAGCAAAGACAAAAAATATATGAGAATTCATAAAAATTCATAAAAATTCATTTAGAATGTCCACTTATATCAATTATATTGACAATTATAGTTTGAAGTTCAGAAGGAGGAAGGATTGGGAAAACTATATGCACTGAGGATTGGGGGTGGGATGGGATGGTGAGGAAGGGATGGGGGTGAGTGGAAGGGGGGGGTGGATTGGGAACTTGCAGCAGTGGATGGGGAATGAAAAGAGGGGGTGGGGGCAAGAGAAAAAAGCAGAGAGTATAACAAAGAAAACATGGCCATATTAGGAACCTAGCTAAACCAAAGTGCTGGTGTCTATACACTCATTCAGACCACCGGGGGTGAGTCTCCCCAACCGGTGTATCCAAAAGGTCTCCCTTCTACAAAGTATTTTATAACGATCAGCCCCTGATTCACTAGGAGGAATGTGCTCAATACCCATAATTTTTAAGGATTCCGGATCCTTATTATGTTTGCTAATAAAATGTCTGGGTAAGCTATGGGTAGTGACTCCATTAATCACATTCCTCCTGTGCTCCAGGAACCTGGTGCTGAGAGGTCGAGTGGTGCGACCTACATATTGGAGGCCGCATCCACATTGTATAAGATAAACGACAAATGCACTGAGGCAATTAATATTGCCCCTTACATTATATCGTTCATCCTTGGGAAGGGAGGCAAAATGCACTGTAGTATTCAAATATTTGCACGTAATGCAGCGACTTCTGCCACATCTGTGATTACCAATGGGGTTCACCGAAGTGGCAGCTGTAGCTGCAATGGTAGATTTTAATTTGCTAGGAGCAATAATGTTTTTAATATTTTGGGCTTTCCTATATACAATTGGAATTTTCTCAGGAATAATGTTTCCCAAATGGGGATCACATTTTAAGATACTCCAATGGGTATTTAATATACCCTTGATGGATCTGTGGGATTGGTTAAAGGTGGTAATAAACCGTGACACCCCATCTACTGTTGATGATCCACCTCTTGGAGTATCATATCTAGTATTCTTATTTTTAATAGTAACAATTCTTAAGTAGTGATTGCCTGCTAGATAGCTTCACCCTGTTGAAAGAGTGAGATATCAGGTCAGGGTTATAACCTTTCAGCAAAAACTTGTCACTCAACTCTTTGGATTGACAAGCAAAGTCACTATCCCTGGAACAGTTCCTTTTGAGATGATGAAACTGTCCCGGGGGAATGCTCTTCAACCACTGTGCATGATGGTTACTAGAGGCATGAACATAATTGTTCACTGCAACAGGCTTGAAGTGTGTGGTGGTAATGATATTACATTCTGGATCTGATATCAAAGGTGAATTTCAAGCCCATAACATTGTGATTGAAGGAATCAAGGACATTGGAAAAGATTGTGATGTCACCCTCCCAAATAATAATAATATCATCAATGAAATGACCATAGTATACGAGGCCCGCCCCCAGCTCTGGATTGGGCCAAATTGATGTTTCCTCCCAATATCCCATAAATAAATTGGCATAGCTGGGGGCAAACCTCGTACCCATGACCGTTCCACAGATTTGCAGGTAAAAAAGATCCTCAAAAGAAAAATAGTTGTGAGTTAGAATAAACATTATACTATCTAATAGAAAATCTTTGTGTATAGTGGGGATAGAGGGATCCGTGCTCAACCAGAAGTCAATGGCTTTGACCCCCTGGAATGATCTATTGACGTGTATAATGATGACACGTCACATGTAGCCCATAAGTAATTGGGCTTCCATTTGATCTCAGAGATCGAGTTGATGACATGCAGCGTATCCCTAATATGTGACCTGAGCTTAGCTACAAAGGGTTGGAGATAATAATCAACATACTGGGATAGGCCGGACGTCATCGACTCGATCCCCGAGATAATAGGTCTCCCAGGGGGGTCCACCAGAGACTTGTGGACCTTGCAAGAGTTAAGAAACTGGAAAGTGAGATAGAGTCTATCCAAACAGTATTGTTACCATATTCAGACAATCAGAAATTTATAGAATTAGATCACTTGACTATCAAGAGTAAAAAGCTTTGAACAAGATTTAACAGCTAGGAAGCAAAATAAATTGAATCGTGACAAAGATGACTATGCGACTGATAAAGTAAGGATTTGGAAACGACCAAATAGTTACAAGAATTTTAATAAGAAGGGAAAATATCGTTCTCATTCACAGGTGCGCACCCATGATGAGCATCAGTCAAGATCTGGTGAAACCGGGGGGTCTGGTCCTGTTGGCCTGCTACATCGTCAGGAACATCAGACCGTGCTGAAAGGTACAGGGAGTGAGCAGGCCACTGGGAGCAGATACTCGGTTCTGGAGGTGGAGGCCCTCCCAGTCAGGGGTGTGTCTACATCCTCCACCCCCCCTGATGCCAGCATGGGTGCCCGACCAAAGGTTTGTAGTGAATCACACAAACCCATGCATTTTTTAGACGGAAGTCCCCAACAAGAGTGTATGATGAAGGAGAGAGAAAGGGGAAAACCTTATCCATTATGGATGCCCAACAAACCAGTCCAATTAGGAAAAAGAGGGTCAGGGGAGTTAGAGGCGGGAGAATCATCCAAAGAAAAAAGGAGAACGCAAGAAAAATAACCCTTCCAGAGAGCAGTGGGATTTTTAATCTTTCAACTTTTCAATTATCTTTATATCAATCACTGCTTCTGGAAAAGGGACTCTCCTTTGCACCTACCACGGGCCCAAACGCCTTCCAATTATTTGTGGATCTGAATAGCTATATCCGTAAACTTACGCTTAAACGCCACTTTAACATACAGGATAAAAATAAAAAGGTAGCAAGATCCACTCTTGGACTGAGTACTCAGGAGGAGGTCTGTTTGGATGCTCTCACTGACCTGTTGATTGAGTCAGAGGGGACTCAGGGTTCCTTCAGCAATGCTTTAGACAAATTTGACAACACTATACACTCGACACAACCATTAGACATCAAATTGGATGATGGGGAAACTATCATGCATTCCCCATTCAGGCCGAAGTCACTGTTCTTTCCCTATCAATCTAAGGGAGGGTACATAGATGCATTTTACCATTTGGTACTCAAAGATTTTGAGACACTGTGCAATAAACCATTTAGATTCAATAAAAACCTATCTAGGGGTGAACTAGAGGCACTTTGTGATTTGAAGGAAAACAGGGACATTGTTATTAGACAGGCTGACAAGGGTGGGGGCATAGTCATCCAGGATAGATCGGCCTATTTATTGGAGGCCGGACGACTGCTGGGTGACTCTGCCTCCTATATTCCCTTGCCAGATGATCCCACATCACGCTATCAGGTGTTGCTGAAACAGCATTTGCTTTCAGCCTTGGAGGAGGGTATTCTCACAAAACTTGAATTTAAATTTCTTTATTCTGATCACCCCCGCACTCCTATATTTTATCACTTACCCAAGGTCCACAAGTCTCTGGTGGACCCCCCTGGGAGACCTATTATCTCGGGGATCGAGTCGATGACGTCCGGCCTATCCCAGTATGTTGATTATTATCTCCAACCCTTTGTAGCTAAGCTCAGGTCACATATTAGGGATACGCTGCATGTCATCGACTCGATCTCTGAGATCAAATGGAAGCCCAATTACTTATGGGCTACATGTGACGTGTCATCATTATACACGTCAATAGATCATTCCAATATGTAGGTCGCACCACTGTGATTAATGGAGTCACTACGCATAGCTTACCCAGACATTTTATTAGCAAACATAATAAGGATCCGGAATCCTTAAAAATTATGGGTATTGAGCACATTCCTCCTAGTGAATCAGGGGCTGATCGTTATAAAATACTTTGTAGAAGGGAGACCTTTTGGATACACCGGTTCGGGACACTCACCCCCGGTGGTCTGAATGAGTGTATAGACACCAGCACTTTGGTTTAGCTAGGTTCCTAATATGGCCATGTTTTCTTTGTTATACTCTCTGCTTTTTTCTCTTGCCCCCACCCCCTCTTTTCATTCCCCATCCACTGCTGCAAGTTCCCAATCCACCCCCCCCTTCCACTCACCCCCATCCCTTCCTCACCATCCCATCCCACCCCCACTCCTCAGTGCATATAGTTTTCCCAATCATTCCTCCTTCTAAACTTCAAAATATAATTGTCAATATAATTGATATAAGTGGACATTCTAAATGAATTTTTATGAATTTTTATGAATTCTCATATATTTTTTGTCTTTGCTAGATATAAGTTTCACCTGTGTATTCTTGTTTGTATTATCGTTTTTTAGAATATAATTCATTATATTTTGGATTGCATATCATGTAAATGCTAACATATAAGAATTTTTTAATTTTAAAGTATATTTTTTATAAACAATTGGTGAATGTATATATACTACACCATATAAAATTAGAGTAACATTTATGGCATTTTTTAGACTATGTAACATATATTTTATCTTATTTCATTATTCCTTATCACACAGTATACTATTGACTCATTTATAGCAGTATAATGTATGAATTTATGTTATTGCACTTTCATGGCAGTATATCTTTACTGGAGAGTCCGTTTTTTATAAACATTTATATATACTAGAATTGAATTAAATAATAGCCCAAATTGATTTGGTTCAGGTTTATTCATAGTTCTATTAAGCCATGGCTCGTTTCCAGGGGAGGTACTATCATTTAGTACCATTACCAATCAAGTTTGAGACCCTCCACTAAATATACATTGCCATTCTTGTTCATGGACATTCCCTTTGATAAAGTTGCATTTGTTGCGACGAAACGCGTCAGGGACGTACCTTGCGACACTACGTCATCACGTTGTGTGTATCCTTTACGGCCGAGGAGCACATGGAATTATATGAAGGCCAACTCTGATACCAGACTGTTCTGGAGGATTTTGAGTGAATCGAAGAAACAGTACTGTTTGGGACACTGATTCCTGTTGTTTGTGGACTCCATATCTGCTGCGGTTTCTGGACCTGCCTGGTGGTGATTATTAATCACATACTGCCTATTTTTATCTGGTACATTGTGAGTGTTTTTAATCCCCCCACCCATTCTTCCCTGCATTAAATGTTACAGTATCACACTATGGGGCATGCGCTCTCTGTTTTGTTTTTCTCATAGATTTTGCTGTGGATTTGGTCAATCCATATGAGAGCTGCCGTGGGCCCCTGGATCCTGCACTCTGTCCTGCTATACCTATCAGGACCTTTCTCTAGGGTTTGGACATTGGACTTTGATTGTGACATTATTTACAATAGTGTTTTATTTTAGTCATTGTTTTATATTGTTATTCATTTATTAGGTTGTTTTGTTATCACATGCTGTCATTTGTATTTGCATTTATTTCATCTTTTGGCGCTACTTTCTTTCTTCTATATATATATATATATATATATATATATATATAACTAAATAAATAAATAAATGAAAATATATATATATATATATATATATATATATATATATATATATTATTTTTTTTTTTCATTTATTTATTTATTTAGTTATTTAGATTTATTTATTTATTGTGGGGCTGCTGAGTGTGATTTTTTTTTATTGTGGGTAGCGGGGGTGGGTGAAGGGGGTATTAGCCCCAACAGGGTTGTTTAGGGCTTCCGGGGGGGTAGCGGGAGGGGTTAACCCCTTCATGACTGTAGCGGTATTAACTGCTACGGTCGTGAAGGGGTTAAGTGCACCCGCAACCGCCCCGCAAGCCCTAAACTCACACCAAGGGCCAAATACCCCCTTCACCCACCCCCGCTACCCACAATAAATCTGGCACGGTAGGTTAACCCCTTCATTGCCTTAGCGGTTAGCCGCTAAGGTAATGAAGTGGGCTGTACATGCATTTTTCCTGCCTCGGATGCATGCCGGGGGGGGCTTCGGTGCTGATATTCCTGGGTATCAGCTCTGTAGCCCCCCTGCATCAATCCGAGCCAGGAAAAGGGCCTGTTTTTTTTATGTCACCTATCGCCGCTCAGCTCCAGATTTTTGCCAACTTTTTTTGGCGGAGCTATTTGGAGAACATCTCTCCATTTTATTGGCGCGATCAGCAGCAAGATGCTGATCGGGGCTACCTGCATACGGCGGGTTTTAAAACTGGTGAGATATTGCTTCTCGCCACCCGTGCAGCGAGGTTTTTTTTCAAGAAACAAAAACTAACGGATTTTCCTCATCTCGCCAGTTTTTCGCCATTTACTTAATTGCTGTAGGCAAAAAACTGGCGAGATAGGGCTTCTCGCAGCTCTCTGCATAGGCCCCACAGTCCCTACCCAGATGAGCTTACAATCTATGTGTTTGGTGCCTGAGGCACAGGGAGATAAAGTGACTTGCCCAAGATCACAAGAAGCCGATACCAGAAATTGAACCAGGTTCCCCTGATTCAAACTCGGTTTCATTGTTTGCAGAGTCAGTGTCTTTACTCAGTAAGCCACCCGTTCCCACTTTCAAATAAGAATCCTATGTATTCTACAGTTATTGTCTAACATTTGGGACTTGTGTATTCTGTAAATGAATTTAAAAAAATTCTATATTCATTATTCAACTTTAATTTTGGAGCATTTTTCATAAGCTTTAAAATGTATATTTCTACTGTATATATTAATATACAATATTTTCTAGGCAGTTTACAGACCTGATTTTGATTGGTGATATGTCTCTGTTTTTAAATTGTGTATTGTATTAGATTTGTACACAGAGCTGCTTGGAATATTGGGAATAATAAATAACTTTTTATATAGCAATAAATGAATTTTCTTGAGGAATCATCATTGCTGTATTTTTCCTTTAAGGGGAGATTGTTAATCTGGTTCTTTTTATCATGTATATTTTTCTCACTGCTAGATGCTGTATTGTCGATTGGTGGAACACGCAATCTGTACCAGATTAAAAATCATAAAGAAGAGAGGCTGGCACATGGTAACAATGGAGAAAATAATTGCTTATTTGAAAGAAAATAAAATCCCACATTTACCCAAATCTGACATCCTTGGTTGACACTGGAGGGTAGGGCTGGTTATGACCCAAGCCATGCCCTGTTTTAGGGACCTTCTCAGGTAGAGTGAGAGGTTAATAGGATGCCCTGTGCTTGCGGTAGGATTTAAGATGGAGAGGAGGGTGGACTCTCTACTTCTCCATCAACCCTACCTACCCCCTTTTTTTTGTTCCATTTTGTTTTCTTTTGTCAGTTTTAAGCATATTTTAGTATTCGCTATAATTGTGCCCAGACCGATGTATATTTGCTTTCCCATTCCCCATTGTGTATTGTTTACCTCTTGTTATTTCTGTACCCCATAAAAATGTGATAAATAAAGCGTTATAAAAAATGCACTGAGGCTGAAGCCTGTGAAGGAGGTTTTTTGGATATAGTCGCACAGACAAGGGATATGGAGAATCCTAGTATTGACAAAAGCTGCCATAGCGTTCAGATCATCCTCAGTTGTCATACAGAGGCGACCAACTTTATTCTAACTCGGCTAGTTCCGCGAATTTCAGATTATCCCGGTTATCTGCGGTTTTGTGTCGTTTTCTCCCGGGGTGTATTGCGTTATTTTCGCGGCTGTGATTTAAGCATTTTATTCCCGCTGTCTGCAATACTGCAATGCCGTGTAAAAACTCATGGGGGCGTTTGCGAGCTGTTGTCTTTGAAGCCGAGAAGCCGTCCCCTGGCGAGATGTGTTTGCAGCAGAGAGAGATCCGTTGCTCTCTCTGCGCAAACATCGGCACATTAAAAATTATTTTAAAATACATTTTTATTCATAGTGTAGATGTGCAGGGGGTCTCCGGAGCTGAACCGCATTGGTTTCAGGTCCGGGGACCCCCTACTTCCCGAGATACAGGCCCCTTTATGAGGTGCCGGTATCCCTCTGCATTTAAAGGTCCCGATCACGTGACCGTGGAATGTAAACAAAGCAGAGGGATACCGGCACCCCTTAAAGGGGCCTGTATCTCGGGAAGCAGGGGGTCCCTGGACCTAAAAACAAAGCGGTTCAGCTCCGGAGACCCTCTGCACATCTACAGTATGAATAAAACACCCATATCAATAAACACTCGTTCCTTACCTTTGCGGCTATGTGCTATGGTAACGAAGCAGCATGAATGTATTTTTAATAATATTGTACAGTGAGCAGGGGGTTCCCTGAGCCACAAATCAAAGCTCAGGGGACCCCCTGCTCCTGCACAATATTATTAATATACAGAAATGCTGCTTCATTGCCATAGCTGATAGCCGCTTAATTGTGGGTAGCGGGGGTGGGTGAAGGAGGTATTTGACCCTTGGTGTGAGTTTAGGACTTGCGAGGGGGTTGCGGGTGCACTTGTTAATACCGCAACGGTCATGAAAGGGATTAACCCCTCCCGCTACCCCCCGCAAGCCCTAAACAACCACCGTTGGGGATAATACCCCTTTCACCCACCCCCGCTACCAACAATAAAAAAAATTCACACACAGCAGCCCCACAATAAATAAATAAATCTAAATAAATAAATACATGAATATAAATAAATAAATATATATATATATATATATATATATATATATATATATATATATATATATATATATATATATATATATATATATATAACAACAACCCCTAACATACACATACTGTATATGCACATCAATGATACTATAGGCATGAATGTATTTTTAATAATATTGTACAGTGAGCAGGGGGTTCCCTGAACCACAAATCAAAGCTCAGGGGACCCCCTGCTCCTGCACAATATTATAAAAATACAGAAATGCTGTTTCATTGCCATAGCTGATAGCCGCTAAGGCAATGAAGGGTTAAGGCAGAATAGCATGTTTATTGGGGACATGCAGTACACCCCCTGTGTATTTAAAAGACATAAACAACAATAAGTACATTAAATACATATTTTTAACATAACTGTTCCCTTTTGGTTATAACCCCACCTCCTTGACTGTAATCTGTGTAAGGCCCCCTCCCCCTAATTTGTCTGTTAAATCTCCCTGCCTTGAGTGTAATCTGTGAAAGGCCTCCTCCCCCTAATGTGTCTGTTAAATCTCCCTGCCTTGACTGTAATCTGTGTAAGGCCCCCTCCCCCTAATGTGTTGGTTAAATCTCCCTGCCTGTGTTCCTGTGAGTGCAGTTTATGTAAATGTGGGGAGGGGGACGGGGATCCCGAGGTGCATATAATGCAGCGCCTCACTGCCAATGGCCCACCCCGTGAGGCCTAACCACCCTCACCCACTACCCACAAGGGAGGCCTACCCACATACCGTTGCCCCCCCCTCCCCCCATCCTGCCCATGACCCCTCCGCTGCTGCAAAACAGACAAAAATTAAAACATCAAAAGTAATGTCCCCTAAACCCTTAATCACCATAGCGGTTATTAACCGCTACAGTCATTAAGGGGTTAACCCACCCTCAACCACCACTCAGGACGCCTACATACCCTCCCATACTAACCCCCCACCCCATGAGGCCTAACCACCCTCACCCACTACCCACAAGGGAGGCCTACCCACATACCGTTGGGGAACCCCCCCACCCCTAGTACCCACAATAAAAACAATACAGTGACCCACAATAAACAGCATTATATTTATTAAATACATTACCCACCCCCTGTGCCCCCCCATAAATACAAGATTTATCCTTTTACAAACAGGGTTCATAACGCAGCCCCACGTGAGTCCCCGGTGGGCTGGCGGGGCACCTGACTGACCTACAAGGTACCAACAGCCCTTTTCAAACAGGTTCTGGAGGCCTGCTGGTGGATCCCGCCAGCACCATGGCCCCCAGGTGGTCTCCTTGGGTCACCGTGGGCCACAATTGGGTCCCCACGGTAGGCCCAAGGATGTCTGAGAGCCCTGGGTCAGACCCACAGGTGTCTGCGGGGCCTCGGGTGGTTCCCACAGGGGCCTGGGGAACTCACGAGTGCTCACTACAGGTCCGCGGTGCCCCCACAGAAGTGGGACCACACAGCTTCATCCCCGCACCTATGGGTCGGCGGTGCCCCCACAGATGTGAGTCCACCGCTTCATCCCCGCCCACTACAGGTCGGCGGTGCCCCCACAGATGTGAGGCCACCGCTTCATCCCCGCATGTGTCACCCGTGGAACCACCAGCCTGAAACCCGTGAGATACCCGAGGAGACCCACAGGTGGTCTCCAGAGGTCTCACGCGGAACCGCGGAACCACGGAACCATGGAACAAACCCTGAATGTAAAAAAATAAATAAACCTGGCCTATACATTCAATACATACACCCCCCCCCCAACACCTACAGTACAATAATGTGCAAAATAACTATTATCCAGATATGGATAATAGATGAATTGCCCATTATTAAAAACATTAACTAGCATATTCAAATAAATAAAGTACTACTGACCTCATTAATAAGAAGTCTCCGTCGCCAGCAACATCCTTGTCTTGCCCTCAAAATACATAGCAAATACAAAACCAATACATTGCAAGTACATTCAGATATCAATTAACCCCTTAAACACCTTATCGGATAATAACCGCAAATGTAATTAAGGGGTTAAGCCACACTGGCCCGATACCCACCCTTCACGCATGAATTTGTACAGTGGCTTCATCATGCAACTATATATATATATATATATAAGACACACAAAAGATGCCGCAGTCAAATCACCCCTATTTGACTAAGTACTAAAAAGTGACCCTCTGGTGGTGCTACCGACCCAAAGGAAATATATAACATAAAAAATGAAAAAGTAGGGTCAAAAAGGTGCACCCAAACACTGTATAATGAAAAATAGAAAAGAATGGACTTTATTAGCAAAAAGTATAAAAAACACATAAAACAGACCCACACAGATCATATAGCAAATCGCTATGTGACACAGCGTAGAAACACCAAAGAAGTACAATAGGTCTGGTAAGAACCAAAACAAGGTAACAATGTATTATTGCAAATATACCATAACAAAACCAGGGGAAAAAATTGTTTTTCCCCCAGTAGTGTGACTAAGATCGGCCGATCCAATGCAATAAATAATAATTAATATGAATGGTAAATAGGTCCAGACCACAGAAAAAATATATAATAATTATACATAAACCTCTTAATAATGGTGAGAGATGGTTAGACACATAGCTGAAAATGAATTAAAATTAGACCCTATAATGTACTGCAAGTCAGCTCTGTATACTGATGCCCGGACTAAGCTGCACCTATGGAATAAGCAGCAGGAGAGAAAAGTCCAAATAGTGCACTAATAGCACTCATGTAAAATCCCAAGAGATGCAGAGCTCAAAGGTAATGAGCAAAAATTCAATGACAATAGCCATGGGACATAGAGCACTTCAGATAGATAGTATACAGGGCACTGAGGAAGTCCTGTGATTAAGACCAGCGTCTCACAGTAAGGCAGCAGGAAAGTCCTGTAATACAGACCAAAGTCTCATGTTATGGCATCAGCGACATCACAGAGGAGGATCTCAAGCAGTCTGGTGTTGCACACGGGTCACAGGGTGGTGGGGGTGCTGTCACAGCTCTGCTCCGACGACCGTTTCGCCAAAAAGGCTTCTTCCAGGAGCGTACAATGTCAGCATACTATATATATATATATATACACACAGAGAGAGAGAGAGAGATATATATACAGTATATACACACACATGATGAACCAATATACAAATAAATGTAGAAGGGTTATCAAAACTATACTGTACTACAAATAACACTTCTCCATACAGACACACTACATTAAAATGAATTTCCTTTAATAATCCTAACTGATCTTACAATACAATACCAAGGATTACATCTATCTAATTGTAAAAAAACATTATACACACATTGAAGCATAGCAGCATAGCCAAATTAATTTAAAACACATCAAATCAAGCCTTTAAAATAACAAAATTTCTTACCCTGTATGTATATATCTCTCTAGACATATATACATACATACATACAGTGGCAAGAAATGATATACCACAAAAAAAATACACTTTTTAAAAAAGCTTTTAAAAAAATTAACAAGTTAAATAAAATACATTTCTTTAGTTCACTTACCATTACTTGGCCCCACCGACTCCCGTTGAACAGCTTACTCATGAACCAATCCACCAGGCACAGGAACCCATAAAATAATAAACCATAAAAAAATAAACATTACACTAAAAATCCAAAATCAATCCACGGGTCTTCTAATTGTAATCCATCTTCATCTTCATCTGTATTCTTCTTTCTTCTATCTTCTTACGGGGTTTTCTTCCCGTCTTCGGCCACGCCCTGGTCTTCTTTCTTCTCCGGAGGTCCTTCCTCCTCGGCCTCTGGCTTCAAAATGAGACGACATAGGCTTTTAAAGGCCCATGACGTCACATTTTCATCATATGGTTCCCATGGCCCTGATTGGGCCGTGAAAACCATGTGTTTTGGCCGATAAAAATAAAAATGATGACGTCACTTAAAGGCAATGAAAGCACAGCGAATCAGAATGGCTTTGCTTCAATTGCCTTTAAGATGACGTCATGAAAAGAAACATGGCCGTCCTCGCATGATACGGTAGCCAATCAGAGCGTGGGAACTCCATCCCTACTCTGATTGGCTCTAGTAACATGTGACAGAGGCTTGGAAGAGAACGGATGTGACGTCATTGAAAGCTTGTCACATGTTACTAGAGCCAATCAGAGTAGGGACGGAGTTCCCACGCTCTGATTGGCTACCGTACCATGTGAGGACGGCCATGTGTCTTTTCATGACGTCATCTTAAAGGCAATTGAAGCAAAGCCATTCTGATTGGCTGTGCTTTCATTGCCTTTAAGTGACGTCATCATTTTTATTTTTATCGGCCAAAATACATAGTTTTCACGGCCCAATCAGGGCCGTGGGAACCATTTGACGAAAATGGGACGTCATAGGCCTTTAAAAGCCTATGTCGTCTCATTTTGAAGCCAGACGCCGAGGAGGAAGGACCTCCGGAGAAGAAAGAAGACCAGGGCGTGGCCGAAGACGGGAAGAAGACCTTGTAAGAAGATAGAAGAAAGAAGAATACAGATGAAGATGATGATGGATTACAAATAGAAGACCCGTGGATTGATTTGGATTTTTAGTGTAATGTTTATTTTTTTTATGGTTTATTATTTTATGGGTTCCTGTGCCTGGTGGATTGGTTCGTGAGTAAGCTGTTCAACGGGAGTCGGTGGGGCCAAGTAATGGTAAGTGAACTAAAGAAATGTATTTTATTTAACTTGTTAATTTTTTTAAAAGCTTTTTTAACATGTGTATTTTTTTTTTTGTGGTATATCATTTCTTGCCACTGTATGTATATATGTCTAGAGAGATATATACATACAGGGTTAGAAATTTTGTTATTTTAAAAGCTTGATTTGATGTGTTTTAAATTAATTTGGCTATGCTGCTATGCTTCAATGTGTGTATAATGTTTTTTACAATTAGATAGACGTAATCCTTGGTATTGTATTGTGTTGTATAGGGTTTGTAAGGGTTAGCCTTGGTTTTAAATTTTGTATTCTGGTTGGTACTTATATTTTTTCACATGCTAAATTGTTCTGCTCCAGGCTTGAATTAGTTATTTGTTTAATTGTTCGGGATGGACTGTCAATTGTTTAGGGATGTAAATAATGAATGCTAATTGATTTTTGTTTACTTGATTGGTTAAAATAGTTTACTTGTTTGTAGGTATTTGTATTTTGCTTGCAATGATATTGTTAACATTCATTTGCAGAATGTATATGGTGCATAGATTTTATGCATCAAATAAACAATGTAAATGCAATGTATTGATTGGAATGTGAGGTTTTTCATTGGCATTTGATGATTTAGATTGTAAGATCAGTTAGGATTATTAAAGGAAATTCATTTTAATGTAGTGTGTCTGTATGGAGAAGTGTTATTTGTAGTACAGTATGGTTTTGATAACCCTTCTACATTTATTTGTATATTGGTTCATCATGTGTGTGTATATACTGTATATATATCTCTCTCTCTCTCTGTGTATTTATATATATATATATATATATATATATATATATATATATATATATATATATATATATATATATATATATATATACAGTGGTTAACAAATCACCAAAAAATCTACTCGCTACACAAAAAAATCTACTCGCCACCTAGTACCAAACATGTGCTGCTTGGGCCAATATTTACTCGCCCGGGGGTTAAATCTACTCGCCCGGGGCGAGAAAATGTATAGGTTTGTCGAACACTGTATATATATATATATATATATATATATATATATATATATATATATATATATATATATATATATATATATAGTTGCATGATGAAGCCACTGTACAAATTCATGGGTGAAGGGTGGGTATCGGGCCAGTGTGGCTTAACCCCTTAATTACCTTTGCGGTTATTATCTGATAAGGTGTTTAAGGGGTTAATTGATATCTGAATGTACTTGCAATGTATTGGCTTTGTATTTTCTATGTATTTTGTGGGCAAGACAAGGATGTTGCTGGCGACGGAGACTTCTTATTGATGAGGTCAGTAGTACTTTATTTATTTGAATATGCTAGTTAATGTTTTTAATAACGGGCAATTAATCTATTATCCATATCTGGATAATAGTTATTTTGCACATTATTGTACTGTAGGTGTTGGGGGGGGGGGGTGTATGTATTGAATGTCTAGGCCAGGTTTATTTTTTTTACATTCAGGGTTTGTTCCGTGGTTCCGCGTGAGACCTCTGGAGACCACCTGCGTGTCTCCTCGGGTATCTCACGGGTATCAGGCTGGTGGTTCCACGGGTGACACATGCGGGGATGAAGCGGTGGCCTCACATCTGTGGGGGCACCGCGGACCCGTAGTCTGCGGGGATGAAGCGGTGGCCTCACATCTGTGGGGGCACCGCTGACCCATAGGTGTGGGGATGAAGCTGTGTGGTCCCACTTCTGTGGGGGCGTAGTGAGCCGTAGTGAGCACTTGTGAGTTCCCCAGACCCCCGTGGGAACCACCCGAGGCCCCGCAGACACCTGTGGGTCTGACCCAGGGCTCCCAGACATCCTTGGGCCTACCGTGGGGACCCAATTGTGGCCCACGGTGACCCAAGGAGACCACCTGGGGGCCATGGTGCTGGCGGGACCCACCAGCAGGCCTCCAGAACCTGTTTGAAAAGGGCTGTTGGTACCCTGTAGGTCAGTCAGGTGCCCCGCCAGCCCACCGGGGACTCGCGTGGGGCTGCGTTATGAACCCTGTTTGTAAAAGGATAAATCTTGTATTTATGGGGGGGCACAGGGGGTGGGTAATGTATTTAATAAATATAATGATGTTTATTGTGGGTCACTGTATTGTTTTTATTGTGGGTACTGGGGGTGGGGGGGGGGGTTCCCCAATGGTATGTGGGTAGGCCTCCCTTGTCTGTTTTGCAGCAGCGGAGGGGCCATGGGCAGGATGGGGGTGTGGAGGGGGGGGCAATGGTATGTGGGTAGGCCTCCCTTGTGGGTAGTGGGTGAGGGTGGTTAGGCCTCACGGGGTGGGCCATTGGCAGTGAGGCGCTGCATTATATGGACATCGGGATCCCCCTCCCCCTCACATTTACATAAACTGCACTCACAGGAACACAGGCAGGGAGATTTAACAGACACATTAGGGGGAGGGGGCCTTACACAGATTACAGTCAAGGCAGGGAGATTTAACAGACACATTAGGGGGAGGGGGCCTTACGCAGATTACAGTCAAGGAGATGGGGTCATAACCAAAAGGGAACAGTTATGTTAAAAATATGTATTTAATGTACTTATTGTTGTTTATGTCTTTTAAATACACAGGGGGTGTACTGTATGTTGTTTATTGCAATGTTTATTGGGGGCAAATGTCCCCAATAAACATGCTATTCTGCCTTAACCCTTCATTGCCTTAGCGGCTATCAGCTATGGCAATGAAGCAGCATTTCTGTATTTTAATAATATTGTGCAGGAGCAGGGGGTCCCCTGAGCTTTGATTTGTGGCTCAGGGAACCCCCTGCTCACTGTACAATATTATTAAAAATACATTCATGCCTATAATTTAGATTTATTTATTTATTGTGGGGCTGCTGAGTGTGATTTTTTTTTTTTGTGGGTATTGTCGGTGAAGGGGGTATTAGCCCCAACGGTGGTTGTTTAGGGCTTGCGGGGGGGGGGGGGTAACGGGAGGGGTTAACCCCCTCATGACAGTAGCGGTATTAACTGCTACGGTCGTGAAGGGGTTAAGTGCACCCGCAACCCCCCCCGCAAGTCCTAAACTCACACCAAGGCCAAATACCCCCTTCACCCACCCCCCCAACCCACAATAAAGCAGTCACGGTGGGTTAACCCCTTCATTGCCTTAGTGGCTATCAGCTATGGCAATGAAGCAGCATTTCTGTATTTTAATAATATTGTGCAGGAGCAGGGGGTCCCCTGAGCTTTGATTTGTGGCTCAGGGAACCCCCTGCTCACTGTACAATGTTATTAAAAATACATTCATGCTGCTTCGTTACCATAGCACATAGCCGCAAAGGTAAGGAACGAGTGTTTATTGATATGGCTGTTTTTTTCATACTGTAGATGTGCAGAGGGTCTCCGGAGCTGAACCGCTTTGGTTTTAGGTCCGGGGACCCCCTGCTCCCCGAGATACAGGCCCCTTTAGGGGGTGCCGGTATCCCTCTGCTTTGTTTACATTCCGCGGTCACGTGATCGGGACCTTTAAATGCAGAGGGATACCGGCACCTCATAAAGGGGCCTGTATCTCGGGAAGTACGGGGTCCCCGGACCTGAAACCAATGCGGTTCAGCTCCAGAGACCCCTGCACATCTACACTATGAATACAAATGTATTTTAAATCATTTTTAATGTGCCGATGTTTGCGCAGAGAGAGCAGCGGATCTCTCTCTGCTGCAAACACATCTCGCCAGGGGACGGCCTATAGTATCATTGATGTGCATATACAGTACTGTATGTGTATGTTAGGGGTTATAGGGGTTGTTTTTATACAGTATATACTGTATATATACAGTATATACTGCATTACAATTCATGAATTTCTGCCATCTGGCGATCACGCGAAGCATTGCAGCCTATTAAATCCTGAACCATTATCAATAAACGCATCAACCGCGCGTCAGCCATGACCCGTGGCTGGGAACGCAAATGGAACGCGGCATGCTCCGGGTGAACAGCGTTGCATTCCAGGAACAAGCCGGTGATAAACCGGTGATTTGTTAGAATAAAATCTGCCGCAGCAGTAGGTGTGATATTCTACTACGGTTACTGCATTAATATGCTATATGTTCCCCACCCCCATGTATCATAATTAAAGACACCCTCTTAGTGATACCAACTTTAAAAGGAATAGAAATAAGCACACAATGGATGGAACCAAAACCTGATGCAAATATACAGTAAGTATAAGGAAATGTATACCCAGTATTTTTCATTTAGTTATATTATATCATCATATACAGTACTATTCTATATTAAACCGGGTCAAATCACAGTGTCATCTCTCCTTGTGAGCTTGATCAAGTCTTTTTATCTCCCTGTGTCTGAGGCACCAAAATTAGGGCCATCCACACAGCTCTGTCAAATCAGGGCTCATAGCGTCACGTTACCCAAATCAATAAAATAGGGTATTTTCCATGAGGTTAATACATATCCACAAAGTTAATTATATGCACACAAAAAAAGTCTGTTGTATGTAGCCAGGTCCCCCTCTGCGTGTCGGAACTCCCCTCTCCAGGTACTCACCGCGGTGGTCGGGAGTAGAGCAGCCGGTTGGGGGGAGGTGCGGGAGCGTGTGCACGCCTCCGGTGTGCGTGAGGCGGTTGTTGAAGGTACAGCGCCGCCATCTTGCGCGAAGTCGCGCATGAGCAGTTTGAGCTCCGGCGGCCCTTGCGAGTTGCGCATGCGCGAGTACAGCCCGCGAAGCACTAGCCTACCAGGGAAGGCTTTTGGACGGGACTACAAGACCCATGAGCCTTTGGAGCGCCCCACATGATGCCAGGGAGCCACTAGGGCTGCAGTATCTCCCTGCTCTGAGGGATAGATACATTTTCACGCGCTGAGCCCACGCTAGCAGTCAGGACCAGGAAGAGCTAGGGGTAGGAGGTGAGTGCAGGGGTCTGTGACCCACTGCAGTAGGCCAGCAGCCCCCTAGGCCCCAGTCAGGTCCTGAGCCACATTACAGTTTGTTGTGCTACGGGGACAGGCCCTAGGTTAGGGACCTTGCCCCATAGTGATATTGTCAATTATGCTGCGGTCCCAGTCATCACTGTGACACGCGCACCCGGCGGGGGGGCGGTGCATGCACAGCACTAACCGCGATCTGCGGTCTCAAGAGAGAGGGAGAGGTTGCGATGAGAGGGGGCGTGTTCGGGTTTTTGCAGGGGCATGGCCATGACTTCACGCGGCTGGTTCGCCCTCATTGGCTGAACCGCCAGCGGGGGCGTGGCCACAGCTCCGTCGCAAGTTCCACACACAATTTTTTTGAGTGTGTGGAATCTTGCAGTACAGCACGGCTGCTGAATGTGCGCTGACGCATGTACTCAGCCCTGAGTGACTGGGGGGCCGGTGCTTGTTCGCACATCGCACGCCGAGGCGTGCGCTGTGGCAGTCACTGGGACCGCAGCCTAAGGGACACAGCGGACGCTGCACTTTCCGTGAAGAGGCTTGGGCTCAAGCCTACTCTACAGAGAGCAGGACTATCTCCAGGGTGGGATCGCCCCTGACGGAACCTCGTTCTAGGAAAGACAGGATATCGCAGACAGGATCGCTCAGCGGCGGATCCTTTTCGAAGTTGTCTGCGGGCCCGGGTGCAGGAGCACCCGGCAGGTATCTTCATAAGTGCACCAACAATATACCTCTGTATGCTATCACACTAGTGGGCCGCATGGTCACCACACACTTGGGGTTGGTTGTGGGACATTGGACACGGTGGAGGGTTGCGTCCTGCGTGACGTGTTGACCAGTGGTACTCCTAGTGAGAAAGGGGATACATATATTACGTTATCTGTGATGCTATGGTTATGTTGCATATACAGTAAACTGTTCATATATATACTTCGGTGTATGTACTTATTGTGTATGTGGGTCCTGTGTAGGCAACCTTCTACACTCCTAGAATCCTACACAGGTGGAGGCGCTGTAAACCAGATCGTTCCAGAGGATTCACCCCAGGTTCCCAGAAAGCAGAGGCTCAGGCCTCTTGTGAACCTGCAGGTATACGCACCACACCTGGTAACATATAGGTTCCCCCTCACATGCACTCTATCTGCGATTGGGGTAGGAGGAATACCCATTACATGTACATCTCATTAGTACAGGCTTAATGCTATGTTAAGTTGGCCAAACATTCTGTTTGCTTCCAATAGCGTGATATTAAATATGTCTTAAGGCTGAGTCCCCGCTGGCGCTGAGCTCGCTATGCGCTTGGTGTTTAGCACGCTTACCTCTGTGAATGGGAATCCTCCCATTCACGCTCGCGCTGTGCGTGGGCGCTCATGCTCGTGCCCGCATGCTCTCCCAAGCTTTGTGCTTGAGGAGACACTGCAGGGATACTTTCAGGCTCAGAGCAGGGTCACATGACCCTGCTCTGACCAATGGGAAGAGAGAGGGCGTGTTCTAATGCCCTCTCACTACTGCAAACACAAACATGGGGTTTCTAGCCAAGAGAAGTGGAGGGGTGTAAAACGGACTGCTGTGGTGTGTGGGATGGGTGGGTGAGGGGCAAAACGGACTGCTGTGGTGTGTGGGGTGGATGAGGGGCAAAACGGACTGCTGTAGTGTGTGGGGTGGGTGGGTGAGAGGCAAAACGGACTGCTGTTGTGTGTGGGGTGGGTGGGTGAGGGGCAAAACGGACTGCTGTGGTGTGTGGGGGGGGGAGCAAAATGGACTTCTGCGGTGTGGGGGGGCAAACGGGTGTTGTGTGGGGTGGGGGGCAAACAGTGGTGTGGGGGGGGGCAAACAATGGTGTGGGGGGCAAACAAAGTGGTGTGGGGGAGTGAGGCAAACAATGGTGTGGTGTGGGGGCAAACAAAGTGGTGTGGTGTGGGGGGAGCAAACAAAGTGGTGTGGGGGGGCAAACAAAGTGAGGGGGGGAAGTAGAGAAGGGGGGAGAAAGGGGAGAAAGGAGGAGAAAGAAGAGAAGGGGGAGAAGGGAGGAGAAAGGAGAGAAGGGGAAGAAAGGAGAGCAAGGGGGAGAGAAATGAGAGGAGGGAAGGGGGAGAGAGAGGAGGGAAGGGGGCTAAAGGTAGGGGAGGGGGGGAAGAAGGAGAGAGAGGAGGGAAGGAGGCTAGAGGGGGGAAGGGGGAGATAGAGCAATGGGGGAGAGCAATGGGGGGGAGAGAGTATTGGGGGGGAGAGAGAGCAATGGGGGGGAGAGAGAGAGCAATGGAGGGGAGAGAGAGATCAATGGGGGGGAGAGAGAGAGAGCAATGGGGGTGAGAGAGAGCAATGGGGGGAGGGAAATAGAGCAATGGGGGAGAGAGAGAGAGCAATGGGGGGGAGGGAGAGAGCAATGGGGGAGAGAGAGCAATGGGGGAAAGAGAGAAGGGAGAGAGGAGGGAAGGGGGTAGAGAGAAAATGGACAGACACACACACACACAGCCCCTATTCAGCCAATGACACGCCCCCTCCCCTTATAGCCACGCACCCCCACTCCTGCTCTAAAAATGTTGCAGGACAGTGATCGCTCATGCTTGGTGAGCTGGTGACATCACCACTCTCCAAGCATGAGCGAGCTCAGTGGCAGCGGGGCCGCAGCCTTACCCATCCAAGGGGGGAGAAAACTAGTTGTAGTATGTTGAAATTGTTTGCATTTGTATATTTCCCAGGTATCTCAAGTGTATATCCTTCTCCCAGGTATTTCAGAATTCTCATCTTTCTCTCTCTCCTGGATGGGAGGATACCCATTAACTTAGGATAACGTCATGTTAAGACAATTAATGGAGCTTTGTGGGTCTGGCCCTTAGATTGTTAGCTGTACAGGAAAGGGATGCATTGTACCTGTAGCCAGGTCTCCCGTGGGTGTCAGCACCCCCCTCACCTTGAGTGCGATTGCGGGTACCGCCGAGTCCCAGGGCGGCCCCGCGCGCCGATCGCAGGGGTGAGGGCAGTCAGGTCCCGGCTCGGGGGTTGCCGGGGACGCGTGCGGCCGGTTGCCAAGGCCGCACGTGCGTCACGGGGATCCCGGCGTTCTCGGAGCCGGGCAGATAGGGCGCCGCCATTGCCCCTTAGTTTGCACATACGCAGTGGTCGCGCATGCGCAGTACAGCCTCTAGAGCCAGGGAGGCTCGGCCGGTGCAGACTGTCCTGTGGTGTACCCTGAGCTGCCCAGTAAGCACCACCCCGCCAGCTAAGTGACACAGTGCAGAGCCAGAATCACTACTTGAAAGAGTGTGCTGCCCCTCTAGAGTCCAGCAGGGGGAGCGAGAGTTTGGAGCACAGTGAGCAGCAGTCACCAACTTCTGTTCCCCATAAAGCGAGCACCGAATGCAGAGATACACATCCTTGGATGTATAGAGTCATACGGGTCCCAAAGTTTGAATTGCCCCTGGTGGTATGCCCGTGTGTATTAGACGACTGGAATGGTGGCTGGACCGACAAGGTATCTATATTACCATTGGCGCTCACGATGACAGTGGTAGATGGGGAAGGATGCCTACACGGCTGTTTGAGCAGTTGTGATTGCCCCGTCGGTGAATTGACAAGGGGGCCCCAGTGTACCGACTGCGGGGCGCAGTTCATGAAGCCCGTACTGCTGCGGCTTGCAGAATCCTCCAGGGAAGAAGCCATCGACTTTAATACTGAACCGGTCAGTACAGCTAACCCATCTACCCCTCTCATAGACATTTTGGAGGGCCCGTGTGCCCTAGAGGAAGTGTATCCAGATGTTGCGGACCCTGCTGTGGGCCCGTGTGCCCTACGATGGCCTGTCCGGCTTATTCCTATGGTACCATCGGTCCTAGAATGGGGACCAGTACCTACCAACGACAAGGGTGAGTTGACTGCCCCAGGGGTGTTGGGGGTGAGCCTCCAGGTGACCGCAGAGCACGATGGCTCCTTAAGTCTGGTCACCCGGGCGAAGGGCTCCCCTCTGCATCGCGTCCTGGCGGAGGTGTCCTCCTTGGAAGATAATTGTCCAGTGGGGCGAACGGATCAGTATCTACCGCCTATCGTTCCAGATGAAGAGAAACCCATCCAAGCCAGCAGAGTGGTAAGGAACCCCATTGCTCCCCACAGGCTCCGATGGAGGTGGCCGTGAAAAAGGCCAGAGTTACGGCTCCTGAACGGAGTGTGAGCCTGTGTGCTCCGACCCAAATGGTCCCAGGACTGGGATCCAACGCTCCTGAGTTTCAAGACAGTGAGTGGACTGTCCCAGAAGTGTTGTGGACGGGCCCCAAGACAGCCAAGGTGGGAACTGACAGCGTCCCCGAGGATCTGTTGGCCACCGTGAATCACCACAGTGGTAAGGTATCTACTCTTTACCCCCTGCCAGGTGAAACAGAGACTTTGAGAAAAGAGACGTTGTTCATTTCTCGCTTCCCAGTGGAAGCCTCGCAAGTCCGTAGGGACAAGGACTGTGTAGCGAAGGAGTTAGTGAAAATTTTCTCCTTGGAGCCCAAAAAGGAACGCTCCATTCACCACGTAGTGGACCGCGGGAAAGGTCCTGGCCTCCTGGTCTACCGCATCCATGCCGCGGATGACCAGGTAAAGGCCTGCTTAAGAGACATGGTGCTATTCCGTCCACCAGGGGGAGGAAGTAGCGAGGAACCAGTGACTGTTGCCCTCAGGTGTGCTCTCCAAGAGATTTTCCTAGGGGAGGCTCACGGATGAAAAAGTGAGGTACCCCCACATGTTCAGTTAGGGGCACCCCACAAATGGTCTCAGCTCGTTTCAGTCATTCCATGTGAAGTGCTTTGTAACCTGATGTGTATAGTCGACCTGCTAAGTGTACCAATTATACCATGCAATATTTTATTGTGTAAACTTATGTCAGGGTATGTGGTTCCCCAAGCGAGGGCGTTGGGTTTTTCACCAGGGGGAGGATGTATCCAGGTCTCCCATAGGTGTCAGCACCCCCCTCACCTTGAGTGCGATCGCGGGTACCGCCGAGTCCCAGGGTGGCCCCGCGCGCCGATCGCAGGGGTGAGGGCGGTCAGGTCCCAGCTCGGGGGTTGCCGGGGACGCGTGCGGCCGGATGCAAAGGCCGCATGCGCGTCACGGGGATCCCGGTGTTCTCGGAGCCGGGCGGATTGGGCGCCGCCATTGCCCCTTAGTTTGCGCATGCGCAGTGGTCGCAAATGCGCAGTACAGCCTCTAGAGCCAGGGAGAAGTCACGCGAGGGCAAGGCTAGGCAGGGAAAGATTGAGGCAGCCGCAGATAGCTTGCGCAGGCGCAGTTCAGCCTAGGAAAAGCCCGCGAAGCCCTAGCCTACCAGGGAAGGCTCTGAGTCCCATGAGCCTCTGCGTGCCCCACGTGATGCCAGGGAGCCAATAGGGCTTAAGATGTCCCTGCAGATTGGATACATTTTCGCGCGCTTGCACCACGTTAGTCAGTTGGAGCAGGGGAGCGGTGAGGGAAGGAAGGGTGCGGGGAGCGAGTGCAGCTCCTGCACCCCTATAGGTACCCACACCACAGGTAGGCCACAACTCCCCACTAGGTTAGTGGGTAAGTGCTGAGGGAGGCCCAAGATAGGGACGCTGCCCTTAGTGTTAGAGTGCTGCCTTGTCAGAGTCACGGCTGTCAGTGCTGTGAGGTCAGACAGGCAGGCACCTTGTTGCGCAGCACGTTGGCTGCCAGCATCCAGTGAGCTACAGTTTGCTGCTGTAGGCGCTGGGACTCGTTAGGTATTAGTGAGGCTGAGAGGACAGGGAAGAGTTAGGGAAGTGGGGCAGGTCATTAACCCCTGTAGGCCCCTAGGAGTTTTCCCCGAAGCCACCTAAGGATTGTGTGCTAAAGGGACGGCCTATAGCATAGTGTGTGCCACGTTGTTGTAGTGTTAGATAGGGACTCAGCGGACGTTGCGGTTCCTGCTGAGAGGTTCGGATCCAAGTTGGGGTCCTCAGAGACTGTTTCCAGGTTGGGATCGCCCCTGGCGGTCCACGTGCAAGGAGTCCGGTTGGGGATCAGATGACGTCATCCTACGACTGACCCTTTGTGAAGTGTTGCTGACCCGAGCACCGGAGTGCTCGGCAGGTATCATACATTCATAAGTGCACCAACGGGCCCTTAGTGTAATTGTGACTGCGCAGTCACCCATTGACTCTCTCTGCAAGAGTGCGGGACATTGGGTGGGGTTCTTTGGACACTGGGTGGGATCACCTGGTGTTGGGGAAGCATCCTGCAAGACGTCGCGGTTAGTGTCTCCTCGTGAGAGGGACACAGGTTATTATGAATGTGATGTGTTGTATTGCATGTTAGTAAAGTCCCTAGTTAATATACATGCTGTCTATGTGATTATTGTGTTTGTCCTGTGAGGAACCACTCCCCCTCTGGTGGGAGCCATCGCAGGTGGAGGCGCTGCATCGTTGTAAGTGAGTACCCCTAGTATAATTGCCCCAGGTTCCCCGTGGCGGAAGCTCAGCCCTCCTGCGAGCCAACAGGTAATGCACCACACCTATGGTAACATTGTATGTTTTCTTGCACCCCACACTATATCTGCGATTGGGGGGGGGGGGAAGCCGTTACAATTGGAGGCGCTGCTGAGAGAGACCTGGGGTGCCCTGTTTCAATTTTTCCAAATTTTCCAATTCCTATTTTTTTCATCATGGTTGTAAAGTCCAGACACGAGGTCCACGACTGGGCTATGAATTTGGGAGTGCCGCCGGCCCACACGCTTGCGGTGTGCCGCGTCCCTGTAGATATTCCGTCTATAGCTATACGAGTAGCTTTGAGGCAAAACCCTCATCTCCGGGGGGCTGCCCCCATAGCCGTGGTAAATTTACACTTGGAGGACGAGAAGTATTGCTCCGTGTTAGTGAGTTTCGGGGAAGATATAAATGAAGGCCAGGATCCGTCCATCTTGTGGTTAGATGGCTCGGCCGGTGCAGACTGTCCTGTGGTGTACCCTGAGCTGCCCAGTAAGCACCACCCCCGCCAGCTAAGTGACACAGTGCAGAGCCAGAATCACTACTTGAAAGAGTGTGCTGCCCCTCTAGAGTCCAGCAGGGGGAGCGAGAGTTTGGAGCACAGTGAGCAGAAGTCACCAACTTCTGTTCCCCATAAAGCGAGCACCGAATGCAGAGATACACATCCTTGGATGTATAGAGTCATACGGGTCCCAAAGTTTGAATTGCCCCTGGTGGTATGCCCGTGTGTATTAGACGACTGGAATGTGACTGGTGGCTGGACCGACAAGGTATTTATATTACCATTGGCACTCACGATGACAGTGGTAGATGGGGAAGGATGCCTACACGGCTGTTTGAGCAGTTGTGATTGCCCCGTCGGTGAATTGACAAGGGGGCCCCAGTGTACCGACTGCGGGGCGCAGTTCATGAAGCCCGTACTGCTGCGGCTTGCAGAATCCTCCAGGGAAGAAGCCATCGACTTTAATACTGAACCGGTCAGTACAGCTAACCCATCTACCCCTCTCATAGACATTTTGGAGGGCCCGTGTGCCCTAGAGGAAGTGTATCCAGATGTTGCGGACCCTGCTGTGGGCCCGTGTGCCCTACGATGGCCTGTCCGGCTTATTCCTATGGTACCATCGGTCCTAGAATGGGGACCAGTACCTACCGACAACAAGGGTGAGTTGACTGCCCCAGGGGTGTTGGGGGTGAGCCTCCAGGTGACCGCAGAGCACGATGGCTCCTTAAGTCTGGTCACCCGGGCGAAGGGCTCCCCTCTGCATCGCGTCCTGGCGGAGGTGTCCTCCTTGGAAGATAATTGTCCAATGGGGCGAACGGATCAGTATCTACCGCCTATCGTTCCAGATGAAGAGAAACCCATCGCAAGCCAGCAGAGTGGTAAGGAACCCCATTGCTCCCCACAGGCTCTGATGGAGGTGGCCGTGAAAAAGGCCAGAGTTACGGCTCCTGAACGGAGTGTGAGCCTGTGTGCTCCGACCCAAATGGTCCCAGGACTGGGATCCAACGCTCCTGAGTTTCAAGACAGTGAGTGGACTGTCCCAGAAGTGTTGTGGACGGGCCCCAAGACAGCCAAGGTGGGAACTGACAGCGTCCCCGAGGATCTGTTGGCCACCGTGAATCACCACAGTGGTAAGGTATCTACTCTTTACCCCTGCCAGGTGAAACAGAGACTTTGAGAAAAGAGACGTTGTTCATTTCTCGCTTCCCAGTGGAAGCCTCGCAAGTCCGTAGGGACAAGGACTGTGTAGCGAAGGAGTTAGTGAAAATTTTCTCCTTGGAGCCCAAAAAGGAACGCTCCATTCACCACGTAGTGGACCGCGGGAAAGGTCCTGGCCTCCTGGTCTACCGCATCCATGCCGCGGATGACCGGGTAAAGGCCTGCTTAAGAGACATGGTGCTATTCCGTCCACCAGGGGGAGGAAGTAGCGAGGAACCAGTGACTTCAGGTGTGCTCTCCAAGAGATTTTCCTAGGGGAGGCTCACGGATGAAAAAGTGAGGTACCCCCACATGTTCAGTTAGGGGCACCCCACAAATGGTCTCAGCTCGTTTCAGTCATTCCATGTGAAGTGCTTTGTAACCTGATGTGTATAGTCGACCTGCTAAGTGTACCAATTATACCATGCAATATTTTATTGTGTAAACTTATGTCAGGGTATGTAGTTCCCCAAGCGAGGGCGTTGGGTTTTTCACCAGGGGGAGAATGTATCCAGGTCTCCCATAGGTGTCAGCACCCCCCTCACCTTGAGTGCGATCGCGGGTACCGCCGAGTCCCAGGGCGGCCCCGTGCGCCGATCGCAGGGGTGAGGGCGGTCAGGTCCCGGCTCGGGGGTTGCCGGGGACGCGTGCGGCCGGTTGCAAAGGCCGCACGCGCGTCACGGGGATCCCGGTGTTCTCGGAGCCGGGCGGATTGGGCGCCGCCATTGCCCCTTAGTTTGCGCATGCGCAGTGGTCGCAAATGCGCAGTACAGCCTCTAGAGCCAGGGAGAAGTCACGCGAGGGCAAGGCTAGGCAGGGAAAGATTGAGGCAGCCGCAGATAGCTTGCGCAGGCGCAGTTCAGCCTAGGAAAAGCCCGCGAAGCCCTAGCCTACCAGGGAAGGCTCTGAGCAGGGACTACGAGTCCCATGAGCCTCTGCGTGCCCCACGTGATGCCAGGGAGCCAATAGGGCTTAAGATGTCCCTGCAGATTGGATACATTTTCGCGCGCTTGCACCACGTTAGTCAGTTGGAGCAGGGGAGCGGTGAGGGAAGGAAGGGTGCGGGGAGCGAGTGCAGCTCCTGCACCCCTATAGGTACCCACACCACAGGTAGGCCACAACTCCCCACTAGGTTAGTGGGTAAGTGCTGAGGGAGGCCCAAGATAGGGACGCTGCCTTTAGTGTTAGAGTGCTGCCTTGTCAGAGTCACGGCTGTCAGTGCTGTGAGGTCAGACAGGCAGGCACCTTGTTGCGCAGCACGTTGGCTGCCAGCATCCAGTGAGCTACAGTTTGCTGCTGTAGGCGCTGGGACTCGTTAGGTATTAGTGAGGCTGAGAGGACAGGGAAGAGTTAGGGAAGTGGGGCAGGTCATTAACCCCTGTAGGCCCCTAGGAGTTTTCCCCGAAGCCACCTAAGGATGCTGTGCTAAAGGGACGGCCTATAGCATAGTGTGTGCCACGTTGTTGTAGTGTTAGATAGGGACTCAGCGGACGCTGCGGTTCCTGCTGAGAGGTTCGGATCCAAGTTGGGGTCCTCAGAGACTGTTTCCAGGTTGGGATCGCCCCTGGCGGTCCACGTGCAAGGAGTCCGGTTGGGGATCAGATGACGTCATCCTACGACTGACCCTTTGTGAAGTGTTGCTGACCCGAGCACCGGAGTGCTCGGCAGGTATCATACATTCATAAGTGCACCAACGGGCCCTTAGTGTAATTGTGACTGCGCAGTCACCCATTGACTCTCTCTGCAAGAGTGCGGGACATTGGGTGGGGTTCTTTGGACACTGGGTGGGATCACCTGGTGTTGGGGAAGCATCCTGCAAGACGTCGCGGTTAGTGTCTCCTCGTGAGAGGGACACAGGTTATTATGAATGTGATGTGTTGTATTGCATGTTAGTAAAGTCCCTAGTTAATATACATGCTGTCTATGTGATTATTGTGTTTGTCCTGTGAGGAACCACTCCCCCTCTGGTGGGAGCCATCGCAGGTGGAGGCGCTGCATCGTTGTAAGTGAGTACCCCTAGTATAATTGCCCCAGGTTCCCCGTGGCGGAAGCTCAGCCCTCCTGCGAGCCAACAGGTAATGCACCACACCTATGGTAACATTTTATGTTTTCTTGCACCCCACACTATATCTGCGATTGGGGGGGGGGGAAACCCGTTACATACCCTATACATTCTATGAACAGTGCTGCATACATTGTCAGCACCATATAGTGTAGGATGCACACATAATATAAAACAATAAAATGTACAGATCTACAGCTTAACAATGCAATCTTGTCTCATTTTTTTTTCTATTTCCACAAGGTGTAAACTGAGGATAAGTCACTTACAGTACAAATGCAATCGTGAAATGAAAGACATTTAGTTATTTTTTTTTTATTTTTCTTTCTTGGTATCTTATAAATTCGTTTTATTAATGACCTCCCAGATCTGGTTATTAAGAGCTTTAGAAGTGAGAATTTGTTTTTTTATATTTATACATGTATTAATACATTAGAAGACTATTTATACCATTTTGAGCATTGTTCTGTCTATACCGAATATTTAGTATTACCTTTGCCTAGTGTAAACCATGAAGTATATGCAGCCCTTTTACTGCAGTACACAAAAAAAATGCTAATACATTCAACTGATGTAGACTAATAACAGTACATGGCACATGGCATGAAATAAAATATAGATAAAATTCCATTCCTCATAAAGCTTAGAAGCTGATGTTCCCTTTCCATCAGAATTAGACCTTGAAATGAATTATACATCTACTTTCAAGTACATTACCCTCTACAGTAGTTAACACACTGTACAGCATTTCCATTAGCTGAGACTTTTCAGCAGCTGCTGCTCTCTGATTTACAGCTTTTACCATACTTTGTTCTCTGACCACTTTAAACATTTTGCTTCCCCCCCTTCAGTTATGTCATCTTGCATGTATACCATGCTCTGTCTACAATGAGATTCTTAGTGGTATTTTTCATCCATTTTTTTACCAGCTTCCTTCAGTATTCATGTTGATGCCCATATGCTGACATAATAAAGGACTAACTCACTTCTACTTCCTTATAGTAAAACGAAAGGGGCACTCATATAAATGATGTGTAGCAGAGTCTCCTCTGGCCCCCCTCACCTGCGCGGAGTATCGGGGACCCCTGCGGAATGTCAGGCAGTTGAAGGGGCGATCGCAGCTCCCGGCAACATCAGTGACAGGGCGCCGCATCTTGTGCACTTTTGCGCATGCGCGGTGCGCGTTTGCAGTCGCTGCGGCCATTACACATAGCACAGGAAAGTATAGGGAGGCAGGAAGGCCCCCTAAATGTTGCGCATGCTCAGGAAACTGGCGCGGGCGCAGATAGAGAGAGGTAGGCGGCCATTAGAGAGGCGTCCATGCGGTCCTCATAGGGAAAAGACCCAGAGGAGACTCCAACTCACAGCAGGCTTAGAGGCAGGTGAGTCAGATGATTGCAGGCAGCCAATAGTGTTTGCAGCTTCCCCTGCAGAGAGTGGATACATTGTATGGGCAATGTGCTGGGAGTCAGTCAGACTGAGGAGACAGTGGGGGAAGGAAGGGGGCAGAAAGCTGCGAGCTTCTGCCCTAGGCCAGAAGTACCCCGGGCTAGAGTTGAGGCCCTGACTCCCCACTAGTGAGGGTGGGTGTTGATAGGGACAGGTCGTTAGATAAGGACCCCGTGCCCTTCAGCTGTGTGCTAGGGAGAGACCCTGTGTAGTTCCTTAGTGCAGGGAGAGAGAGGGACCCTGTGTAGCTCCTTCGTGCAGGGAGAGAAAGACCCTGTGCAGTTCCTTAGTGCATGGAAGGAGAGAGAGGGAGACCCTGTGCAGTTCCTAAGTGCAGGGACCAGTGATAGTGTTTGTTGCATGTTCCTGTATGCTGTGTTGCTGATCCAGAGACTGTCCTTATGGTGGGACGTCCGGCTGGACCCCATCCAACGTGGAGGTACAGATCAGCGCTGGACCAAGCAGATCCGGTTGACCCTTTGCGAAGACACCCAGGGGCACCTGGGCAGGTATTTACACCCTTCCACATGTGCACCAACTTTAACTTGCTCCTCACATGTGACAGGCCTGTTCACACACTTGGGTGGGCTTGGACTCTTTGGACACGGGGTTGGGAATGGGTTAAGGCGGGTATAGCCCAGTTAGGAGCAAGGTTATAGCTGCCAGCTAGTGGCAGAGGGTGGCATATATATTGTTTGTATGCTGATGTTGTTGCACTGTTATATTATCAAACTGTGTGTTGTGTTGTTCGTCCAGTAAACCTTTTAGCCATAACCCTGGTGTATGTGGTTTCTGGGTGGGTTCCTATGCTAGGGCCATTCTACACTTCTATATAATCCTACATAGGTGGAGGCGCTGACCAACGAGAGAACGTTCCAGAGAAGCACCCCAGGTTCCCAGCAAGCGGAGGTTCAGGCCTCTTGTGAACCTGCAGGTATACGCACCACACCTGGTAACATGTAATTCCTTGCACCACCCACATCTGCGATTGGGGGGGGGGGGCGGGAATACCCGTTACAGATGTAATCATTATTTAATTGGAAAGACCCATGGGATACCAACTTTTTAATCTTCTTGGATTTAAAAAGCATATATTATAAGACGCACTAAATTTAAGAAAACTACTGAGTGCCAATACAGACACATTGGCTTTTTCAGATTTCTGACTTCTATCGTATTTTAAATATTATACGTTCAAATGCATTTTATGCACATGCAATAGGTTTACTGGCCAACTACACACCGGTCCATCTTGTATCCTACGGTTTGACACAACTATCCCCATTTTGGATCATCATAGAATTACTGTACGGGGCCCGAGAGCTGCAACCGCCTCCACCTGATATTATAGAATAGGCTCTAGTCACATTAGGGCCAATTTAGAGTTTGCTAATGACAGTTTGGGCAAGAATAAGACACTAATTTAGAGTTTACCAAAAACACTGATATACTGTAACACTAATGTAAAAACAATATAATATTTATTTTATCAAAAAATATTATTTTATAGTTTTCTGCAGCCCGTAGTTTAGTTATGGGTGGGATAGCTGTTCTAATATGTATTTTAGGCTCTAGACCAGCCTGAATAATCTTCAAAGTTTTCATGATGATGTGAGATGTTCATTTTTTTTTCACGCTGTCCATATATTATTACCAATTTTATGATCTTATGTGAATCCTGGCCAATGCCCTGTTAATAAATAAATGTAATAAATCTATGTCAAAACTGTAGTGGGCGTATTCAATATACAGTACCAAGAAGCTGTGATACAAGTGGGTAACTTTCATTTAACCCCTTGAGTACCCGGGTGCCCCAGCCCCTATGGCATGTCACTGTCACTTATGATGCGAACAGAAGAGGTGGAGTCCTTGTCTTCCATCTAAATTGCATTGAATGGTTCACAGGTGCACTAAATTCAATCTCTCCTAGGAAAGAAGCTGAAAGCGCATGAATTCCCACATCATGGGACCTCTGGAGTGCCATACCACATGATGTGGTGGCTACGTCATGGGTTACTCAAACAGTTAAGTGAATGAAAGGTGTAATGATAAGGAACTGAAAATGTTCAGTATTTTAATAATCTGGCACACAAACATTTAAGTTAAGTTACAAGTGTGGCTCTGGGTAGTTTTAGGGTTACATGATTTTCTCCTCCTGTGCAATAATCCCTGTTAAAGGCAGGTTGCTAGGAGCAATCATGGGGTTTTCCCCCACCCCCATGTGTTGTGTAGTATCTGGTGAAGGTAGTGTCATCAGGCCCTGTGTCCAATTACAGTGACACAGGGGTGGAGCCTATTGGAGCTATTTAGTGCAGAACACTTCCTGTATTTAGCAGTGTACCTCACCACTTATGAGTGAGGTGAGTCTGTCCAGCAAACTGTCAAGGCTCTGGCAGGTATTGTGGCCCTCCCTCAGGGGAGTGGTGTGGAAGACTATTCCTCTTACTCCATCAGGGAGTAAGGGAAGAGCTAGACCTGCTTTCAGTGCCCTTGCCTGGGAGTGTACGGTCTGTGACTTCTTTTGGGTTGGCAACCTATAATGAGCGGCTGAAGACCAGGCTGCAATAATGGGCAGTCTGCCATTGTCTGACGAAATAAAGTATGCTGTTGCCAAAGAACCCTTCTTGCCTGAGAGTGGAGTCATTCAGGGAGAAGATGCACATAGAGGTTTCTTTCCGAGACTCCTCCCTACTACGCTGGGGGTCTGGAAGAGATGGAGGCGCTGTACCATGAGTGAGTATAACTCAGCACCACCTCATAAATCAGTCCTGATGCCATCCCCCATACCATCGTGGGAGACTCAGGTATTCTGTAAGCCAGCAGGTGCACCACACTACACTTCATGTAACAGGGGTCAGTGTCCACAGAAGGGGGTCAATATGAGATGGCCCCGGGCAAACACCGTTACACAAGTTACATCTTAAAATACATGTTTTATTGCGGTCAAGCTACTGTAGCCTGACCCCAGCCTGGTTTTCTGTGTTTGTCTAGAAATTAGGTTATCTGGAGCAAAGCCTGGTCTAGGAAAGTGGGGTGATTGAAACCTGGATCGTGGAAATAAGCAAAAGCCCTTTTAATGTAACATAAAAGAAATTCCTTAGTTTTCTGGGGAAAGCAAGAATGGTGTGGCCAGGAATACATTTTACATGTTGTTAAAGTTTACTAAAAATGGAATAGGGAATATAACAGAAGGCTCGAGTGTGTATTTGGACAAAGTTCTGAGACCTTTCATTCTCATGCTTCCCTCCTATGTCCGGGATACACAAGACGTCTTACGCAGGTTGGAAGGGATAACTGTTGAGAAAGGCACCCTCCTCTGCAGTTTAGACGTACAATCCTTGTACACCAGCATTCAACATCCTGATGGTGTACAAGCGATATCCTACTTCTTACGCACCAGGGGCATACTGCACACAAATCACAATCAATTTGTATGTGACCTATTGAATTTTGTATTAACACATAATCATTTCTTGTTTAATGAAAAAGTCTTCCTCCAGGTACAGGGGACCGCTATGAGCACAAGATGTGCCCCCACCTATGCGAACCTATACCTGGGGTGGTGGGAGAAATAGACCATATTGAGTGACGCACTTCAAGAGTTTACTGACAACATCATTCTCTGGTTACGCTACATTGACGACATGTGTGTTCTCTGGAAAGGGAGCAAAAGTCAGTTTATCAAGTTTGTAGAAATTCTGAATACCAACATCACAACTTGAAGCTCACACACGAATTCAATGAGAAAAGCATAATCTTTTTAGATTTATGCATCAGCATCAACTCAGAAGGGGCGATCAGTGCAACAACTCACTCAAAAAAACCAGCTACGAACAGCTATCTCAGAGCAGACAGTCATCATCCTGCATCCCTAATTTAAAGGGATATCCACAGGACAATTCCTGCGAAAAAGGAGAAACTGCTCTGGGATAGCTGACTTAAAAATACACGCCTAGACCATGCGTCAGAAGTTTCTCCAACGGGGCTATAGCCACAAAACCATCAAGAAGGCTTATCACAGAGCACTCATGACCCCAAGAGAATCACTCTTGCAGTGCAAAAACAAGATTGAGGACAAAAAACTCATACGGTTCATAGGCACATACAGTGCACAATGGAATAACATAAAAGATGTACATAAAAAACATTGGCATATATTACTCCAGGACCCAGATCTACAAGAGGTACTGAATAATGAGCCATCCATGGTGAGTAGACGGTCCAGGAATCTCAAAGATGCTCTGGTCCATAGCTACTTCACTAAACCCAAAACAGAATTTCTGAGCACTTGGCTTCCACCTAAACCACAAGGAACCTATAAGGCTTGTCAATTTATCAGAACCAAAAAAACCTTTTCTAGCAATGGTAAAGAGTACCATATAAGGGTTTTTTCAACTGTAAAACAACAAAACTCATTTATCTTATCACCTGCTGTTGCGGCATCCAATATGTAAGCAAAACTGGCAGAGAGTTTCGCCGCCGCATTCTGGAGCATATAGGCTCTATTAAGAACTGTGCTGACATCCCAGTTTCTAGACATGTCAGGGAACACCACCAGGGGAATGCCAACTCCCTGACATTTCAGGGAATCGACAGGGTCTTACCCACAATTAGAGGTGGGGACTGGGACAAAAAAACTACTGCAAAAGGAGTCTTGATGGATATTTACATTATCCACCTTAACCCCTGATGGTTTAAATGAAGGGTTTTTATACACTACCTTTCTATGATCTTATTGCTATTCCTTTTGCACTTCTCCCAGTACAGGCTATATACAGCACAGAGCTTATATAGCCTGGACATCCAAAAAGCCCCCCCTTCTCCACTGTATACCCCACTACTTGAACTCAGTTTCAGAAATACTCTTCACTATGGAGTCATCATGATCCTGACTCTGGGATTCATCTTACATTATGGGGTTAAATATGCATATACAACCAGCTTCTCTACATATGGCCCATTCACAGTGCCATCTTTAGGGAGAACTGAACATGAGTAGGAGCTAATTGATTTTTCACACAGCTCACATTGATGGATATAGTTTATTAGTAATGTACATGTAAGTATCGCATCTATATTCAGTATAATCATCCAGCGCAGAGAGGCGTCCCCAGCGACACACTTAGGAGGCTTCCCCCTCCCTCTCTCCCCCCTCACTCTGGTAGGGGAGCGTCATCCATAGAAGCGCTGTGATTGGTGAAGAACTACAACCAATCAGAGGGCGTCAGCGTTTAGTAACCATAGCAACTCTTGGCAATATATCCCTAACAGGAGCTCCTGGAACCCGCCGCCGATGAAGCCAGTTACGGTGAAACGTACGTAGGGTACGTCTGACGTCACCATCACGTGACGTCGGCTCATCGGAGAGGTGTGGGCCTGTTTTTCGTCTGAGTGCTTTGTAAACTGCATCCGTGGGCAGCAACAGCACTCAGACTTCTAGGGTATGTCAATCATGTTATCTATAACCTATCCTTTTAGCTACAGCTAGCTTTAGTGGGGCTGCCAGAGAGATACTTACCAGGGCAGCTCCCTCAGTTCAACTGCTGCAGTTACTACAGCTGCAGCTCTTAGGTGGAGACTCACATATGCTAATTTGGATTAGCAATCAGCAACCTTTGGTACCTTGCCCTGTATAGCTGGGTTAGGCTCCTTTGGTTATACTAGCACCTCTGTGCCTGCCGCAGTGATATTGTTCATCTAGGCAGCACTCTGAGTGTTCACCCCCACCCATCATTTGGCTATAAGATGTTTATACAGGTTTCTATCTAGACTACTATCTATCTAGTCTGTTCAGGATATACCATATTGGCAGTACCCGCACTATTTATGTGATACACCAAGTCTAGTAACAGATATATATAATACTGCAATACTAAAACTTCAGCCCCACACCTCTTCGGTTCTTTTAGTTGTTTTTATTAGAGTTTGTGTTCTGTATGTGTGGTTCCCGAACAGTTTTATTTTAAGTTACTTAATAAAAATTATGTTTTAATTAGGGTGTTCCTTTCGTGCCACACTACAGGGATTCTTTTCTGTCTTAGTTTCTCTCTACTCAAGCCTTAAATTTTTTATTAGAGCGTAATGTGGGCGCTGTAGAGGGGGGGTTAAAGAAATTCCCAGAAGGTGGACTTATTCTGTTCTCAATGAAGTTGGGCATTAGGATAAAAACATTCATTTGGGATATGAATTTTGAATTTGGGCGGAATATGATATTGTTATGTGGTAACGTATAGGATTCTTGCTTTTACATTATTTTTCTGAAACAGTTTGCATTTATTGTACTGTATATTTCTTGTACAATTCTTTTTTCTGTAAACTATGCACTGTACTACTTTTGTATATTAAATCTAAAAAAATTTAGATTGTCTTTGGACCCTAATTGAATTTTGCACGTTTTGAAGAGTGTGATTGAATTTTCGGACACATTTTTTCTACACTAGATGTGTGCTCATCAATTACATATTTATCTAAGTAAATATGGACCAAGGACTCCTAGTGATAAGTCTTTTCTTTATCCTTAGTGATAGCAGCGATTTAAGGTTATATTTGTGATAGAGTGAGGGGAGATATTACACAGTTGAGAGACCCTTGCGTGGAGAAAAGTGGGTCAGCAAGATAGCTGTGTGGATTAACCCTGGTCACATGTTCACAGGTGTGCCATTTGTGACAGATGGTAATGCATGTTTTTCTATGCATTACACCCCTCATCATAGTGAATGTGGGTTTAGTCTTTGTATGGCGGAGGGGTCATGGCTCCAATGTGCCATAGCCCCTTCTGCACTTAGTAATCACGTGACCTGGTAGCTATGTCATTGGTCACTCAAGGGGCAATTACCAAAATGAACTATTGCTAGTGACACGCTTAATGGGTTATATCTGCATTACTATTATCTTTTTTGGGGTTGGATTTTAAATCTTGTGTGCTGTCACTGTGTTAAGCAAATGTTTTCAGAGTCAGAACTCCCCTCTACCCCCTGTCTGTCCCCAACCTTCTTTCTGGCATACTGTATGTGGAAAAAGAATGGCATTTCCATGCAGCAAAGGAAATCATAAATCCTGCTCCATCTGTATTCAGCAAGAGAAGACACTCTGCCGCATCCCCCGGGGTAGTAACAGTCTCTGATGCTGTGTCTCCAACAAGCTCTGCACCTTGTGGTAGTATAACAATGAAACAATGTACGCATTTCGTATGTATGATGTACTTCCTTGAGGGGGGGAGGGGGTTACTAAATATTTCACCAAACTTTATATACCATTGCCTTCTCAACAAATATACAATAGGATTAACCAATAGAAAAATTACACAACATAATCAATAGGTACTGTACAATACAAGTACATAAAGGAATGCATGGTAGAAATAAAGCACCTATTATACCAAAGAATACCATAATAACGTGATTTAGTGATTCTATAAAAATTGTTAATTTAAGTCATTTGATATAATTGAGCTAGCCAGTCCAATATTTAAGAACTATGACTAGTCTGCATTTATTATCTATTACTTTTCCATATGTTTGTGTATCTTGTACATTTGTGTGTAGTCAGTTACAATACAATATTGATATTTGTAAAATTGGAAAATTCAGAAAGAAGTTCCTTAGTCCTACAATTAATGAAGTGACATATTTCATAATTTGTATTATTGTTTACTGTATTTCCTGTGAATGCTGTCACTTTACACACACATTTTCACGCCTTGCAGTGACAATATTTGTGAGAACCCACAACTCCTGATCTACAGGGGCATATCTAAAATTGTGAACAGGGGATATGTACACCCAGATGTTTCAAGTTATGAGATCTCCTATTAGAGTTACAACATGGACAGCAGGGTACACGGGAGAAGATGGATGCACACCGCAGCTAAATGGAACAACCCTCCACCCCTCTGCTAAGGGTGTATTAAGCCGCACCCAGGAGCTGCAATGAAAACTTGCAGAGATAAACTGTACCAGGAAAAAGGGGGACAGATGCAGTGGTGGGATTCAGACATTCTAGCAACAGGTTCTCTCACCTTATCACCCTTTAATAGTGAAAAATAAAACCCAAAAATATTTTATTTCAATTATTTATTTGCTTTCATTAAAATATTTCCATATCGCTACTTGATTATCATCATACTTTTTATTTCATCCATGTTTCACCCTATTGTCATCGCCTGTGTGTTTAATTCTCAGCCACGTTTGAACTGAAGGAGTGGGGTCCCAGGAGTCCAATGGGAGGCCAATCATATTAATTGTCATTACAATTGCAACATTCTGAACTGTGAGGCGACTTCTTGTATCTGAATTTATATTATTCATTGTAGAAAACCCTCTTTCTGCCTCCGCAGAACTAACACCAACGGTATTGATAATATTTTTGGACCTTTGTACAGTACTTGGAATCTCATGTTGTCGATTTTTTTAGTACATTTTCCACATAGTCGCGGAAATCATTGATGTTGATTTCATGATTAAAGAGTTTGTTTGTTGAATTCACACAGTTTTCTTCATCAATATTCCAACAATCTGGCTCTAATGTGTTTACTATTTCATGAATTTTACTATCACTATTTTGCGTGTTATTTCCTGATTTTAAGTGATCACTGTACATCAACCCAACTTTCATATTATTGATAACTGCTTCCAGTAGTTTTTTTTTTTTATAACTTGTATTTTATTGACAGATAAAAATACATGGTATACAGAAAGATATTTTGTGACCGTTTAGTACAAAAAAGTATATTAATTACAATCATTAAAATACATAGTTGATTCATGCGTATCCGGGCACACGACTTTTCGAGCCCTACTAAGCCACGTGAATTAGGGAAATCAATAGTGTGTGGGAGAACAAAACAAACAAAAAAAAAAACCTTGGAGTGAGGGGGAAGCGGAAGGAGGAATAGGAGGTTGGGAGGGAAGGTGGAATGGAGCAGCTTTATCCTTTTGTGTGAGAACCAGTTTATAGGAGATAGATCAAATTGTCTTTAATAACATCTTTACCAAGGGCCTGAACTTATGGTGGTTGTGTTAATGTAGGAATTAGGCTTATGTGGAGTTTCACTCCTAAAGGAGAACGCATCTAACACTATCATTGCCAGATTGTGTTACGCTCCACCCCGGGGATATCTGTCTGAGCCAACCACGGCGTCCAGACTTTTAGAAAATTGTCGCCAGTGTCGTTAACTAAACTCGTTAACTTTTCCGTCTGGCAAATAAACCAAATGAGATTCCGAATCTTTGGGATAATTGGTATATCCGGGCGTTTCCATAATGCTGCGATCTCGCACCTCGTTGCGATTGCGAAATGTGCAATTAATTTATTGTGTGATTTTGATAGATCCTTTAGAGGTCTGTTCAGAAGGAACAGCCATGGATCTGGGGGAATAGTAAGGTCAAATATCCTTTGTATCCAAATTCTGATCTCTTCCATATTTGGAATATACGCGGGCAAGACTACAGCATACGCAACAAGTCAGCCGTTTCTCCACATTGTTTAGGGCACAATGGGGAGGAGCCTGGAACAAACTTAGATAATTTGAGTGGGGTGAGGTACCATCTCATAAGAACCTTATATGCGTTCTCCTTTAGTGTGATGCATATAGAGCTCTTTGCTGTAGCTAAGAACATGGTGTTCCAATCCTCATCATCTAGAGTCTCCCCTAGATCTATCTCCCATTGATTTCTAAATGACAGGGTTTGTTGACTTGAAGTTATAGAATCGACCACTTCTCCGTATATTGTTGATATAAGTCCCTTAGTGTCGATTTCAGCCCGACAGAGCTTTTCAAATTTCGTCAGGGGGGATATGGGGCGAATTTGTGGTAAAATGCTCTGAGCTGGAGGTATTTAAAAAATTCTGCATGGGGTATATCTTTTTCTAATCTAATATGGTCGAATTTTTGATTTTTAGATTCTAACCCTCCAGGTCTTTAATTCTAAGGTATCCTTTTAATCTCCAAATTGAACTATTACCACCTACTAGGCCGGGTGCGAACCTGGGATTATTCCAAATAGGGGACATCAGGGAGTTTCCCGATGTGAGTGAGTTCTTCAATTTTGATGCTTCCCAGACCGATATAGAGTTGGTCATTGAGGTGAGCGGCAGAGCAGTGTGTTTCCGTGCGTTTTAAGGTAGCCAAATCAGGCTGCTAAGCTCCAATGGGGAACAAGCAGCACCTTCCAATTCCACCCATCTTTTCAATTTAGGGTCAGAATGCCATTGAATAATGTGACTTAATTGAGCCGCTTTATTGTATGATTCCAATAGTTTTTGACGAGGAAGATTGACATATTTTTGATTCTCAACAAAGTAACAATATTTTAAAGCGGCAGAATTTATGGTAGGATCAACTTCCTTTTCATAGTTTCCACAGATTTCTTTGAGCATTTCAAATGCCCTAATGGATCTTTTTATTCATTTTTCAGCTCTTACTAAATTACATTTTTGTTTTGAAGGGCATTAGAAAGTAAGGAAATTTCCTGCAATATATCTATCATTAATGTTAAATCGTCTATGAAAGCTTATCATAAAGCTTGCCCCCCTGCAGATGCACTTATCAGAACTCCCTCCTACTGTCTCTGTACGTTCTCCCTACCTACCAATTAGACTGTAAGCTCCTCGGGGCAGGGACTCCTCTTCCTTAATGTTACTTTTATGTCTAAAGCACTTATTCCCATGATCTGTTATTTATATTATCTGTTATTTATTTGATTACCACATGTATTACTACTGTGAAGCGCTATGTACATTAATGGCGCTATATAAATAAAGACATACAATACAATATGAAGAATCTGTTGCGGAGACGGAAAGCCATTCCTAAATATTATTTATGTGGAGAAAAATATTCGTATAATGCTGGATAGGCATGCCATACAGCAAGTATTGATCTTAAGCTGCCAGCAGCCCATCTTGGTCCCAAAACATACCAATCTTGGTCATTTCTATTCCAAGTTTTTCAGAAATTTTGAAATGTTCCATTTGATTTTGTTTGATTGGTGAAAAATCGTATAGATTTTATTTTTGAACATTTTGAAGTAATTTACCTGTTTTATTTCAGTGAAAGAATCATCTAAGACAAGTTTTAGATTATGATTTAAACAAAGCCAAATGACGATGCCTGGAAAATACTTTGTAAATATTGTGCCCCTCCCTGATTTGCAACCAAGCATTACAATTGCACCATCAGAACAAAATGCAACCAAATTATTTCTCAAATATCCCATATCAAATCCAACATCACACAAACTTTTTAACAAAGTTTTGTGTATAGTCTCAACATCCTGTGCTTCCAACTCAATCAAATCGAGGAAAATTGTAGGCGAAAAATAACAATCTTCAACTTTTACAAAAATTATTATCACTGCTTTATTAGATATGGTTGAAGCTTCATCAATGAGGACACAAAGTTTTAACTTTTTTCTATTATTTGAGTAAATATATATTTTTCATTTCTCTTGCAATGTGATCAACTATTTTTACAGCAGTTTTCTGAGAATGGAGTCCCACTCCCATATCCAAATTATTTTTTACTTGCAGTTCGATCTCATCTTCAATGTCAGAAAATGACCTACTGTATTACTTTTTGTTATGCTGTAAACTGTATTGAAGATCTTACATGTAGAGCTGATATAGTTTTGGTTAATTTTATCTATGCATTTGGTAATTAAATCATCAGTACGGCCTTTCAATTGTGCCATACATATACTGTGTGACTTTGATGAAAAGTGTTCATTCTTTTTTTTTTCTGAGAGAAGCTTGCTGGACGACTTTATTTTTTCCTGATGCTTTAATACTGCAGCCTTCCCATTCATTCGATACATTAATTCCTTTCATGTTTATGGAATCAAATTTTGCACAGTGATCACAACCCAGTTTCTTGTTGCGAGCAGCCAAACCATCATATTTTGTTCTGAAATTCCTCGACCTGCTTCATATTCCAGCAGTCAGGAAGAGCAGCTGCTCGATCTTCACTCTTGTATTGGAAGTGGATATTTAATCACCTCCTGGTGTTAGATGCTTACCGGGATCTTCATTCCAAATTGCAGATGCAGCTGCTGAATCTTCATCTCTGATTTGTGCAGTATTGGAAGTGGACATTTCATCACCTCTTGGTGTTAGATGTTCACTGGGATCTTCATTCGAAATTGCAGATCTCGTTTTCTTTTTATCAAATAATGTAATAAAAGTTGTTGTTGCTTAATTTTGTAGCTATTAAACAGGAATTCAAAGGTTAAATGAGCATTTATCTCTATGAAAAGACGAGTTAACGACAGTGTTTATTTTGGGCAATAATCATCTGTGGAATAGCGCGATCAATAATTGTGACCCCGAAACATGAATATCAATGATCTGTAAATACAGCTCAACCTCGTTCTAGCGCAATCCGCGACAACGCGGATCGCTTATAACGCGGTATGAGCATGGCTCCTGATTTAAAAACATCAGAACTTTTTTTTTAGTGAAATGGGCACAACGTAAGGCTAACGCTGTCTCATTATGTGGACCCTGAGTACCGCGTTATAATGAGGTTCAGCTGTACTGATATTTTTCACACAACCTGTGCTCTACATTGTCATTTTCAGCATCAAAATAACTAAATATTAATGTCTCTGCTAATAGAGGGGTTTATTTAGGAGCCCATGTTAGACATGTGTTAAGTTTCTCAGGTATACCAACCCTACAGTATTTTATAGAACAACATTCTACAAATAAGATATACAATTTCCCCTTTAAAGGAATCACCGGTTAGATAGAATATTGTATAGGGGGTGCAGTGTGTTAGTATATCACCAGCAGTGTGCGTTATCAGCCTGGATATACTCTGGGAAACAAGAGCCAAGCACAGAGAACCTGAACAGAACCCGGGGACCCAAACCAGGGGCACCGGAACCTAACTTGGGCCAAGCTCAGAAAACCTAAACCAAACCGGGGAACCCACACAACCCCGGGAGGAACCTGCACCAATCCCGGGGGGGACCTGGAAACCCCAGAAAATGTGAATAAAACGTGGCCCACTTCGCCCTCTGGCTCTGTTTTTCCTCATTCTGTTCATCTGCGTAAAGTATTGGCTTCACAGAAATTAATTATGCAACTATCTGGCATTTATTTTTGTGTCTGCATACTGCCATTTTAATACTTTTGGTCTATGTGCCCCCTTTTTGCACAACCATTATCCTATGTTCTCAATGATATAATATCTGACAATGTTTGGGGAAATATATGAGCAAACACGTATTGCTTAAGTTATTGCTGAAATGTTCTATGCTATGCTGTGATCCCAATCCAGTAATCAATATTTTTTAGTGAATACACAGATGATTCAGGATTAATAGCAATCATTGGTCAATTCAGGTAACTATTGATATTGTATTGTATTGTATGTCTTTATTTATATAGCGCCATTAATGTACATAGCGCTTGACAGCAGTAATACATGTGGTAATCAAATAAATAACAGATAATATAAATAACAGATCATGGGAATAAGTGCTTTAGACATTAAGGAAGAGGAGTCCCTGCTCTGAGGAGCTTACAGTCTAATTGGTAGGTAGGGAGAACGTACAGAGACAGTAGGAGGGAGTTCTGGTAAGTGCGTCTGCAGGGGGCCAAGCTTTATGTATCATGTGTTCAGAATACAAATACAATGATAATGTCCCCGGCGCAAAAAATGATGATCACAATACCATATCAAAAGACAGTCCTGGATGGAGTGACAGTCCTGATAGTGGAGTAATACACCAACATATGTAATGAGGTAGATTTTCTTCCAGGTGTGATTTCCCAGATGATGTCTGTAATTACAAATAAAAACAAAAACACACCATTGCGCAGTATATAGACTACAATACCCTAACCAGGAGAAGAATATCCCTACTTACAAGATAGACTCTTGTTGATTCAGGGGAGAGAATCTGTTCCAGGCTCCTTTCTTCTTCACCTTGATGTCCACGGACCCCACATGGTTCCCAAGATGGCCCTCTTCACCCTGATCGGCGTCCTTGCAGGGGCAGCATGCACCGCAGCAGCCGTAGGTAGAGAAAAATAAAGACAGCCTAGTGTACTCCGCATAAAACTTTATTAACAATGATAAAAAGCACCAAAGTTCACACTCACAATATGCAAGGGCAAACGTGCCACTCAAGGATGCCGTCCGCAGCTTGTATCCAGCACAGTGGGGATGAGGTCCACAAGGTCACGCGCCGACTCCAAAGACATTATCATTGTATTTGTATTGTTAATTGGATTTGAACGGTCTATTGTTTACTGCCCCCTTGGCTGCATTTGTATCTACACGTATTTAATTTGGGTTTGGTGTAATCACTCAAATTCACAGTATTTCACTTGGATCAAGCGCTGATAGAGAGTTTTTTTAGTTAGTTTGTAGTCTATATGTGTTCAGAATAGCCTGAATATTATCAGTGGTTTAACAGAGTTTTTGGGGTGGTTGTTTGAATCACTTTTAACTCTATAAACACCTCTAGAATTGAAGGGTTTAACTCATTTATCAGACTTTTAATAGGGTGTATTATGAAGATTAATAATTTCAGTGCTGGTGCATTGTGGATCCCACTGGAGGATTTAATTTTATTTACAGAAACTCTACTTCAGAGATTGCATATTACCACAATAATGTTGAATGGCAAATGATGCTGTAAACACAGTGTCATTGCATTTCTCAGGTAGAAAGCTCATTATTCGGGTCTATCTATGTATATATATTTCAATACCTCTTAATATTACTATTCACCTCCCAAGGAGGTATATTTGTCAGAGTAGCCTGCTCAATATTGGTTTACATTTACATAAAGTACCATATCCCAATCTTCTTCTCTTCCTTCCTCTCTCTCACCTATTTTAGATGTAGTTACTTGACACATAACTATTTTAGTATTATATTTCCACAGTTTTATCTGTAATTATGAATACAGATTAAGTCATTTGTATTTACAGCGATTTGCTCCTTAAGTGAATGAATGAGCATATCTCTCTGTATGTGTTTTATATGTTGTCACTTTATCAGATGCATCTCTTTATGGGTTTCTGGCCTTTTTATTATTCAATGGAAAGGGTTAAGTACCATACCCCAAAAATTATTTGGGTGCCACTTTAAACCTGCTTTTGCCATTATAAGAAATTCACAGAAATAACATTATGATAATCATGGTCTGGCTATTAGTAGCGTCTACTTTTGGAGTGACCAATTTATCGTAACGTTATTTCTATGCTCTAAGATTAGCAAAGGTCTGTGGATCTGCAATGATAGGCTAATGGCTCATTAGCCTCTCATTTGTTTTTGATTAGGCCTACCATCCATCAAAAGTTATTGATACGCGGGAGGCGCATGTGCGGCAGCTATGGGAATGAAGGCTTAGTTTCTGAGCTCTGTTCCTACCGGCACTAATAAAGTATCGATTCAGCATAAAAAATGCTTCTACACGGCGGACACAGCTAAATACAGTTAGCGGAACACATCAGGATGACGACCCTGTCACAATCTAAGAAAATATCGTCAGTTCTGACCGACTATTTTCAAAAAAACAAGATGGCGCGAGCGGGAGGATCCAGGGCTCCATCCCCAAGCTGGGGGAGGACACAAAGCGCAAGCACTCCTCTCCAGGGTGGGGATTATCACAGGGAATCAGATAACGACATTACCCCAGATGTTACTTTGAGAGATTGAGAAGTCTCTCACACCAGCTGCATCTCCTCTTGGTGATATTTATATTTTATTATTTTTTATGTATTAATATATTTTTAAAGGTTTGCGCTTACTTTCCTTGCTCAAACCCAAAGCGAAGGCTCCGACTCTGAGGGAGAGGGATTAGAGGATATGAGAGCACAGACATTGACATACTTCACACTTGACTGATTGCTCATGGCAAATAATAATATGCAGGACTTCATCCCCTTTGTAACTCTTACCCTTGTGCTCGGGAGGTACTTGGCTTATTCCCTGCCGTAAGGCCTAAACTAGCAGTCTCTTTTATAGAGTTAGTGATGCCCAAGGATAAATTAACCTCTCAGGAATACAGTTCAGGTTTCTGAATTAGGAACCCGCTACTGTGCACTGCATACTTCTTCCATACATATCTGATCAGGATTTCACTAGGGACCTTCTGGTTGGGCCGATACAAACATGCTCCGGAATTACAATTACTGAGAACTCCTTGCCACAAGCATGCTTCCTCCTGTTCAGCAGTGAGAACAATCTTAGACCTACAAACATGCATGCTTTCTCCAGCCGGGCAAGCAAGAAGACATCCAATCCACGGCCGCATTGCAGCAGACCCGAGGTGCAGCAGAGGCAATCCAGAGATGCCAGCAGCACGCCGCCGCATGTGGAGAGACAGCCAGGGAGAACGCACTTATAGTGGTTCCTAATTACAGGCAAAAGTCCGCAGGACTGATCGTGAGCAGGATTCAAGTTTTAATTTAAACTTGGAGAGTCGAGTCCAATTGGAGCAAATACAATCCAGCTCATTTCCAAGCTTTTTAGCTTTTGCAGCATTTTATTGTATTATATACATGTTAATAAATTGTATCCTCAAGGAGGGTTTCTAATGCCACACTGCACTGATGGCATTTGTTTAATCTCAGTCACTCATCTCCTTAAGTGTCAAAGGTAAGGCTTTTCTCTTGCCATTCACATATCCAATCATGATTGGATGAGACTATGAGCAGAAATGCTTGGACCGTAGAAACCAGCTAATCACATCTGGAATCATCTAAGAGTTTGGTTGGCTCAATATACTCTTCTTTAGGACTGTCATCACTGGACCATAGAGGTCAATTGCATATCCAAGATACTTAAAGGGCACCTTCCTTAACTGAAAATAATAAACAGGACACTCTTAATACATATCTATACACTTTCACATATTTAGAAAACTCACGGTGAGGCCCTTTGCGGAACTCCGAAGGACCTGCATCTAGAACATTGGGTGGATTTATATATACTCTTCTATCCCCACAGTGAAATCACTGGTCACAAGACATACTGAGGAGTGTCTATCCTTACTGCATAGTCATCCCACATCACATAATGGGGAGGGCAGTAACATGAGTGGTCCACACAGTCAACCACTAAGGCTATTAACCCCTTACATTACTTAGTAGTCCCCAGAGACAGGGGGGGGGGGAGAGCTCCATATAGTATCGTAAAGTTTATTACTGTACAGTATATGTAAAAAAGGAAATCTAAAAATACAGAATAATGCTTTTGAAATAGAACAAAATGTACCCATGGAAATGGGCCCACACCATGGTTACAATGAAATACACCACAGCCTGTGTGAATTATATCAATAAAGTACAGATTTAATTTTAAATCTCATAATAATATTTTTCAGTATCAGAATTAGTGTTGATCAAGAGTTTTGGTCTCAGATGACACAGAAAATGCTTTTCACTGAAATTGTTATGGTGCTAAAAGAATTACATTGTTCTGTATTGCCTTGAAATAATGTAGTTTTATCTTGAAATAATGTTGCGTTAACCCTGTCCTAAAGAGCTGAATTACCATTATTTTTGCATTTGATTACCTTCAGGAATAAGACATTAAAAATCCAGGCATAATAAGATATGTTTCATCTTTTAATATGTACTTTGCTTACTGTAGCTCCTCTCTAACATCTCTAACTGTCACAGGCACAGACAGGGAAATACTATAGCTGTTTAGATTAAAGTCACAATACATAGGCTGAGGAAGCTAATAAATAATAAAATAATAATAGAAATTATTATTACCATTAATAATAACTGTGCTTAATATCATGGATAATAATATTAATAATAATGATTGCAATTAATATTAAAATAAGAGCAAATAATATAGTTAATAATTCTAATAAAATCAGCGCTGTACATACAGTATAACCTTTGCAGGTACGAGTTCCCGCCCCTTCTTGGTCAAGCTCACAAGGAGATCACACTGGGATTTGAACCAGGCTCTGTTGCAATGTCATTGTTTGCTGAGTTAGTCACCACTAGGGATGAGTGTTACAGTCCAAATCCATTTCCCAGAATCCTGCGGTACATTCTTAAAAAATAATACCAATACAAAATATATGGTTCCCAGCACACAATAGAGAGAAAGAGAATTAATGATGAGCAAAAGGTGTGTATTTAATGTGTATACAAATAAATACACAAACAAATGCTAAGGGATGGAGAATGCAAATGTAAACACTATTATAGGTGCGAATAACACTTGAGGGGAAAAGGTACACTGGAGGCTAAGAAATGTGGACAGCGAGGGGAGGGAAAACAGAAGCAGGGAGGGGTGGATGGGGGGTGGGGGGTTGGGGAAGGGAGGGAATGAAAGGGAAAAACAAAGAATGTGGAGGAAACAAATGAAATACAAGTAGAGGGGGGCAACATTTCAGGGAATGAACCCCTTCTTCTGGCCTGTTCCCTACAGTCTGAGTGACCACAGGTTCTTCCCTATCCCTTGATCCAAACCTCCAGGTAACGCTAAACAAGTCAACACCCAGCTAGCAAGGTAAAGGACTCTATCACAGAACGAGTGTGTGTGTGGGGGGGAGGGGGTTATAACTATCCGTGCCCTGATTGCACAGTCCTAAGTATGAGTCAATTGAGAAAGGGGAATGAGCCCAAGTCTACCTAATCACTAAACTAAAGTGTGATAGTTCAAATGGCACTATGCAGCAGGGTAGAGCAAAATTGCACAAAAATAAAAAAATAAAAAAATACTGCCGCTCTCCAAATGTATGAAAAGATATATATACAGATATAGGGTGCATACGGGAATAATGAAAACATAGGGAGGGAGGGAGGTTAATGAGATAACCAATAAGAATCCTATGTGCACTCGCTACCAACAATAGAGGACTAGGAAAAATTAAATCCTTGGGAAATCCCTATAGCCACTCACTAAATATAATTTAAAACACTTTATTTAACATATATGCAAAAAGAACAAAACTGTCTTATATAAAAGAAACAGGGAGTTGATGCGGGAGTGTGAACAACCTATGTAATTGTAACTGACAGACAGCCTGTCTATTCCTATATATTTAGGTAGGGGACAAGGAGTGTACAGTATAATACATCAATGATCAAGTAGGTGCACAAACTCACTTTGAAGCACATGAAAATGTCTGAAGGTATACATAGTATATGATTTGTTAGTGAACGCTAGATGTATTACGTTCCTTGAAATCACCTTAAAACGCTTCACATCACTGTGTTTGGTTAGCATTGCTGCGAGTAGAAAGAAATACAAACACAAGAATGTATATTCGATGTTTAGTCGATGTGTATTCAATGTACAGTAAATCCACAAAATGGATGGTGTATTTATACGTTAATGACTCACATTTGCGTACGCCCACTTTCAACACCTGTACCTCGTCGCCATGCATAAAAGGTTACACACTTTGCATAGCCCACCACTCGATGATCTTTATCTGAACTTGCCCTTGTCCAGATACTGCATTGTGCCATCTGCTTCCATGGATCAACCCCGATTCTACAGACGCAGGAAGCCACTCGCCTCTGGCGTGCCTATCACACAGAAAAAGCGAAAGGCAGCAGCCGTTTCCACGCCAAGGCCAAAGCAACAGGCTAAGGCCAATAACAAAAACCTTCTGCTGACCCGAAAGGCTAAGGGTTTTAATAGACTTAAGCCTTATTATGTCAAGAAGCAATACGGTGATGTACACTCAACGCAAAACAAATGGCAGCCAACCCATCGAACCCGCAGACCACTTCCTCCAATACGCTTCGACGATTCTGCCTTCCGCTCTCCCGGATATCTTCAGCCCGTCTTCTCCACTACTCGTCCTCGACGCTGCCGCCGCCCTCCCGGAAACCCACAGGCCATCTTCGCCACTGCTCTTCGACGACGCTGCCACAGGTGCCCTTGAGATCCACGGGTCACTTTCTCCATTGCGCTTAGACGACTCTGCCGCTTCTCGCCGGAAATCCAGAGGTCACTTTCTCGATCCCTCTTCGACGACGCTGCCGCTTCTCCTCTCCCGGAAATCGACAGGTCACCTCCTTCACCCTTCTTCGGCGACGCTGCCGCTTCTCTCCATGGAACCCCCTCTCATCCTCCGTAGCACCCATCCACCCAGATATCCACAGCACGCCATGCACAAGAAGCAGCTCGTTAGACCGGATGCTGAATGGGATAAGTGTGGATATCCCCGGGAACTCTATTGTGCTGGCAAAGATAGATCTGCTTCTGGAGACCATGCTAAATATGGAACAACGGATGATAAATATGGATCAACGGATGGATCGACGGATGGAGAAGATAGAGGCTGACATAGCGGAGATACATAATTTGCTCGGTGTTCATGCCCCTGTATTCCCGACGCCGGAGCAGGAGGGTGGCATGGATGTGATGGATGGGAGCATCGACCACCTTCCATCACAAGCGCACCCCCTCCACCAGAAGATTTTGTGTACATGTATGCCGTTGAGGAGAAGTATAACATGACAACCCCGTCAAGACCATGCCGGGAGACAACATCAAGGCGACCAAGACAGGAGGAAAGCTTCCTCCCAGACAACCTACCCTCGCCCGCTGCCACAAGCACACCCGCTCACAGAAGAACACCCGCTTCCAGAACCCAACCTACATTCGCTTGCATCTGTCATCGGCAGGGAGAAGTATAGGGTGATGAGTGCTGGTGTACCCCACAAGTATGCCTTGTTAATTTTTAAGCACCACATATCCTACTCGAGGCACTGCGAGTGGGCCTTCAAAGTGAACTACGAAGGAAATCGCGAAAAAAAGGCGCTTCCTGACAATTTAAGAAAGACCATTCTTGATGAATTGCGGCGTTATTTTGCAATTACAGATCCTGTAATGAAAGGCGTTCGAGACTGCATCAATGGCATTTTGCGCCATGCAAGGCATCGGCCATGGAAGGACAATCTGGTGGGGTACGCATTTGTGTGAGTGTTCAACTGTTGTAAATGTTTGGTTAATGTTTTGTTCCAGTCCCCGAGGGCCTCAAACAGGCCCGTTTTTCAAGGATGTCCTGAAAACCGGGCCTGTTTGCGGCCCTCGAGGACTGGAGTGGTGCTGGCCTGACTGACTGTTCTGCACACCATCCCACTGTAAATGTTTTGTCCTGCTGTACTTAAATAAAGGAGATGTTTTGTTTTGTATATTTTATGAATAAAGATTTTTTTTTAATAACAGGTAAGACCATACTGTTGTGCTGTACTGTACATGTTTTGACCTGCTGTACTTAAAAAAGGAGATGTTGTGTGTTTTTACTTTTACTAATAAATAAATGTTTTTATACACTGTACACAAGACCTGCACAATTCCAGTCCCCGAGGGCAACAAACAGGCCCGTTTTTCAAAGGTTGTCGTGAAAACCGGGCCTGTTTGCGGCCCTCGAGGACTGGAGTGGTGCAGGCCTGACTGACTGTTGTAAATGTTTTACCTGCTGTACTTAAATAAAGGAGATGTTGCGTTTTGTATATTTTATGAATAAAGAGGTTTATTTAATAACAGGTGCTGTAAATGTTTTTACTTTCTGTACATAAATGTTTTCACTAGCAGTAAACCATACACCTGTTGTTGTTTTGAATTGCTGTGCACTTAAAATGTTTTTACATTGTACAGTATTTGTAAATAAATGTTTTTGTACTTACTCCACCAATAAAAGAACATGTTGATTTGTTTTAAATTGTTCCATTGTCTCCTTTGATACTGTAACAAAATACAGTGTTTCTAGAATGTACACTACTGTCCAGGCATACTGTACTGTATACTGTAGGCATGCTCAGTACTGTACATCACAAGAGTATTAAAAAAAAATACAAGACACATACTATATGTACTGGTATAGAAGACACATATGTACTGTAATACATGTAGAATAAATACTTTAAATACTTTTTATTTTCCTCGGGTTTATTATTATATATGGTCTGAAAACATCAGCATACTGTTTCTGGTATTCTATCCTAATAAATAACAACGGCCAATAAACTGTAGACTCCGGTACGTGGTTTTTTAAATCCGATTCTGCAATGTGCAGGCATTGTTACATGAAGCGATATTATCCATCCATATCCATAAGATGACAAAGTTTTCTTTTCTGAGGAAAAAATAAATAAAAGTTTTACTGTGATGGTCAGTCCCCCAAAGAAGTTCCCAATCAGTCCCACCAATAATTTTTTCCGGGTGCGTCTCATGTTCACATGCGCATGCGCCTACCGTCGATATGATGACACGCATATGCGTTTCAAGAAGTTTCCAATGCGCATGCGCCTAGCTTCTCACCAATTGTGCAGTATCTACTGTAGTAGCCGCTCAGCCAATGATATAGCTTACAGGATAATCGCTTGACTTTTGAATCGCACTGATATTGATATTTCAAAATAAAAAAAACAGCATAAAATACGGCAACATTACTCACCATAGAATTTCCCAATCAGCTGGCGCCGGGCCACTGCCAGTCCAGTATTCTTGATCATACACGTCGTTGACAGGGACTACTACACCTGTAGTCAGCTGATGAGGCTGGAAATCGCTTAGGTACATGCAAGCTTGCTCGAAACTATATGGCTCAGGCTGCAGATATCCGTGCGTGGACAGACAGCAAGGGTTGTCACTGACGGTCGGACCGTTATTGGAAGCCGGTGCTGGTGCTGGTGCATTGCTTGCCAGCGACTGTCGTTTCTTAGTTGGTTTTAACACGACCTTTCGCCTTTTGCCGTCTGCATGATCATAGATACAGGAAAAACACGGTGATACACACCAATACCCTCCAATAAATCCGGGATCAATACGATAAAAACATGGATCGCTACATAACTTTTTCCTTATTGCACGCTTCCACACATGAGGAGCTGGCGATAATTTGTAAAAGTCATAGTTTTCGATAAAATACTGATAAATTTGAACAACTGTTGCCATCGTATCATCTGTTGCATTAATCGCGGCCCATATTAAATACGCGTACGTTCTGTCGTGTTTTTGGAACACGGGCTGCACTTGAACACTCATGGCGGCGGGACTGTGGAGAATAACAGAAACTGGTGTTTGTCTTTCTTTAATATGAAAAGCCTAAATTGATACATTATTGTAACCTCTTCCTTCAGTCCCAAGGCCAATTTACAATAGACCACTGTGGTATCTTTTTTAAACGAAACACCTGCAAGTCGACACATTATTGAAGCGCATAAGCATTACAATTCATGAATATCTGCCATCTGGCGGACACGCGAAGAATTGCAACCTATTAAATCCGAACCATTCTCAATAAACACATCAACTGCGCGTCAACCGAGCATGAACCGCGGATGAGAATGCGGCATGAATGCGGCATGAACCCGGTGAGAACCCGGTGAAGTGCATAGCATTCGGAAAAAAATCCCGGAAAAATGCGGAGATGTTGGAGAATAAAAGGAGGCACGACAGTAGGCAGCTTGAAAATATTAAAGTAAACAAGGCACCTGGCCCGATGGCATACATCCAAGAGTTCTCAAGGAGTTAAGTTCAGTAATAGCCAAACCATTACATTTAAAATTCAAGGACTCCATTTCCACAGGCTCAGTACCACAAGATTGGCGTAAAGCAGATGTGCCTATATTTAAAAAGGGAGCAAGATCACAACCGGGAAATTACAGACCTGTAAGGCTGGCTTCAATAGTGAGGAAACTACTTGAAGGTTTAATATGGGATAATATTCAGGAAAACCTAATGGAAAACAAAATTATTATTAATAGTCAGCACGGATTTACGAAGGATAGATCATGCCAAACTAACGTTATTTGTTTCTTTGAGGAGATAAGTAGGAATTTAGGCCAGGGTAATGCAGTTGATTTGGTCTACTTAGATTTTGCAAAGGCTTTTGATATGGTTCCACATAAGAGGTTGGTGTACAAAATAAAGCAAATTGGACTCAGTAAAAATATATGCACCTGGATTGAAAACTGGTTGAAGGATAGACAAAGAGAGGGTTGTGATAAATGGAACCTTTTCAAGTTGGGCTAAGGTCGTGAGTTGGATACCTCAGGAATCGTCCTGGGACCCATGCTTTTTAACTTGTTTATTAATGACCTTGTATTTTGCATCGAGAGCAAAGTCTCCATCTTTGCTGATGATACTAAACTGTGTAAGGTAGTAGAATCAGAGCAGGATGTAATTTCTCTCCAGAAGGAGTAGGAGAAACTGTTAACTTGGCCAGGTAAATGGCAGATGAGGTTTAATACAGATAAATGTTAGGTTATGCATTTGGGAAGCAAGAATAAACAGGCGACTTACGAATTAAATGGGGATAAATTTGGGGAATCCTTGATGGAGAAGGATTTAGGAGTGCTTGTAGACAGCAGGCGTAGTAATAGTGCCCAAAGTCATGCCGTTGCTGCAAAGGCAAACAAGATCTTATCTTGCATTAAATGGGCAATGGATGGAAGGGAAGTGAACATAATTATGCCCCCCTTACAAAGCATTAGTAAGACCACACCTTGAATATGGAGTACAATTTTGGGCACCAATCCTTAGAAAAGACATTATGGAACTAGAGAGAGTGCAGAGAAGAGCCACCAGATTAATAAAGGGGATGAACAATCTATAGTAATTTATGAGGAGAGGCTAGCTAAATTAGATGTATTTACATTAGAAAAGAGGCGTCTAAGAGGGGATATGATAACTATATACAAATGTATTCGGGGACAGTACAGGGAGCTTTCAAAAGAACTATTCATCCTAAAGGCAGTACAAAGGACTTGGGGCATCCATTAAGGTTTGAGGAAAGGAGTTTTCACCAGCAACAAAGGAAAAGGTTCTTTACAGTAGAGGCAGTTAAAATGTGGAATTTATTACCCATGGAGTCTGTGATGGCAGATACAATAGATTTGTTCAAAAAAAGGTTGGACATCTTTTTAGAAAGGAAAGGTATACAGGGATAAACCAAATAAGTAAACATGGGAAGAATGTTGATCCAGGGAATAATCTGATTGCCAATTATTGGAGTCAGGAAGGAATTTATTTTTCCCCTTATGAGATTTCATTGGATGATATGACACTGGGGGTTTTTTGTTTGCCTTACTCTTGATCAATAAGTAAGTATAGATATAGGATAAAGTATCTGTTGTCTAAATTAAGCATAGGTTGAACTTGATGGACGTATGTCTTTTTTCAACCTCATCTACTATGTAACTATGTGAGAAACCCTCACCAAATAATACCAGTGAAGTGAAGCTGGAACCAGAAAGTGACGATCTCTTGACTAGTCCTGAAAACTGCCAGGCATGACTGATCTCCTCCGTGAATTATTAAAAAAGGAGATAGAAGCTAATGCCGAGCTACAGAGTGGTCTGCTCACACTCAGCTTTGACTGTGGGACTGTGATGAACAGGAAGCGTCTCTTGCATAGTGACTTCGAAGACCTGACAACTGAGCTGAAGACAGCAAACCCCATTATTACCAACATTGTCAAGAAACAGAGAGCTCTGATGAAGTTTTTGTTGACAGGAAGCAGAAGTATGAGGATTCTGAGAAGAAGGCTCTCAGTATAGAGCTGGAACTCTCTCTTATGGAGTCTCACAGTCTCAGCTGAGCATCTCTCAAAAGGAGTTAAGCAGTCTGAGTGCAGACCTGGGAGTCTCGCAGGAAGGGATTCGCAGTCTTAGTGCAGAGGTGAAAGTCTCTCAGAAAGATATTCACACTCTCAGCATAGAGCTGGATACCTCATACAGAAGATCAGCAGTCTCCGCAACGAACTGGAAAGCTCTAAAAAGGAACTTCAGTCTCATAATTACATAGTTACACAGTATATGAGGTTTAAAAAAGACATGCTTCCATCAAGTTCAACTTTTGCTAAATTTGACGATAGATGCTTTATCCTATATTCTCACGGTCGGAGTTGAAAGTCTCTCAAAAAGATGTCCACAGTCTTAGTACGGATCTTGAAGTTTTTCAGAAAGAGCTTCATGCCCTCAACCTACAGCTAGAAGTCTCAAGCAAGGAGACCTGGAGTCTCAAGTCAGAAGTGTGTAAATGGAATGAAGACTATGAGAAGGCCTTGAGCGGTTTAGAGACTGTGGAAAGAAACAATAGAAACCTGATAGAGGTGGGTTCATATCTGATGGATCAAGCCGGTAAAGGAGAAGAGAACCTTCATACAGAAGTTAAGGAGATGCGACAACTCCAACGAGGAAAGTTGGAAATACAGTTAGCACTGGAAGAAGCAGAGGGTGCTCTTCACCAGGAAAAGAGCAAATCCCTGTAACTGCAATTGGAACTCTCAGATCAGAACAAACTCTGAAAGAAAAAAAAGAAGCATGCTAACCCTCTAGAAATATGGCCCAGCTCAGTTAAGAAATTGGTCCTACGTTACAACCAAGCAAGCGGTGCGATGCTATAAGTGCATCCACAACACCGTCTCAGTGCTACAACCAGAGGACCATAAAACCCAGGGCAAAAGAACCAAATTCGGATTGAGACGGACAATACAAATTCAGCCTTGTTACCATACCCACAGGGCCAAAACCAGCTTTCCCATGATGAATCTTGATTGAACATTGACATGCTCTGCCAGCTCCTGGGCTAGTGAGACATTGTTTGTGTATTCTGGAGGTAATGATGTCCAGCCGTGTAGCAGTAAAAAAAAAGTGGCATTTATTTGTGCCTATAATCTCATTTAGTGCAATAAATCACACATCACAATAAGTCACACATCTTCAATATTAACAAGAAAGGTGTAGATAACACAGAACAATATTTATAAAGGTGAGCATTGAAAAAAATCAGCACACCAGCTGATCTGTCTACAATATTCGTAAGCAAGTTGGTAAACTTGTAAAATGTACACATAAACACATAAAATATCTCAATACTGTATATTCTAGTAATGATGTAAGCATATCTTTTTTATCATTTAGATGCCCTAGTTCTGATTACAAATTGTATCCATATAGTGTTAAAAAAATAAGTATGATTAACTTTGTTCAACTATATTTTCTTGCATTATGTGAAACTTGTCATCTGTTTCACAGCATGAATTACTGAGCTGTTCTGGAGACCAGAACATATATCAACCCATTTAGGCTTTTGGCAACAACCCTGCTGTCAAGTCAGTATTCCTGTACAAATACAAATTGTTCTCTCCCAGGAGCTTTGTGATGCCTGATAGCCTTCAGAATTACAGTCAACCCACTTATTTCTGTCAGATTATTTAACATCCTCAAGACTTTTTCCATTTGCTGCACAAAATATCAAACATGTTTTCAGATGTACACAATAAAAATAACAGGTGCATGAAGTTGCATTTTACAGTCCATTAATGCTGCAGGTATTGGAAAAGTATAACATTTAATCAAATGTATTATTAATATAAACAGGAAAACGAGAAGTACTAACAAGTCTACAGTAGAACTTTTTAAGTGGTAAATATTTTCTTATATACATTTTCGGACTGGGGTATCAATAGCCCATGGGGCTAATAGAAAATAGGGGTCCCTATTGGGCAATTACAGACACAATAAGTAATCAGAGTATACTGATGCACCCATTAACACACAATTTTGCAGTACTACAGTATTGCCGCAGGTTTGACAGTGGTACTACACAGTTTCCCCATGTTATCTGGCAATTTGCAGCATAGTACAATGGAGGCACAAAATGCTAAATCTTGCGGGTTGCTTGCCAAACTGTGTAATTTTAAATGTCATGGAATGATTCTTAGGAAAACCATCCATCTTTCAACACTTTTTTCATAGTATAATGTTACTATACACCAAATTGTATCTCAGTTAAAGATATAGAGCATAGGGTCACCGTGTGGGACAGACATACAGTGGTGAGAAAGTTTGTGAACCCATTAGGTTTTGCACATATTTCAAATCTAAAATGTCATTAGATATTAATCTAAGTCCTAATCATAGAAAAAGATAACCCGATCAAACAAATGACACAAAAACATGATACCTTTTCAACAATGATTTAGACACAAATGATTAAAAATTCAGTATCCATGTGTGAAAAAGTACGTGCATCTTTAAATTCAGTACCTGGAGGCTCCTCCTTGGGCAGCAATAACTTAAACTACAGTAAGCATTTTTTCTAACTGTTGGTCAGTCTCACAAAGGTTTGGAGGAATTTGGCCCATTCCTCCCTGCAGACTGTTTCAACTCAGTGACATTTGAGGGTTTTCTCACATGGACAGCTCGCTTCAGGTCCTGCCACAACATTTCGATGGGGATAAGGTCCGGACTTTGACAAGGCCATTCTAAAAGGTGGAATTTCTTCTTCTGCAGCCATTTTTTTGCAGCTCTGCTTGTATGTTTAGGTGGAGATTATAGTGGGCATGATGGCGCATGTGTGGGGCGATCAACAGACCTCTTCTCTATGAAACCGCCCATAGTGCGCGCAAGTGCTGCAGAACCACCGTGCGCCATTAACAAAGCAGTGGTCCCTGCTGTGTGAGTCCTACCGGGGTCTGCCTTCCTGTAATAGACGTGCAGTAACAGATAGGCTGAATGAGTCACTCTAACTGCGTGCCTCTCTCAGGCGATCGCGGGGGTTTCATTTAATTTTAAACATTACAGTAATGTAGAAGGGGGTCTCCGGAGTTGAAACACATTGGTTTCAGGTCCGGGGACCCTCTACTTCCCGAGATACAGGCCCCGTTATAGGGGGCCGGTATCTCCAATGCATGGAAATTTCCCGATCACGTGACGCGAGACATTTACATGCATAAGAGATACCAGCACCCCATAACGGGGCCTGTATCTTGGGAAGCAGGGGGTCCCCGGACCTGAAACCAATGCGGTTCAGCTCCGGAGACCCCCTGCTACATTACTGTAATGTTGAAAATTAAAAATCTAGTAAGCACCAATACACAACCCACCCGTGCCCCCACATACTGTAAACCAATATTTCTTTTTGAAGACACAAGATTAATACCACAGGCTGATGGAGGTCCCAGGGTGGTCCTGACGGGTGTCGGCAGGCCCCAAAGTGCACCCTGGGGTTACCCATGGGTGTCTGGTGGCCTCTGGGTGGTGCCCGCTAGGCTTCATGGCCTCCTGGTGGTCCCCACCGGCCTGTGGTATTTATCCTTTGTCTATAAAAATAAATATTGGTTTACAGTATGTGGGGGCATGGGGTGGGTTGTGTATTGGTGGTTACTAGATATTTAATTTTAAACATTACAAAACATTACATTACAAAGCTGAACCGCACTGGTTTCAGGTCCGGGGACACCCTGCTTCCCGAGATACAGGCCCTGTCATTGGGTGCCGGTATCTCCTATGCTTGTAAATGTCTCGCGTCACGTGATCGGGACATTCCCATGCATAGGAGATACCGGCACCCCATAACAGGGCCTATCTCGGGAAGCAGGGTGTCCCCGGACCTGAAATCAATGCGGTTCAGCTCCGGAGACCGCTGCTACATTACTGTAATTTTTAAAATTAAATAAAACACCTTCTGGTCACCTGTGAGAGGCGAGGAGTTAGAGTGACTGATTCAGCCTCTTATTGTGCATCTATTACAGAAAGGCTGAACCCGGTACCACTCACACAGCAGTTAATCCGATGGCCATTATGTCTGCAGCAGCAGCAAAACTGGTGATTACTGTATATCGCAACCTACACGTGGCACAAGGCAAAATGTACCCAGGTAAATGTTTGGATAACGGCCGCCGCATCTGTAATATGAATGAAAAAAAAATAATTGAGGGAGAGAGACCTATGTTACTCTCCCATGCCCCATGGTCTATGTACCCCCAAATACACATTAAGAAAACCTGTGCACCAGAAATGGCTTTTAGTAGATATGCGATGTTAGGGGGAGCACCTCTTTTGCATATTATTAGCACTAACGGGCAGGAAAAAAAATGTTAATGTTAGGTTATTTGCTTTAGTGCACAGGCGTTAGGTTAACGTTAGTTAAATAACTTAACAGAGATTAGTGCATCTGTGCCTATGTGCTACCAGAACTCCAGAAATAAAGTAACGACACATTGATAGTGCCGGAACTAGTGCTGGAAAAAATAATACATTGTAAACTAATCAGAACTTTTCTATGAATAACCATGACATATTATTTTTCCTATTACAATATTTATACACATTTTATTGTTAGCAGAAATTATCTATAGGAATCTCTCTGGTTCAGAAGATTGGAGTGAACCAGGCACACAGACTGGCTAATCAGAAAAGGTTTATTGTGCCAAAAGAAACCAACGTTTGGGCTGCATATATCTGCTTTTGTATTTAGCCGAAACGTTGGTTTCTTCTGGCACAATAAACCTTTTCTGATTAGCCAATCCATGTGTCTGTGTAGAAGGGGTGAAGATGGAGCACTGCAAAAATTGGAAGAGGGTTGGAGGCAGGTATAACAAAAAAACTATTAATTAGGCATATTAGCCAAAAACATACAAGACAGTGGTCCTCTAACGCGTTTCTCATCGCAAAGATCTTTATCAAAGAGTGACCAGTATAGTGTCTTAAATAGCTGCCTCTCTATGTTGAAAAACAGCTCCCACCTGTAACACCTGACTCACTAATAAACCAGATCCAATGCACAGTGGGGGAGGAGATGTTTAGCTGTATAATCACCGGAGAGACCGCAACAAAGTAAAAATACAAATATATTTTACAACAAATATCATATTCGAGTATCCCAAGAACCACTAAGAATAAGCAAAACTTGAAATCAAGATCGACACAAATGCACTCATATAGTGAAACATTTAACATAAACTTATGTAAATTATAAACAAATATAATAGATACTGTGATAAAGAATCAGAGGTAATAACAACAGAGCACATTAAGTAAGCTGCAAACACCCCTTAATATTAATGACACCATATGGAAATTTGATGATATGAAGCATAAGGAAACGTGTTGTTTTGAAAAAAAAAATATCCTAAAGTTACTATTTTTATGCTTTTATGTTCTGAATAAAGCCTTAAAAATATTCATAATGAAACAAATGTCGGAACTGGCAGGGGCAACTTAATGTGAGTAAAGCGGCTGTTTTTCTCATGTGCAGCTGATCTCTGCATTCTGAAGCCAGTTTGGTCACACCGCCTATAGGGGGGAGAGTGTTCGGTCACTCAACGGAGGTCTCTCCGCTATACACGGAGAGAACTCAAGGGTTTACTGAACCAGCATTGCCCCTCCCCCCACAGTTATCTACACTATTCAGTTCATACTGATCTAGCAAGCTGCCCACATCTACTTGGCTGACATCTGCTCTACTTTACAAACCACCTGATTACTCAAGGTTCCTTGGTTTCTTCATCATTACTGGACTTTATTGTTACATACATCTGATTGGCTTCATGCATTGACTATGTTCACAAACGTTTTTGTAGCACCACTGGGGACCAGTGTCCCATTTTTCTCTGATAATCCATGTGTCTGCTTCACTCCAATCTCTACTGTTGATTTCTCTGGAACCTCTTGACATGGAGCCCTAGCTGATAATTATCCTGTGACTTCTTTTACTGAGTGCCTACATTACCCTTCTGATGTGTTAGAAGATGTAACCAGGGTTGCCACCTTCTATTGAAGGCTAACCTGGAGATAACATTTTATATATTTATCTCGTATACATTTATTTCTCTTACCTTTGGCAGCGGCGTCTCCTGGCAAATCCTGTCAACATGACTGTGATGTTGCAGTGTCAAGTTGCCTTGACAACGGGACCCCTTACGGTGCCGAGGCATGACATCACATTGTCATGACAACGTGATGCCACTTGATGTTGCGACATCACAGAGCGTCCCATTGTTATGGCAATGGGTGTCACGTGATGCTGTGATGTCACATAGCGTCTCGTTGTCATGGCAATATGGTACCATTTGAATCACGCAGCCATGTTGACTTGACTTGCTGGGAGATGCCTGGAGGATGCAGGAGAATTCCGCCACCAGCCGGAGATTTACCAGGTAAAGGCATAGCCCTGAGATACGCTGCTGATACCCGTTATCTCCTTGTAAAATCTGGAGTGGTGGCAGCTCTGTATATAACTAAACATAACTCTCCTTCTATCTACTAAGTTAGCCAGTCTCTCTCAGATTCTTATATTGATATGTTACAGATATAGCCAAACTTACTGTTCTTGTGGCCACTGAGAAAAATGCGAGAACCGTGGCCACAAAGACAGCAAGACCAAGTGGCCTGGAAGAATTAACACTGCAGGGTTCCATGTTTTTCAGTGGGACCATGCAGCATTACTCTTTTGCTTGATGGGCTATCCTGCAGCAAGACAAAAAACGATACTCACATTTCAGAAGAACTGCACAGGTCCCTGATTGCTTTCTCTGCATCTCTCTGCATCTCTCTGCCTGGATCTGTGTCTCCCCACTCACTGAAGGTAAGCAGGCTGTAGTTCCTTCGACCTTGATGATGTATACGCCCTTATATGGGGCTCTACATCAAGAGGGGGAGGCTATGTGGCCATACAGTATTTGCGCATCTACAGCATCAAGGTGCTGGACAGCACAGTAAACACTTTCCAGCCCCATTGATGATGTAGATGCCCAAAAGTGAGTATCATTTTTCTCTCTCAGCAAATGGCCCAGGAGGATTAACGCTGCAGGGTCCCATTCAGAAAAATAGAACCCCGCAGAGTTAATTCTCATGGGATTAACCTTACTGTCCTCGGGGCTACGAGAGCTGTAGCCGCAATGCAACTGCACTCCAGCCTCACCAGAGCAGTGCAAATCGCGGCACCTAGAATAGGAAGTCTGATTGCATCTGTACTTCTTAATGTGCTTAAGGAGACTTTTGTTTATGTGTGAACTTGCTTAAGCTTGGACCACATAATTTTTCAGGATGGTCCTTTGTGTCATCCATTAGTATATAAATCTTCTTGATGGAGATCTTCTCTTTTATCTTGCTAGTTCTCAGAGCACCTAGTGATACTGTATACCAATCATGCTTAATATTTGTTAGACAGTACCTACAGTAGATTACATGTGCCTGTCCATTTTTATTGTTGATGATTTAAGAAAGATTGGTTGTAGGATGCAAAAATGGCCCACTAAATAAATGGGCTCACTTATTATAGACAGAAGACTTTGCTTTTCCTTTGAGTAGACATTCCATATACACTGTATTGTTTATTTGCAAATGACTTCCAGGTATATAAGCATAAAACGTTGAGTTGTTAACTGATTTTTGTTTAGCTTTTTACTGTACATCACATGTTAGGCCTTGCCCCCGCTGCCTACTACAGCGTCCGCCGCGCGCACGAGAGCCCTACCCTCAATGGCGCCGGGCCCGCTGCGAGGGGGGGCAGCAGCGCTCGCGTGAGAGCTGCTCCTGCTCTCAATACAATTGAGAGCAGGACTTGCGTCGAGCGATTAGGCACACCCCCCCCGGCGGTTCAGCCAATGAGGGCGAACCTGCCGGGTGACGTCATGGCCGCGCCCCCGTCACTCCCCCACCACGCCCCCCCCCGGTCTCTCCTCCTGCAGTAAGCTGCAGACCGGGGAATCGGCTGAACGCGCCGCCAATATCGCGGGCGCGCGTTACAGCGTCGTGACCGGGGCCTTAGCCTTAGTGGTATGTTTCCTCAGACAGTCACATTAGACATTATTGCACAATATGTTGTGGTACTATACAGTATAGACGAGCCCACGAGTATTCTAAAACTTGCCTTAAACTTGCCTTAAACTAGCCAGGTACATGCTGTATATATGCTGGGTACATATCAGTGACATTTCTGCAAAGGATAATGGCCCATCGGATTAACATAGCAGGGGTCCCTGGCAGTCCCATTCAGTGTGAATGGGACTGCCAGACCCCCACTGTTAATCCGATGGGCCATTAGTCTTCTGCAGAAATGTGTGAAATGTTGCAGCATGTACCCAGCATATACCCAGCATGTACCCAGCATGTACCTGGGTCTTTTTGGTAATTGCCACTGGTCTGTTTTTGAATAACTGTCGGCACTAAGGTACATGTATTTGTTTTCACATTTGTTATTTCTTATAAGCTATTCTTTAATATTTGTATTCCTCCATTCAACCATGATAATAAATAAACAAGACACTCTTAAACATTGTACTCACTTTTTAAGCTACTAAAGCCCAATTCTCTGCTTCAAAATTGTTGCTGTAATCTCTTGATACAACATACTTTGCAGTTACGGTGGTGTAGCTATAGCAATGTATAGATGTTATGTTTTCACATAATTGTTGTTAGAGTTCAATTTATATAATACTGCATAATATTGAAAGAAATGAACACCAATCTTAAACTGTGACTTTGCATTAACTTTGCAGAAAAGCACTATATCATAAATGAACTTTTGAAACTGCAAAAGTTAAAGATCCTCTTAAAAAGATAGAAAACATTCTGTAAATGGAAATCAATTTGTATTGGAACAGATTGGAATATAAGAATGACTATTATAAAAATAGATTATTGCCTATATTGACATGTACAGTACAATGCTGGGAAGAGAACTGCATCTTTTTGGAGGTTATTTTTTGGTGGAAGAAACCTAGCTTAAAGTCAATTTAGCAGTGCAGTGGTTAAATATGATCCCAACAACTAAAATGTGAAGACTTTTAGATTCATAATTGATATGTTTATATTGAATATATATTTCAAATGTTAAAATATATGTCCACAAAGTGCTGCCTGGTTAAACAGGATAGACAACTGAACACCCATAGACAGTGCTGAAAATTTAAGATGGCAAATTAATTACGTACTTCCTATCTCCCAAATCACCTATAATGAGTCCAAAGCAAATGGAGCATTTCCTTTGAGGAATCTGACATCATTATTTTGGTCTGGCTATGCCCCAATTTTGCTGCCAAGAGACTTTATGAAACAGGGTGCGTGCGTGAAGGGGTTAACTCTTACCTTCTGCAAGGATAAGGACACCGCACCCTACAGTAGACGTAATGTCTGCTATGATGTTTTTCATATACTCCTGATTGAGCAGGGTTTAAAAGGCAGGAAGTTACTGCCTGTCAGCAAGAGAGGAGAGTCACAGGAAGATTGCCTTGGTCCGGTTAGTATTCACACACAGCACCAAGTCTTCAGGGACCCAAGCATCTTGTTCCAAGTTTGATTTACCTGGGAACAGCGGGGAATCAAAACCCAGCATCACAATGAAGCCTGCAAGGAAACAGGACAGTAGTTGCCCAGAGGGACTTCCTGGCATAATCAGGACTTCACAGCCTGCTACAGAAGCTTGCCTGGAGACAGCTGGGACACTTACCTGCTACCAAAACAAGGACTTTAACAGACTGTTTATTTTGTGCTGCACTGCCTATCTAAGTGCCTTGATAAATTGTTTTCCCATCCCTGGAGATAAAACCCTTTTTAAGTTGGTAAAAAAAACTACTGCGTGAACTCCTAACTGGCCTCACTTACAAAGCCAACCGATCACAGTGTGTGAAAGGGGTTAACAACAAACAACCCTCCCATTGTCTCATTAACCTTCCCACAGGGCACAAAAATGAATAATTGCACCCCAGGAATCCTGGTTCCCATTTATGCTAGGAAAATACATAATTAGAACAAAAGCCCAATTTAGCAACACAAAAATGTGGTCAATCTATTCAGAAGGTAATAGCTTTTGCTGCTACTGGTGTTTGCATAACTGTGAGGGTCCAGGAGATGCTGAGTGGTCCGCAATGGCATGGAGAACAGAACATGCTTGTTTTGGCTTCTCATAGTTTGCTCATGGTGTCAGCGCCTCCAGCTCCAGTGGCTCTAGGATAGCCAGAGACAGTCTCCCACTGGTGCACATTACACTCCTACCCCTGATAGACTGAGAACTCATATAGGAATATATAGATAAGGGGTACTTTATTGTAGTCACTGGCAGATTATACACATATACAGCGATGCAGAGGCTGATCAAAGGTTCCCAGGCTTCAGGATGGTGCATGACCTCAGACAGTAGAGAGGCCTAATGGTCAGGTTTGAAGCCTTTGTGGCAACAGATGTTCCCCAACCCCCTAGGGCCACGCTCATCCCTGATGGGAGAGTTTCACAGCCCTTCCTCCAGTCTCCAACTCCAGACTGGATTGTCCAACTAACTTTTAGCACTTCCCCCTGATATCAAGAAGGGGAGGGCATGGTGTCTGTACCATGATTGGCTACACACCATGTCACCTCCACCCCTGTCAATCAGAGGATAGCAGAAGGGGATCAATGGCCCTGGATCATTCTATCACAGCCTGCAATACCTATCAGGGCTTGTGTGACAGGAGGCAGAGAAGCAACAGGGCCAGCCATGTTACATTTACAAAAGATTAAAAGGATTACAAACATACAGTACATAGATTTAGACAGTTTTAAAAAATAAAAAGGAATTAAACTGAAAAAACAAATAAATTACCAACAAATAATATTAGATCCATCAGGAGGTCATGAAGTAGAAAATATGAAATCTGTGTGTATCATGTATCTCCCTTATGGATTTAAAAATTTCACTATTAAACCCAAACCTTACATGTGTGACAAATAACAGATGCGTGGACCAGCCTTTGTTGGTGTGCCTTATCTCCCACATATTACTCTCTCTGGCTTCTCTGAGACAGGGGAATTATGTAATTTAAATTTATTCTGAGATTATAAAATATCCCATAATTTCTCCCAATACAGTAACTACCAGATTAATGATACCTGCATCCTAGCATGCAGATTAATCTGATAAACGCATAGATATTAATGATGGGCGGAAAAAAACAAATTCATTTCCCGGAATTCCCCGAAATTTTAGGCCAATTTCAAAGCCCCCTTTACCAAAAACCGCCCACGGATTGAGAACTATTATTTATTTAAATAAGTTTGAAGCAGGTGGTCTCCAGATCTGAACCATGTTGATGGAGAAGGTAATGAAATCCAGGGTTTTCATGCTGTGCCAGTCCTTTCTTGATAAAATTAACCAACGCTGGTGTAGTGGACATGAGCAGGGAATGGGGAACATGTGGGGAAACCTCTCTGGAGACCTACCTTTGGGAAGACTCATGTGGTCTCATATAAAAGAAGGGCTAACCCAGCGATCTGTAGCAATCTGGCCTGCACATATCTCACCAGCGATCGCAAGATTTAAATTTTAATACTATTGTATTGTAGCAGGGGTCTCCAGTGCAGAACTGCATTGAATCTGGTGACGCCCTGCTTTCCAAGATACAGGTATGGGATGCCAGTATCTCCTATGCATTTAAACATCATGCATCACGTGACCATTGAATTTAAATGCATAGGAGATACCAGCACCCCATAACGGGGGCCCCACAGGTGTCATGGGGTCATTGGGTGGTCCCTGTGGGTGTCCGGGAGCCTCCAGGTTGTCCCCACGGGTGTCTGGGGTTTCTCAGGTGGCTCCCTCAGGTGTTAGGGGGCTCCACAGAGGTCCCGGGGGTCCTCAGGTGGTCCCCCCAGGGGTCTGGGGATCCCCACTGGCCTGCAGTATCAATTATATGCATAAAAAAAATATGCAATACATTCAAATAAATACACCCCCCACTAGCCATTAATTGGCACAATGTTAAAGCATGTCCATATAATATGTGCATGCTTTGCCACTATAGCAATAAATGGGGAAGCGAAAAAAAACCAGGCCCAAAATAAAACACATTACATTAAAAATATACACATTCCAAATGCAAAGAAAACAATTAATTGGCACTGTGGTACCTCATACGCATATAATATGGGCATGATTTACCACTATCACAGTCAATGGTCAACCTCAAAAATAAACAACCACCAACAATATCAAATTTAATCAAAACACTCGCCAAATAAACATCAATTAACAAGTAAACACAACAAAATTACCAGCAATCAATAAAGCAAATATAGTATCAAATAAACACCAGAATTAACAATTTAAACACCAACAAAAATCACATTATTTAAAATCAAACCACAAAAGAAATATCAGAAATAAATACAAGTAAATAACCAAAATACATTTAAAAGATATTAAAGCACTAGCCAACCAATCAATGAAATCAATAAAAGCACTAGCCAACAAAACAATTAATTAATTTAAACTAGTAGCCAACAAAACAATTAATACATTTAAAACGCTAACCAATTCTAAAATGTACTAAAAACAAGCCATCCAAATACATACCAATTTAATCAAAACAATAAACAGAAATAGAAAAAATAACAATCAATAGAAAACAAGCATTTGCCAAAAAAATGCGTTGCCTGTCACTGTATTTATCTGTACCCTAAAGGGGCACAGAGTAATGCAGTATCAGTCAATTACAATTACAAACATAAAAATATATAAATACTGTTAAAAAACCTGAAAAAAGACATTTACATATATTCAATATTTTACTTACCTTTAGAAGTCTTCACCCTCCGACTCCCAGTGATTCTGCAAGCTCTCGTACCATGATGTGATCACCCGTAATCCAATGCCATCGCCCTTGAAGATCAGGAACATGTAAAATAAATCTTCTTTCGTTTATCGTCTATCACTTCTTCTTTCTTCATCTATCATTATGTTCTTATTTTTTAATCTTCTTTCTTCATCTGTAAATCTAAAGCCTCATTGTAAATCAAAAATAGGATGTTGTCATGTCGGCTTCTTGAGGTAAAATGAGACGTAGAGGCCTTACATATGGCCTGTGACATCACAATTTATGGTCAGATGGTACCGCTCCAAAGCTCCAATCCGATTGGACGCTGTATCATATGCCCGCCTCTTTTTTTTTTTTTTTTAGGATATGATGGCATCTCCAAAGGAGGTACGTCACATCCTTAAAACTATATGGCTATATCACATGGTATTACAGCCAATGGGATTGAAGACAATCCCTTTGGTTGCTGTACCATGTGATAGGTTATTTTAGTTCAAAATGATGTGACATCATCCGTTAAAGGGAGAATGACTGCAGTGAGTCTATCCATACAGCAAAATGAAAAACCTTCCTTACTTTAAAAAGTGGGGTTTAAACTCACCCTCCCCACTTTTTAAAATAAGGAAAGTTTTTCATTTTGCTGTATGAATAGACTCTCTGCTGTCATTTTCCCTCCAACAGAGGTAAAAAAAAAAGACGTTTCAACAGTTTAGTGTTAGGTTCTGCAAAATGTTGTTATGTCTTGACGCGGCTTGCAAGCTTATACGCTTTGGCCAAAGGGTTTAACTTAATGACCCTTATTCATGAGAATATTATAATTGAAGTATTTAGCTATATACTTGTAAGGAATCCGGTTCTGCTTTTGGTTATAGCAGTTTCTAATTACTCTCTCTGGCAATCTAGAAGCTATCTCTGCTGCTCTAGCCTGGGCTCCATCATTGGAGGAAAGCTCACACACCTCCCTCCTGTGATTGGCTCACTGCCCTTTATATACTAGCCTCTAGGACTGATCCAGTGTCAAGCATAATATCCTTATGGACATTACATGTGTTCAGCCACAAGCCCTCTAGCTTGTCTCATGTGTTTCTAATGTTTTTGCTATGTTCTAGTTTTTAGTTTTCATATGTTCCTGTTTCCGGTGGCCTGCTGTTGATCGCTACGCAGAGGCCTGTGTTTCCTGTTCCCCAAAGGCTTGCTGCTTCTCTCTGTACGCAGAAGCCTGAGTTCTGCCTGCCTGGATTCTGATAAATGCTGCATTCACCCCTAGCAGAGGTTACTGTTTGGATCCCATGGCCTGCTGCTCTCCCCCTTCGCAGAGGCCAGCTTTGAACTTCTGAGCTGAAGTACTGGTTTACCAGTGCTGCCAGGCGGTGTGCTCACTCCGGTCCGCCTTCTCCTTCCTGAGACTGGTTCCATGGGCCGTGGTCGCCACTCGCACAGAACTCGCTCACGCTCTGCAGCTATTACGCTGAGGCGGGACCTACTTAACTTCTCGTTGCCGAAACTCCGCTTGGATAATGTTTACCCTGATGTCTCCAATCTTGACCCTGGCTTGTCCACTGACTATGCTGCTCTCTCCAGTCCCGACCCTGGCTCCTTTGACTATGGATTTCGCACTCCGGATCAGCCTGCGCGGTCTAAGGTTGGTGATTATGTAACCACACCTCAGCCACGTGGTTCGACCCTGGTTTGTGGCGAGCACAACCGTGACAATACTATTTACTATATATTTTGTCACACCGGATGTAGCATTGAGCTTTTCTGTCTTTTGTTGTATACATTTGGCCAAACTCAGTAGCACTCCTTTTGACATACAGTATATATATATATATATAATCAAAAAATAAATAGATGATACCGTTCTGTGGCTAACGAAATGCTTTTATTTGTGCGAGCTTTCGAGATACACTGATCTCTTCTTCCGGCGATATTACAAGTGTATCTATTCCGGACAGGCATCCACAGACAGCTATAGAGGGCTTCTTTCCCACGCATGCGCACTTCGCCACATACCACGCCAACACTCATGGAGGCAGGATTGCAGCCAGTGTAACATCGCCGGAAGAAGAGATCAGTGTATCTCGAAAGCTCGCACAAATAAAAGCATTTAGTTAGCCACAGAACGGTATCATCTATTTTTTTTTTGATTATTGAAGCTCGGCTAACACGGTACTGATACCTCTACATGTATATATATATATATATAGTTCTTTTTAATGTTGCTTTATTTTAATCTGTAAATGTCTGTTCGTTATAGTTACTGAGCACTGCAATATACGTCTAGAGTACATGGAAGCCCAATTTAGAGAGTATACAATGTAGCAGACGGTACTTACCATTCAATTACTTAGTATCAAGAAAAAGAAAACACAGGTGCGCACCAAGGTAAGAGTAATAAAGTGTAATACAAAAAATAGATAAGTAAACACTTACATATAATAAAACTGGAGTTCTAGGCGATATCCTCTTCTGTTAGGCTCCACTTTAGAGGGTATATAGGGGCGATGTCAGATTCCCTCCAGATGGCAGTCCCGCGTGCTGGGGCTGGCTCTGTAGCACTGGCTGCAATCCTGCCTCCATGAGTGTTGGCGTGGTATGTGGTGAAGTGTGCATGTGTGGGAAAGAAGCCCTCTATAGCCGTCTGTGGATGCTTGTCCGTTTGAGTAATCATGGCCGGAATAGATACACTTGTGTGTATGCCAGCTACCAAGGTGAGGTTACACACTTCGCGACGCGTTTCGTATACCAAGTATACTTCATCAGGCAGGATTGCAGCCAGTGCTACAGAGCCAGCCCCAGCGCGCGGGACTGCCATCTGGAGGGAATCTGACATCGCCCCTATATATCCTCTAAAGTGGAGCCTAACAGAAGAGGATATCGCCTAGACCTGGATGAAATAAAGTTTTATTATATGTAAGTGTTTACTTATCTATTTTTTGTATTACACTTTATTACTCTTACCTTGGTGCGCACCTGTGTTTTCTTTTTCTTGGTTGCCTGGCTCTGCCGACGGAGTTTTCCGCCGGGATCCATCTTTGAAGTGAGGGGAAACACTTCGAACCACAGGAGCTGCAAGAGGAAAGAAAGGAATCATTTTTCCATATCCATAGGAAGCAAGAGCGCAGACTGAACATTCTCAATTACTTAGTATACCTGGTTTACCAACACAGGTATATAAGTATCAATTTCACGGGTACTACAGTGTTTTCATGGTAGAATCAACAAGTGTATTGCAATGAATAACAATCAGCATTGCTACCAAATTGCAAACTCGTAATAGGGCCATGGTTATGTGAACCAAACTATAACACATAACTAATAGTGGTTACTATATCTACATTCAGGCACCTCCTGATTTGGGCAAGAAATAGCCAAATACACCGTGCTAGACATAACTAAATGCGCAGACTGCAACATAGAGCTGCCTTTAGCTCATTACTCACTCATTGTGGCACGTTTCTAATCTGTGTTGATAACAATGTGGGACCACTGTTTATTATTTATAACAGCCATAGCCTATTGTTATTAGAGTGCATTACGCTAAGGCTTTAGGCTCATAGCTCGGTAACATCTATTCAGGTATTTAACTCGTCAACTGGTATAGGTGACTACCGTATACCAATAATTATTTATACCCTGGCAACATTTTAAATCGGAAACTTTCGCTATTTTTAGTTGCTTTTTGCTCACTATATTTTAAGTTGTCGAATAAAATACTAAGTTTTAATTTATCCAATTATATCAACAACATGAACAAGGGGTATTGAGTGCTCACCTCATCTGGGATCCTTTTTCTTTCTTTGTGTGCTTCGAATTATATATCCCAGGCAGCACCTGACCTGTATGCGAATCCTTTTATTATCATACTAGCAGAGCAATGGTCTCCCCACTCCCCTTCCCCCAGTTTATTATTGTTACCCATATCTGCAAATATATGATGAGGAAGAGGAGATTCCCTAATCAATAGATGCAGATGTTCTGAACGAACTTAACAAATATAAATAATACAATTATAAACAAATGTAAACATGTACATTGATAAGTGTTGACTGAAAATACATATGAATAGGTTTAATCTAATAGAATGTAACCATTGATAAAATGCATAATGTATCCATATTTGAATAAATGTGAAATAAACCATAGAAATGATAAATGATAAATAACAATAGACATATTTGATAATGAAAAAGAAAACAATCTGTGTTACCTAAAACACTAATAAAGTGTACGTTCTATAACATGTGCCAAATTTTATAGAAATAAACAAAGTGTAAATGAAAAAAAACAGAGTTTGGATGAACACTGGAAGTGCAAATTATTTATTTATACAATGTTTTACCAGGAAGTAATACATTGAGAGTTACCTCTTGTTTTCTAGTATGTCCTGGGCATAGAGTTAAGACAAATAATACATGGTTACAAATACAGTTACATAAGTGAACAGGGTATACATTATATACAAGACATTGCATGCACAGTTAAAGATAATATATATTATGGGCGTATGTAATAGTTACAGACCAGATTAAAATGTGAGACAGCTTTGGTTTTGAAAGAACTTAAACTGGTGGTGGATGTGAGAGTCAATGGTAGGTTGTTCCAGTTTTGGCGTGCACGGTAAGAGAAGGAGGAGCGGCCGGATACTTTGTTTGCCTTGGGACCATTAACAGTCTTTTGGAGTCTGATCTGAGATGATAAGTGCTGCATGTGGTAGGGGTGAGGAGCTTGTTCAGGTAGGCGGATAGCTTGCCCAGAAAGTATTTGAAGGCAAGACAGGAATGGTGAACTTTGCACCTAAACTCAAGTGAGGACCAATCTAGTTCTTTGAGCATTTCGCAGTGATGTGTGTTGTAGTTGCATTGGAGAACAACACGGTATATTGAATTGTAGAGGGTGTCAATGAATGAAGTGTGACTATAAATAATAAAACAATGATAATCGTGAGTGAAAAAATACACAGTAAGCATTAAGTAATATCAAGAGCTTGATTAGTCCAAACAGACCAGTTGGAAAATAGTCTCTTCAAGAGTACATAATATTTTCACATATATACTCATTTTTAGTTTCCTTATTTTTTTACCTTTTATTCTTACATTTTCCATTTATTTCATAATTCTAACTCTGTATATTTTATATTTATGTTCCTTTAAAAAAAAAAATATATATATATATATTAATATGAATATGTTATAACTATGTTCATTTTGTTATTATTTAGTGTATTCATGCTAGAAATGCCAACACTTTAATATAGAAAGCAGATTTACATTGTTGTCAGGATAGGCTTTGAAAGAAGCCAATTACTTGAGACATAACCACCTGCTCACCTTGCCCATGGGAACCTATGACCATTTACAGAGCTACTCTTTCCATGATGTGTAATCCCCAATGAAGTTGCTAGCCAACGAAACACGTCTCTGCCCACAGCAATATAGTGTTTCTCTTATCTGTTATTCCAGGGTTTGGAGCAGACATCCCCGCTTCAGCACGGTCTCGCATCCTTCCTTTCTGGGGGAACTCAGCTCCACGAGAGCTCAGACAATCTCTTCTCTGTAAGTCCAATGTTAAGGACAGGACATCCCCACTTCAGCACGATCTCTCATCCTTCCTTCTTCTTCCTGTAATCAACAACCCAGGCAGTAACAGCAGGCTCTGCGACCACCGTCTAGCAGGCCTAGGGGACTGTGCCAGTTTCCTTGCTGTGGAGAACTCTTCTCTGTCCTCCTTCTCTGGGAAAAGCAGTCAGTTTCTCAGTCACTTCCTGACATTTAAAACTCCATGAGCAATCACGAGTTCAGCCTGCTCAATTATCCAACAGCTGCTGCTGGTTTCTCTAGGGAGATTAACACTCTGTGTGTTGGAAGGTCCCATAGCTGCCCTATTCCAGAACCTAGAGGACAGTGATGGTACCACACAAAGTTTCGGTCCCATAGCGGGACCTTCCTCATGGAGTGTAGACAAACAATGGTGAAGGAAGACATATATACCCACCATCACAGGTGCACCCATTCGCTATGGGACTGAAACTTTGGTTATGTGCATATGTTTCATCAATACACTTTGATTTATTCATTGTCCTTGAGTGCTGTCTCCTCATTACCAACAGGTAATATTGTGATATTTTATATTTATGGGATATGCACCATCTTTACATGTGACTACAGGAGTGCCAAATACAATATTGACTTTCTATTTATTCTTATGAGTTTGAGCACCCAGCATTATACTATTGGCTTGGATCCTTGTCAGCAAGGCACCATTGCCCATTGTACATTTTGTATTTATATTACTTGGTTTATACAAACAAGCATTGCGTCATGGAAGACTTCCCTGACGTTGCAGGCATTTTCTCCTCGTTTCCTGAATCTTTGGGATATAGTGACAAGGAGTTTGCTAAGATCAAGTGCACAGAAACTGTGGATACAGTCTTTTGACCAGCCAAACCCTCTGCTGTCTTTAATGATTTATTGAAACAAAAAAAGTGAGGTTGATTTTTACTTACATTGGGTCACTCTGTCCCATTACCATAGGGAAAACTCCTACTGCGGGGGTTCCGCATTAAGAGCCAGCCCACGATTGATTGGACTGACCCAGAATTCTGTAAGAAATGGATCGGATATTAAACCAATGCTTGTTCGACCATACCATACATGTCATAGAACAATCGAGCAAAGAGTTAACCATGATCAGAAAAGACATCGAAGAGATCAACGACAAGCATGGTCAGATTTTAATCTCTGATACGGGCACTGATTAGACCGAGAAACTTCAAACTTCGATTGATGCGTACCGTGATACTTTAATTAAATATAAAAAGGAGAAATTAAAACAAGTAACAGCAGACTATCAAGATCACCGTGTCTACAGGTGGCTCCTGGGCATGGGTGAACAAACACAAAGTCGGAAGCAACCGAGAAGGAATTACTCAAGATCAAGAAGAGCAGCAATTTCAGGTAACACCAGTGACACAGATCTGTCCGACAATCTGGACATGAGCGCAGGGTGTCCTACATAATTTTGCAAGCGTGGATCGGGGCTATTTGTGTGTGTTTGTGTGTGGCTGTGTGTGTGCATTGACTGCTGCTGAGCGCACTTCAAAGTCAATTTTGTTTGTCTCCCCAAGCGCCAAGCTTGGGAGAGCGTACGTGCACAAAGGCAATACTTTTGGGGGGCATTCATCCACCTCTTTGCTACCTCCCTTCCCTCTCCCCCCCCCCCTTTTTGTTTCTACCTTCCATCCCTGCTCTTTGGCTTGCTGTCCCCAGTGTCATCCACACTCCTACCTACATTATTATTTATTTATTTTTTGTTTTCAATGTTGTGTTTTCACTTTTTTTACATTATTTCTGTACAGTCATAGTATGATTGGCAGCCTACCCTTTCACTTGCAGAGGATCGCAGCGAAGCAGGTTGCCAGCGGAGGAGACCAGGACCAAAGCGCTATTGCAGGGCAGACACCGGGAGGGGCGTTTGACTTCACCGTGCTCGGGCGTGCTCCTCCCCGTACCTCCGAAGCCCCTGCGCGTGCGTACACACACCATCACGAGGCCGCCACCTGCACTATCCTGTTCAGGCACCCGCACACATCTTCGGCTGCCCGCCCGTGCACATCTTCTTGGCCGCCCCTCGTGCACAGCTTTTTCGTCCTCCTGTGCACAGCGTCTGCTGGCCCGTGCACCCAGTTTTCGCCGCACGCCGCCTGTGCCCCCCTAAATAATCTTGCGCCTCATTGCCCCCCAGTTTGTGCACCACTGCATTACAATACACACTCTCTCTCTCTCAATCAATCACCACATACACACACACTCACCACATACACACACACAATCCCCCCCCCCACACACACACACAATCCTCACACACACTCAATCCCCACACACACACTCAATCCCCACACACACACACTCAATCCCCATGCACACACTCAATCCACACACACACACACACACACACACACACACACACACACACACACACACACACACACACACACACACACACACACACACACACACACACACACACTCAATCCCCACACACACACACCCAATCCCCACACACACACACTCAATCCCCACACACACACACCCAATCCCCCCACACACACACTCAATCCCCACACACACACACAAACACTCAATCCCCCACCCCCCACACACACTCAATCATCCACCCCCACACACACACATTCAATTTCCCACCACACACACACACTCAATCTGCCCCCCCCCACACACACTCAATCCCCACACACACACACAATCCCCAGACACACACTCAATCCCCCCCAACACACACACACACAATCCCCCCACACACACACTCAATCCCCCCGCACACACACTCAATCCCCCCACACACACACACTCAATCCCCCCCTACACACACTCAATCCCACCCCCCACATACACACTCAATCCCCCCCCACACACACACACACACTCAACCCCCCCCCACACACTCAATCCCCCCCACAAACACACACTCAATCCCCCCCCACACACACACACACTCAATCATCCCCCAACACTCACACACTCAATCCCGCCCAACACACACACACACACACACACACACACACACACACACACACACACACACACACACACACACACACACACACACACACACACACACATACACACACACACACACACACACTCAATCCCCCCATCCCTCCCCCACACACACACACACACTCAATACACACACAAACACACGCACTCAATACACACACACACTCTCACTCACTCAATACACACACACACACACTCTCACTCACTCAATACACACACACACACACACACTCTCACTCAATACACACACACTCACTCAACACACACACACACACACAATTTCACCTGAGGGGGCGACATGCTCCGATCCCCCAATCCCCCATGCTGCTGAAAACTGGTGCGGGAAACAGACAGGAAGAGAAGGAGGGGTTGTCTGTGTGCAGAGAGAAGCCCCTCCCCCGCAGCAAGACACAGACACATAGAAGCAGCAGCACTGAGCTTCTGGCCGCCGTGCACAGCTCTGCCCGCCCCCAGGTTTCCCTGCAAGCAGCCCGCGCCCCCCCTACATAATCTTGAGCCCCCCCAAGGGGACGCGCCCCCCAGTTTGCTCACCGCTGCATTAAACAATGGGCTCATTTCAATCAACATTTGTACACCGTTCATAAAACTGAAACAATTTCAATAAATTCCCAAGGGAAATTATACTGGAAATACAGTAGGTCTCTTAATCCACCTTTATTGCAATATCTGAATTTCCATTTAAAACCATTAGATCAGAACATCTGTTTTGATACTGTTTCATAATATATTAGATAAACAAATTAAAACATTTAACTAATATAACTTCTAATGATTAACTTATTATTGTGGATGTACAGTATTTCCATACCACATGAAGATATGTAATTTATTTTATATATATATTGCAGTTTGTCTTGCATAATAAATGGTTTTAAATTTCAATAGGATTTGTATTTCTATTTCATTTGTACCATCATGAGGTATAATGCAAGCAACAAGTTATATAATTTTTTTTATTGAAAAATTGAAGAATGATATGTATCATACTATGTAATATATTGCAGGAAATGTTTTCTTCAGATACATAGATGATGCGTCTTTTATTATGTAAAAGGATGAAAAGACTGACTGAATTTGTGATGTCATTGCATTCTTTACCCCCAGCTATCAAATGTAACCATCATTTCAACAAGGATAATCTTACTACATATTTCATAAAACCCAACTGCTTTATATTAGGACAAATAAAATGACACCAAGAAACAATCCAGCACACTACAGTACGTACCATAGTATTTCCCAGTTAACCCCACCATTAAGTGGGCTTTAAGATCCCAAAATTCTGGGTAGACTCGGAGTTTGGTTACATTTCTAATGGCAGCCTGTCTGTTCAGGAAGGCCCAGATCCACTGACTTAATGAAGCGCTCGCCTAAATTAACACCTTGTTAAATGCTAACGTGTACAGGGGTAGCTAATATTATTGCAACCAGTGGCGTGATCTTACAGGTGAAATGCTACAATAGACCTACCCTCTTCTTGCTCGCACTGATTCAAAGCATTGGCCGCTTTTCCCCCTGAAGCATTGTGTATACTGTATCTCGCTTCAGTGCACCACGGCTTGCAATGATGTTGGCTATATCTATATCTTCAAAGCTCATTTAAAGCTGCAGACCAAGCAATATCCGACTTGTTTAAAAAAAAAAAATCGGTTCTGTACTATGAGAAAATACTTGGAGTATTTTTTGTTTTAAAAAACAACGCTGAATTACATTTTATATGTATTATAATGTAACAAGCAATTTTTGTTTCTATAGCAACCATTTACAGTCACATCCCCTTCCTCTTCTAAAACAGGCACTGGCACACCCCTTTTTGAGCCTGTCCCTCTCTCTAGCAGTGCACCAATTGTATATAGTGACTGCCTTCCTGATCTTCCCCACAGAACTTTCCAGGTTTTGGTCCTCTTCTGCTGCAATGACAGCCATTTAGTTAACCCCCAAACCGAATATTCCCAGATCGATCACAGGAGAATGGATCGTTTGCCAAATTAGCTAATTACATTGTCCATTTTGTGGATTGTATTAATGCACATATTAAATGGGAAAAAAATAAAATAAAAAAATTAAAAGATGACAGCTTGGACTGCTGCTTTAAGTAGTATTAAGTGCGGTTTTCTTCCAGAAAGGGCATTCCATTACCTATAATGCCCATTAGTGCTAATAATATGTCAATGAGGCATTCCCCCAAGCAGTGCCTAATCACAGAGGTCCACTAAAGCAGAAATGTAACACGGCGGTAGGTAGGTCATACCTGAAGGTGGCATTATTCCCATCCAGAGCCTGAAATATGGGTTTTGTTGGAGAGGGATAGCAGTAGAGAGTTCTCATTTTGTAATGTTCCAAGTGACCTATATACATTACCTCCTCAGACACACCTTCATACATGTGGAGAGACACCTGTACACAAAAAGGAACGCTTCCTCTCCCTTTCAGCAAAACCAATATTTCAGGTTCCAGATGGCAGTAACACCACCTTTAAGTAAGATATACTCTTTTGAAGCTAAAGTGAGGCAGTACTACCTTAACATAGCATTACGTCTATGCGAATGAGATATAAAACGGCAATTGTTTTTGCATATAATTAGCTTTGTGGATATGCGTTTCCCTAAGGGAGCTAATGGACCTTTGTGGATCTGGATATAAGTGTAGTTGTAGAGGGAGTTCATTTTCTCTGTGTCTTTCAATGTATGCATGTGTTTTATCAGAGTTAGCTTGCTCTGCAGAGGTGTGCATTGATTTTTACTAGAGGTTTTTATTTTTGTATAATGATGCTGTTGACAGATTTATCTTCTGTATTAAATGTTATAGAGAGTGACAGATCATGAGATAATATTTTTCTGGATCATGAAACTCTAATAAAGTTGTCAGGTAGTGTATGCGATAAATACATGTAGCCCTCTTTCCCCCCTTCTCTGGGAAATGTGCTGATACCAGTGTATTTTGTGGCTGCTGTATCATACCTGGTTGATAAACAGGAGGCAGGAGATTATTTATTTTATTTATAAAATATTTTACCAGGAAGTAATACATTCAGAGTTACTTCTCGTTTTCAAGTATGTCCTGGGCACAGAGTTAAGACATAATACAGTACATGGTTACAAATACAGTTACATAAATGAACAGAGTATACATTATATACAAGACATTGCATACACAGTTAAAGATAATATATATTATAGGCGTATGAAACAGTTACAGACCAGATTAAAATGTGTGACAGCTTTAGATTTGAAAGAACGTAAACTGGTGGTGGATGTGAGAGTCTCTGGTAGGTTGTTTCAGTTTTGGGGTGCACGGTAAGAGAAGGAGGAACGTCCGGATGTTGAGCCTTGGGACCATGAACAGTCTTTTGGAGTCTGATCTCAGATGATAGGTGCTGCATGTGGTAGGGGTGAGGAGCTTGTTCAGGTAGCTGGGTAGCTTGACTATAAAGAATTTGAAGGCAAGACAGGAAAGGTGAACTTTGCGCCTAGACTCGAGTGATGACCAATCTAGTTCTTTGAGCATTTCGCAGTGATGTGTGTTGTAGTTTCATTGGAGAACAAAATGACAAATTGAATTATAGAGGGTGTCAAGTTTGCAAAGGTGGGTTTGAGGTGCCGAGCCCTATACTATGTCTCCATAGTCAATAATTGGTATTAGCATCTGCTGTGCGATATGCTTTCTGACCAGGAAACTTAGGGAGGATTTGTTCCTGTAAAGTACCCCTAGTTTGGCATAGGTCTTGGTTGTCAGGGTATCAATGTGCATTCCAAATGTTAAGTGGGAGTCAAACCTTATGCCCAGGTATTTAAAACTAGTGACAGGGGTGAGGGTGGTGTTAGCGTTGGTTCTAATCTGGAGCTCAGTCGCAGGAAGCTTTAAAAATGTAGTCTTGGTCCCAAATACCATTGTTACAGTCTTGTCAGTGTTTAAAAACAGTTTGTTTTGGAAAATCCAGTTTTCGAGTCTCAAAAAGTCAGACTGAAGTATGTGTTGATGGTCAGAGAGGCTATGGCTGTGTGCATATAGGATTGTGTCATCTGCATACATGTGTATTGATGCTTCCTGACAAGCTGTGGGAAGATCATTGATGAACACTGAGAAGAGTAGGGGCCCCAGAACAGAGCCTTGCGGGACACCACAGATGATATCCAGGGGGTTGGAGTTAGAGCCTGAAATGGACACATGTTGGGATCTTCCTGATAGGTAGGACTGAAACCAGTTTAAAGCATGCTTCCCTATTCCAGAGCTCTGGAGGTTTTTTTTTAGCAGGATAGCATGATCAACAGTATCAAAAGCCTTTGCAAAATCTAGGAATACTGCACCAGTGAGTTGTCCCCGTTCCATTCCACACTGGATTTCATTGCAAACTTTTAGCAGGGCAGTTACGGTGGAGTGTTTGGGGCGAAAGCCAGATTGGAATTGGCTAGGGAAATTTGTCTTGGTATTGTAATCGCTTAATTGGGAGTGGACACATTTTTCCATGACTTTGGATAGAATTGGGAGAAGTAAGATTGGCCTGTAGTTTGAGACAGTGTTTTTGTCCCCACTTTTGAAGATTGGGACAACTCTGGCAGTTTGTGTGTGTTGGGGGGGCGTGGCGAAAGGGGCTGGAGGAGAGGGATTAGTCAGTGTAATTCTTATATTGCCTTCATGTTCTTAAGCAAAGTAAAAACTCATCACAGGCCATTAAAAACAAAGGATTAATATGAATCTGATAAATTAGGTCTGAAAATGCCTTTATTTTATCAGAATTTGTGAATGGTAGCTAATTCTCTATTCTAGCAGAATGATAGCATTCATCTCATATACTTACTCATCTTGACAGCTAACAAGATAAACATGTCAGCATGAGATTTGCAAATACTTTCCCATGGAATTCAAACTAAAGTTGGCAACAGTCTTAGCTTTGAAAGTGATGAGCATGGCATGGAAAAAAATCCAAAGTAGAAAAGTATTTTTTCTGCTCCAGTGGCCAGGTCTTACATCAAACATCTTTACTCATCAAACATACATATTTGTTTTGCTTCTTTAAACGTCGGTACAAAATAAAATAATCCTGCTCATATTAATTCAATACTGTATAGGGCTGTCACTGAACTCTCTCCTGCACCTAGTATGGCAATACACGGAGCTACAGGTCTAAACATCTTAAAAAATAATTTTAGTTGTTGAGATGTGAGATCCTGGGGCTCAAACTTGACCCTTTGGCTGATGTGTGAATATATAAAATTGATTGTATGGTAATTGAGATATTAGTCTATTGGCTCTCGGGTTATTAAGCACCTTAAGCACAAGCCATTTCACGTTTCACTAATTCTAGAAATAAAAGTGTGAATGGGTAGCAGTAGTGGTAGAGAAGCACACATATTCACTTGTTGGGATTTGTAGTAGTGATGGATGGTAACTTGGAAAGGGGGCAAATACAGTAGATACCTGCTAAATGTGTTATGCATTGTTTTTCTATTATTCCTTTCTTTCTGTATTCCCAGCTCCTACGGTACAAAAGGCAATGAGAGCATGAGCAACAACAGTCAGACTGAGCCTAATGTAGCCCCATAAGTTTAACATATCTGCAATTATAAGAAATTACAAATAAATAATTGTAATGACTGTTTGGAAAAGAACCAATAGTCATTTGCACGTCTCTAATATACAGTAGATATCTTTTGCAACAGCAAATGTTTTGCTAATGATGGTGGCTTATGGATAAAAAATATTATTTGTTTAGGTGGTGCCAAATCATTTTATACCACAGACACTAGAATATTATATAGATGTATCAGAGTTTGGAAAACAGGATGTCACAAGCCAAAGTTCAACAGCAGTCATTGTTTTGAATGAGACCATTTTGGTGGGTGCAATGAGAGCTGCTACATCTGGAAAACTCATATGAGAGCTAAAGTTCTAAACTGCATAATATTAAAGCAGTATTGTTAGCTAGTGAGTCCAGCTTGGATGATTAAAGTCTGATTTACCTGTAAGCAACTAAAATGACATGTTCTAAAATATCCTTAGCATCCAAAAACAACTACAGTGTAGTTACTGTATGCTGATTTTAAGTTATGTCTTGATCAGAGAATTAAATACATATAAATAACAATAATTAAACACAGAAGTTGAATATAATTAGTGTATTTTTCAGAACATCTACTTAATCTACAGCTCCATACAAATGTAGCTCTGTTTTTTTATTTACACATGTATAGTCAATTTGTTATACAAACAATCTGTTTAATGATAAGGGTTAACAGTGATACTGATGGTTTGTTTCTTTAAAAATTATTTTTGTCTTTTTGTATTTTATAATTAAAGTTTCATTTTCATTATTATTTTCTGTTTGGGACGTCACATGAGTGCGTTTACGGCAGACTCATTTGGATGGACTTGCGCATCTGTGCATTACATCACTCTCCTGTTTTCAAGTGCTGAATCTTACGCATTATTGTGAGTGTGCCAGGAGTTATCTACTGCGCAAGAGCGTACCTCCTAAGTTGACACCTGCTATTGTGTTTATGAACAGCACCTGGGTTGTGTTAGCGCCGTCCGCACTGGTGCGCGTGCACATCCTTGTGACGTCTGTGTGCCCTGAGTTGTGAGCGTGCACGCCTGTGTCTGTACCGCCCCCGTGCTCCATGAGTACTTTCCATGGATTACACAGTGAGCATGTAAATAGTTGGTTGTTGCGCAAGCGCAAACCATTACTACTCATGCTTACTGTGGCTTTTGGATCGGGTGCCCGGAGGCGGGGTTTGTGTGTGTGGCGCGGGCTAAAATTAGTAAAATCTTATGAGTTGGAGGGCAACAAGTGTAATGTAAATAAAGAAACATTTAAGAATACCTACAGTAGTACTATACTTACATTTTGAAATCCTGTATAACATCTGTACCGTATATATTTATATTAACACACACATTCCCAGTTAGCTCAAACTCCAACACATATATATATATATATATATATATATATATATATATATATATATATCAAAAGGAGTACTACTGACCGTAGCAAATGTATACAACAAAAGACAGGGGTGCCCAATGCTACATCCAATTGACAAAACATATATGGTAATAAGTATAAAGTTTAAATACTTCAATGATAATATTTTCTTGGTTATTTAGTTAAACCCTTTGGCTAAAGCGTCATAAGCCTGCATACCAAAGCCAAGGTATAACCAAATTTGCAGGTCCTAACACTAAACTGTGAACCTTTCCTTTTACCTCTGTATGAGGGGAAACAATCAAAGTGAGTCCTGTCCATTCAGCAAAATGCCTGAACCATCCAAGTTAAAAAGGTGGGGAGGGGTGAGCTCTGGAGGAGGGGCCACTTACCTCCAAACAACTTTTGCCAGTTAGGAATTAAATTAACACACACATTCCCAGTTAGCTCAAACTCCAACACCCACCACATCATATATATATATATATATATATATATATATATATATATATATATTTATTTCAAAAGGTGTGCTACTGAGCGTGGCAAATGTATACAACAAAAGACAGGGGTGCCCAATGCTACATCCAATTTACAAAACATATATACAGGTAAACTCCGTTATAGCACGGTCCTCGGGGGCCAACCCGATCCGACCGCGCTAGACCCGGGGTCGCGCTAATTTAAAAAAAAATGGCCGACGCGCGCCTGATCGGGAGGGAGGGAGGGAGTGAGGAGGGAAGGAAGGGGTGGCCGGAAGCCCTACACGTCCCCTAGCAACGGCGAGTCCTCCCACCACCGGCATCCATTTCCTCCCCCCCAGGCCCCCACACCTACCGGCCCTCCACGGCATAGCGGGGGTTAAAATGGCGGCGCCCGTGCTGAGAGTGTCTGTGCCGCGGTGGGAGAGCGGGGCCCGGTACGCGGTGTGCAAGCTGGGGATCATGCTGGCCCTCTACGCCTACCACGTGGAGAGGGAGAAGGAGAGGGAGAAGGAGAGGGACCTCGGCTACCAGGCAATGTGCGACCTCAGCAAGTGGGTGCGCTGCTCCAGCATCTTATCCTCCAGGTACCGGGGAGGGAGGGGGAGACCCGCATACTGGTCCTGACATGCAGCCGCAGGGAGGAAGGACACCAGAGCAAGGGACCGGTCCTGATCACCACCTCCCCGTGTCAGGAGAGATAAGGACTAAAGGGGGAGGAGGGGGTGTGCTTCCCTCACTGGAAGTCTCATCCTCTGAGGGGTTAAATGAGTATACTGCAGGAAGCAGTGTGTCAGGGCACAGCCAAGGATGATCAGGATAACAGCTTGTGGTAAAAGGTAATCTTTATTCGGACATCATGGTGCAGACAAAAAAATGGAGGGTAGCTCTTACGCGTTTCACGCCTAAGTGGCGCTTCGTCAGAGAGTAAAAATGTTATGCTGGGACCCCCTTAATATAGTGCTTCTGATTACGGTTCAAATTATTCACAGCCGCGGCTCCATTGGCCGGAAGTGACGAAACCGGAAATTGAAAACCGGAAGTGACGCGACGGACTCAATGCAGTGGATGATTGTTTACAAGCTAAACTTGTAGTCATGGAGACCGCAGCGTCATCCCTCGGTGTCAATGAGGGAAAATATTACTCACAGGCTGGACCCAGCATTATCACCCCACCATGCAGAGAAAAAGAAAAATACATCAATGGTGGTAGTTTTTAAAAACAATAGCTAAAGCATATCAACTATGCATGAACTGAAGGACTCTATAGTTGACAAATAAAATGTTGCCCATAATATATGATTGCATTGATGTTATTAGAGCTTTTTTAGAGCTTTATAGAGCTTTTTGGAATTATTGCAGATCTATGAAGAAGTAATGTATTAATGACAAATCTATGATCTCTAGTTTGTTTTTTGTGTGCAATCTTGCAATCGTATATAATGGGTTCATATGTTGGTGAAATGAATTATGCCAAGTTTTGCATGAAAAAGTACATTTGCAACAGTTATACATATCTAATTAATATTTTTACAGATATTAGAAAACAACTTAATGGCAATATTGAATCAATGGATTCTTCATGTTTTTACATAATATTACAGTTGCTTTCAATAATGATTTAAGAGCATAAACACAATATATATGAGAAGCACACATAGGAATCAATGTACAGTTGATTAAAATCTGATGGTATATTACAAATACACATATTAGTTTCTATATATACACAACGGAATGATATAGATTGAATTTTTGGCAGAAAAAATAACAGAAAAATATATTTCACAAAAAATGTTTTAGCTCCCAGTCCGTGTTTATACCCCCGGGTGCCAGGGACCCGAGGGTATAAATCCAGAACATTTCTCTCTGGTTCAGTATGTTCTCTCTATTACCTCCTCTTCTATGTTTTGGGATATGCTCTAGAGCACTGAATGTGAAAGTATCAATGGAGCCTCTTGGACAATTTATGAAGTGTTTAGACACTGGTAAGTTAGGGTCTTTCTTTTTTATAGATCGTAAGTGCTCTGAGATTCTTACTTTTAAAGGTCTAATTGTCCTCCCAATATAGGTACTGCCACAGGCACAGTTGAGTTTATATACAACGTAATTAGTAGAACATGTCATAAAATGTTTTAACTTATATTTTTGACTAGTATGTTTACTAGTAACTGAGGATAATGGTGTTGCATATTTACAGTATGTGCATTTGCCACATTTGTGAAAACCTTTTGGGAGACTATCTTGAGATGTGTTTTGTCCTGCAGAAAATAAACTTGGAGATAAATGATATCCTTTGGTTTTAGCCTTTTTGTATACAAATTTCGGTAGGTTGTTTGTGACTGATTTTAGTCCTCTATCTAACTGCAGAACCCTCCAATGTTTTTCTATAATGTTTTTTATTTTTATGGCTTGATTGCTAAAGGTGGTGATAAAGAGCGGGGTTTCAGATTCAGATTCTGCGATCATAGTATTCGTGGTATTTTTCTTCCGTTTTGGATTCTTTAGAAGATCCAAGCGATTTGATTGTAATGCATGTATGAAGGCAGAGTGGATATCTTGTTCCAGATACCCTCTGTTTCTGAACCTCTCACTCAATATCTCCGACTGTTGTATGAAGGCTTCTTCAGTAGAACAAAGTCTTCTCAGTCGGAGATATTGGCCTTTGGGTATGCCTCTTAGCAGGGGTCTTGGATGACTACTATTTGCTCTTAGAAGAGAGTTGCGGGCATTGGTTTTACGAAATAAATTCGTTTGAATTGTACAATTCACATCAATGAATAATTTTATATCTAAAAAGTCTATATGATTGATGTTTACTGAAGATGTGAATTTTAAATTGAAAGTATTGTCGTTCAAATAGTTAATGAAGGCCCCCAGTGTGTCGTGGTCTCCCTCCCATATCAGAATAAGGTCGTCTATGTAACGACGGTAAAATATAATATTCTTGCGATAAGGGTTGGTGTCACCGAAAATGTGTTTGTTTTCCCAGAAACCCATAAAAAGATTTGCGTAAGAAGGAGCAAAAGAAGTACCCATAGCAGTGCCCTGTTTTTGGAGATAGAAGTGTTGATCAAAAAGAAAATAATTGTGCTGTAATAAAAATATTATGCAATCCAACAAAAAAGTGATTTGTGCAGTGTGTAGATTTGATAAATTAAGGAAATGAGTGACAGCTAAGATACCAAGATGGTGACTGATAATTGTGTATAAAGATGATACATCTAGTGTAACCCAAGTATAATTGTGACGCCAAGTGATCTTCTGTAACATATTTAATAATTGTGTGGAGTCTCTGATATAGGAAGGAAGAACCACCACTAGTGGTTGTAAATATACATCCACGTACCTAGATACACCATCTCCCAAAGATCCAATGCTAGAAATTATTGGTCTGCCTGGCGGATTGTCCAGGGACTTATGGATCTTTGGGAGATGGTGAAAAATAGGCACGGTGGGAAAACGGTTGAATAGATATTGAGATTCTTGAATTGATAAAACCCGCAACTCTCTGCCAAGATCAATAAGTGTTTGTAACTCTCCAAGAAACAGTGATGTGGGGTCTCTGAGGGGTTAATATGGCTGTAACAGGGGGGATATGACTTCAGTGCGGGTGTGAGTTTTTTTTTATTGTAGGTAGGGCTACATTAAACCCCATGCGTGTCAGGGGAGGGGGAGAGAGACAGCACTCATTGCTCTGCACTGACATTCAAGCGGTTAAGGTGTTCATTGTGGCACTCAAGGGGTTAAGGTGCTGGGGTCTGTGGGGGACCTACCTGTCTGAGAGAGATATCTGTTTAAAGTGTGTGCAGTGTGAGCAGTGTAGTGTGTGCAGTGTGTGCAGTGTAGAGTGTGTGCAGAGAGTGCTGGGAGTGTGTGCAGTGTAGAGTGTGTGCAGTGTGTGCAGTGTAGAGTGTGTGCAGTGAGTGCTGGGAGTGTGTGCAGTGTAGAGTGTGTGCAGTGTGTGCAGTGTGTACAGTGTAGAGTGTGTGCAGTGTGTGCAGTGTAGAGTGTGTGCAGTGCTGGGGTCTGTGGGGGACCTACCTGTCTGAGAGAGATATCTGTTTAAAGTGTGTGCAGTGTGAGCAGTGTAGTGTGTGCAGTGTGTGCATTGTAGAGTGTGTGCAGTGAGTGCTGGGAGTGTGTGCAGTGTAGAGTGTGTGCAGTGTGTGCAGTGTAGAGTGTGTGCAGTGAGTGCTGGGAGTGTGTGCAGTGTAGAGTGTGTGCAGTGTGTGCAGTGTGTACAGTGTAGAGTGTGTGCAGTGTGTGCAGTGTAGAGTGTGTGCAGTGAGTGCTGGGAGTGTGTGCAGTGTAGAGTGTGTGCAGTGTGTGCAGTGTAGAGTGTGTGCAGTGTAGAGTGTGCAGTGAGTGCTGGGAGTGTGTGCAGTGTAGAGTGTGTGCAGTGTGTGCAGTGTAGAGTGTGTGCAGTGTGTGCAGTGTAGAGTGTGTAGTGTGTGCAGTGTAGAGTGTGTGCAGTGTAGAGTGTGTGCAGTGTGTGCAGTGTAGAGTGTGTGCAGTGTGTGCAGTGAGTGCTGGGAGTGTGTGCAGTGTAGAGTGTGTGCAGTGTGTGCAGTGTGTGCAGTGTGTGCAGTGTGTGCAGTGTAGAGTGTGTGCAGTGTGTGTGCAGTGTGTGTGCAGTGTGTGTGCAGTGTGTGTGCAGTGTGTGTGCAGTGTGTGTGCAGTGTGCAAAAAAAAATTTAATTTCAAATTTTTATTTATTTATTTTTATTTTTAAACGGGAGCCACGTGGAAACCGCGTTATAACCGATTTTATAACGGGGCGCGCTATAACGGGGTTTAGCTGTATTTATATTAACCATGCTTAAAAGTAAGTTTCAGTGTGAAAAAAAAAACAACTTTAGCTCAAGCAACTACAATGCAGTAGCAGATACTCCAATTTTCACTTTTGACCCATTGGCCATATTTGGCACGCAACTGCAAATTGAATAACCCTGGCTTAGACAAAGTCAACTACTGGAATATATAAATGGACATAATACTGCAGCAGATATCAATATGATAAAGCCTTCATCTTCTTAAATCTAATTATCTTGAATCCTTTCAAAGATAGCAACACGTAAGAAATTATTTTATTTTCTTCTTCACCCGAAACTAAAAATTCTGATTTGACAGAAAACTACATTTAACACAGAGCATTTAATAAACATTACATGTAATGCTCAAGTATAATTTTTTTATTTGATTACATCAGAAAAAGGAATACATTATTTAACTCATCCAATGCCTTATGTTTCAAACCGGCTGTTGCTTCATAGTCTGCCAAGAAAATCTGACTCACAATGTCAAGAAGTTAAAGGTATTCAGATTATTTATTACAGATGGTAAAAACATATGATATACAGAGACAAAACTTCACACATTTGCCTTTTGCTTGTTAAAGTTAATACCAAACAAATTCTTATTTACAATTATAATTACTCAATTAATTATCCTACTTTTGAACCTTGCAGTGTTTGATTACGTAACTTCATGTTCTAGGAGAGCTATGTAGATTTTTTTTTAGCAGCAAAGACTTATAAGAATGTATTGTATCTTGCAATTTGGCCAACACGAAACATAACTGCAGGGTCTGGAAGCAGCTGTCTCTCAAAAGTACTGGACCTGAATTAAGAAAATGTCCTGCCAAAATGTAGAATAAGTCCAATGGCGCCAAAGAATGTGATTCAAAGATTTAATGTGCAACTGCATCTAGTCTAAATATACATTTACAATGTATTTATTCTGAACTAGTATTAATAGCCCCCCTTGTATAAAAACAGGTCGGGAATGCAAATTGATGTGTGCTGTATATGTGTCTGCTGACACATTTTAGAACATACATTTTATGTTTTTTTTAAGATATTTTGTAGAGATTCAGAAAAAAATGACAAATCAGATAAAAGTAAATACAATATAAGAAAACTTTAATAAATCTTTTTTTTAATTAAAATATGTAAAAATGATTATATACAGTACACTATACACTGTTCTGGGTGTGTGAAAATACAGATGTAGCTAACCTTACTGTCTCCGGTGCCGCTGCCACCCATGGTCATGCGACCATTGTGGTCACAGCACCGAAAGTTCAATGATGCCAGGTATTCAGGAACATTGACACCCATAAAGCTTGATCGAAGCAGGCACGCTCTCTGGCACCACAGACTTTTGCTTCTTCTAGACAGCGGCGCAGTGGACAACGAGTCTTACTACATCTGTATTAGGTAAGTCAGCCACAATGTAGCTAAACATACATATACAGTCATGTGAAAAAGAAAGTACACCCTCTTTGAATTCCATGGTTTTACATATCAGGACAAATAATAACAATCATCTGTTCCTTAGCAGGTCTAATAATTAGGTAAATACGACCTCAGATGAACAACACCACATGACATATTACACCGTGTCATGATTTATTTAACAAAAATAAAGCCAAAATGGTGAAGCCATGTGTGAAAAACTAAGTAAAACTAATCCAATGTTCTACATGGGATATTGATACACTTTTGTTGCTTAGGAGAATGCGCTTTGGTTTTGACCTACACCATACTCCCATGTTACTACATGGGATACACCGGATCAAATAGCATTTGTACTTCAACAGCGTTTGTATGTACTTGTCTATATTATGTGACCCGCACTATTTGTGCCCACACTGTTGAGAGGGTAGCTTGCCATGTTTTAATAAGATGTTGGAAGTATAATACTTAATGTTCATAGCGTTACTAAACAGACAGGCGAACTACACAGTAATATTGTTTCTTGATTGATGTTTTGCCTCCCTCTTTTGCAAGATTAACTGTAAGATATATATACAATTGTCTCTTTTAATTGACAAAGTAATTGATGTTTGTATATCATATATCCTATAGAATGTGCTGCTTCAGTGCCCATGCCTGGATTTATCAAAGTTATTTTTTGTGATTAAACATAATTTTTCTGTTCTCCGCAGTCTCTCATATTTTTTCTATTACCCATGGAGCCACATAACACTACGTGAACCTATACACTATATTCCTGCAAACTGAAGTGTTTATATATTTGAGTGACATGAAGATTGATAGTAATGATACTGCCTCCAGTCTGACATTTTCCCTATAATTAATGCTGTTACGTACCTAAATAATTGTGGGCTGCAATAAGGCTTGACATTGAATATAAATTGTGGGATGTTGTCCATACAGTGAACTTAAAAAGACAATGACTGTATTTTAATAATGCTCCCATGTTTTATCAACGTATCTACAGCCCCATTAGCTGTAACTCACTAATACCTGATTAGGAGATTGGATATATACAGTACTTTACAAAATGCTTTCTACCTCTGTGTTATACAGTATGAATCATGCAGTACTCGCAGTGGCTGTGAATACACAGTGTGGTCGTCCCTAATTGCTCAGACTGATTGATGTTTAGATTGCCATTTGGCACCTTGATTGATTTGGGAAGTAATTAAATAGCACTTCTACTTTTTTAACATATATAGATTAATTCAGAAAAGAACATCACCAATACTCATTTTTTATGTAGTCTTTATCATTTTGAGAAATCTAGGTCAAGACGTGGACTATGAGCATGTTTTATTAACATATGAAGTAAATTGACTATTTACTGTAGGACTGTATTGATTGATGCAGAAAGTCTTGTTTTACTCTTCTCTCAGTGATGTCTGCAGCTAATGCGAACCTCCGTTGAATGAGACTTTAAAATGGCTCCTTCTTAAAAAGCAGATTCAAAGTAAACCATTACACATCGTTTTGTGCTACAATAATTGAGACAGTTGTTCATACTGAACATACTGCTCGACATTGCGTGTCCTGAGTTCTACTTGTCTTCCTACTGTATTTGAAATGTATTATGCCAATGTGAAGTAAATGATGTTACTAGGCAACACTCCCGACCCTTGTGCGGCCCTTTTAATATATATTCAGTGACAAAATGCATTGGGCATGTTGTTGACGTCATCACGCTGATAGAGAGATTCACTGATGGAGGTGCACAAGGCTAAAGCCATTTGCAACTCAAGACACTGAGGACTTGGAGTCCTACAACTTTGTATCCAGGTGAATTTTCTCCACTATAATACTTAATAGCTCTCTCCCGTTGAGTACATCAGCTGGTTATCATGAGATTTTATCTCACATTACTTTTAATCACTCTATCCTTGTTAGTGTATTTCTTTCACCCATAGCACTTTATTATAAACTGTTTGTAATATTTTACACAATGGAGAATGCACTTTTTATTTTTGATTTTTATATTTCATTTTTGATGTGCTTCATCTGACACGAAACATCCCAAGTCTCTGTTCTATCTGGAATTCTTCCAAATCACACAATCACTGATGAAGTGGATATAGGTATCACCACAAAACATGTAGGATTTGTTGCCAGAGCCCTAGTTGCCTTGAACTTTCATTGTTCCCCACTTGGAAGTTATCATTTCCACAGTCAGTTGTGGAACTACATCAGGCTCATGAGCCTATGGGAACTTTGTGCTGTACCGAGTTTTTCTGTGTCCTTGCACCTACTGGAGCATCTTTACTGCACACCACGAGCTGGACTCTGTGGTGCTCCCCAGGTTGTTCAACCAATTACCAACGGAGTGTGAAGCAAGTAAAGTCTCCATTGTGGGAAGTAGTCATCCATTCGTGGAAAGTCTGCTAGCTACTGGTGAATATAGACTGGCTGAGTTCATGGTCTAAATGTTTTTAACCTTATATCTTTGTGTTTGCATTTACAGTATTACCCCTCTTTAATACCAATACATATTTGGAATATACTATACGATAAATGGTTGTGCATGCTTTTTCGTCAATATATATAGCAATATATATAGCAAATGGAATTATTACTGTATGCCCATTTGCATGTCTTAGACAGGTCTGCAACCCCGCCTTTCACCATTATTACCCAGCACACAGCACTTCCACTGCAGCAAGGTATTCTGGGAAATGACATGCAAATGAGCACACAGTGCCACCTTTTTCTTCAAAACCATTCAACATGGTTCCCCTATAGGCTTTATAAGCTTTAGCCTATAGGGGAACCATGTTGAATGGTTTTGAAGCAAAAGGTGGCACTGTGTGCTCATTTGCATGTCATTTCCCAGAATCCCTTGCTGCAGTGGAAGTGCTGTGTGCTGGGTGATAATGGTGAAAGGCGGGGTTGCAGACCTGTCTATGACATGCAAATGAGCATACAGTAATATTTCTATTTGCTATATTCTTTGCTGTGGAGGGTTTTTGTCACTTTTTTTTACCCACCATAACTTAACTAAATATATATATATATATATATATATATATATATATATATATATATAAATATATATATATATATATATACAGGTATATATGTCTGTACCATGTTAGCCGAGCTTAATAATCAAAAACTAATAGACGATACCGTTCTGTGGCTAACGAAATACTTTTATTTGTGCAAGCTTTCGAGATACCGGATCTCTTCTTCCGGCGGTGTTACAATGGAAAAGCAAGAAAGGGTTGTACTTAAAAACAGTGCATCGTGGAATGTTTCTGACTGAAGCCCATCCCTCCCATCTGTGCAGTATGCGATTTATGACTTAAGGTGTTAAATGGTCCCTGAATGTTAATGATCTAAGAGAATGTGTATATGTGTATGTGTGTGTGTATGTGTGTACAGTATGTGTGTATGTGTGTATGTACTGTAGGGAGACCGAGAAGAGAGTGACACATAGGAGAGATTCTCTTAGCTCACTGTAACGCTCGGCCTGCCCACAAGCCAGACAAGACCCTAGGACTGAGGGGGAACAGGTAAAACCACACACCTAGCAGCAAACGGGGGCACGGCCGGAGTGTGGAAGTAGCGTAGGTGGTCCGGGTAACAAGAATGTTAAATGATACCATACTTGACAGCTCCGGTGTGGAAGGGTTAAGTACGTATGCCAAGGGTCGTGGGTTGGAGAGGGCAGCGTAATCGATTGTCCGTAAGCCTGGGTCGTGGAGTGGAGAGAGCAGCGTAGTAGATTGTCCATGTGCTGTGTCCAAGGGTTGTAGAAGTCTGCAGCATAGAAAGTCCAAAGCGAGGTCCAAGGGGTTCCAGAGAGCAGCGAAGTAGAGTCCAAAGCAAAAGGTCAAATCCAGTGAGGTCAACAGAATTTCCATGGACAGGAGCAAGCACTGAAAAGACAAGAGAGGCCAGGAAACAGCAGACAGCACCAAGGTACAGAAGCTATGCAGAGCAAAGAGGAAATGGTGAAGGGGGATTATATAGGGAGCTGGGATCAATCAGAGAAAGGGGAGTGACGGAGGAGCGGCCCGAAGAAGGACCTAATAGGAGAGCAGAGTGTGAAAGTTTGGGACCAATGGAAGTGAGGGGAGGAACAGAGGGGTGACCTAGGTAAGACCCAGATAGAGAAGAATTGCTAGAGGCAAAGGGAGTGGTCAGAGTAAGGGGAGGAGCGGAGGGACGGACAAGGGAAGGAACAGAAAGGGAAGGAGGACCTGAGAGGCAAGCCTGATGGGGAAGGGGCATGCAGGGCATGAGCATGACGTTCGAGGAGGCGGAGAATGGGAAGGTGCACCGTAGGGTCCAGGAGCAGACAGAAGAAGGGGAGGAGCAGAGGGACGGACAGGGGAAGGGTCAGAAGAAGCGGGGAAGCGGAGCTGACGGGACCGGAACGGAGACACGCAAGGAGCGTGTGCCGCGTCAGCGGAGGCGGAGTCAGGCGCCCGGCGCCAACTAATGGCGGCTTGGGTGCGCACGCGCCCATAGAGCTGACGCGCGTGGGCTGGAGGTGCGGGGACAGCAGCCAAGAGCAGGGAATGCCGCCAGGGAGCCTGAATGGCCTGTGAAAAAGGTAAGGATGCACTGGACGCGGGTATACCCGCAGCGCGGATCCTTACAATACCCCCCTCGAGGGTTGGACTCCGGACGAACCAACCACGGTTTGAGGGGAAATTTTGGGTGGAAACTTCTGAGTGGGGAAGGAGCATGAACATCCGTATGTGAAACCCATGAACGATCCTGAGGAGTGTATCCCTTCCAGTGGACCAAAAATTGGAGTTTGCCCCTGGAGATGCGAGAGTCATAATAGACTGAATTTCAAAATCCTGTTGTCCACGTACAATGGGAGGAGGAGGTCGAAGGGAGGGATGCGCGAACCGTTTGCCTTGAATAAAAGGTTTCAAAAGGGAAACGTGGAAACCGGGTGAAATCTTCATAGAAGGATGCAGTTGAAGTTGATAGGCCACAGGGTTAATCTGTCTCAGAATACAAAAATGGCCCAGAAACCTGTGAGACAATTTAGGGGTTGGGGCCTTCAATTTGATATTTTTTGAAGAAAGCCAGACCTTCTCTCTAGCGATGAACTTATGGCCCTCCTGACAGAGCCTATCTGCTTGTTTCTTCTGCCTTAACACGGATTTTTGAAGAACTGATTGAATCCTTTTCCATGACTCCTGTAAGGAAGATACCCTCTCATCTGCTGCCAGGATTCCGGACCTGGAAGGATGCATGGGAAGACGAGTAGGGTGGAATCCGTAGTTAATAAAAAAACGGAGAATCTTGGGTAGACTCGTTTTTTAGAGAGTTGATCACGAATTCAGCCCAAGGGAGTAACTCAGCCCAATTATCCTGAGAGTCCGACAAAAAACAACGTAAATACTGTTCCAGGGACTGGTTCATACATTCGGTCTGCCCATTAGTTTGGGGGTGGAAGCCTGAGGAGAAAAGAAGGGTAATGCCCAACCTCTGGGAAAATGCACGCCAGAATTTAGAAACAAATTGCGTACCCCGATTTGAACAATGGACCACGGGACACCATGAATACGGAACATTTCCTTTACAAAAATGTTGGCCAAAGTACTGGAATTGGGTAAGCCCTTGAGGGGGAAAATGAGCTTGCTTAGAGAATCTGTCGACAATTACAAGAATGGTAGTCATGCCATTAGACGGGGGAAGATCCACAATGAAGTCCATAGAAATGTAACTCCATGGACGATCCTGTACCGGAAGAGGTTGAAGAAGACCGGAAGGTTTTTGACGGACAGATTTATTTTGTGCACAGACTGGGCACGAAGAGGGGAAAGCTCTGATGTCCTTCGACATGTTGGGCCACCAGAAGGTTCGCCAAATCAAATCATTGGTCTTCTTAAAGCCGGGATGGCCAGCAGATCTGGAGGAATGGCCCCATTCCAGAATTTTGAGATGAAAACGTGGAGCCGCGTGAAGACGACCATCGGGAACATCCAACCCTTCGGGAACCTTGAGTCTGAGATTCCAAAATTTTGTCTAGAATGTCAAAGGAAGAGGCAGAAATAAACAATTGGGTGATAGAATATTCTCCGGGATATCTTGTGACTTTTCCTCAGTGATGAACTGGCGGGATAGTGCATCCGCTTTGATATTCTTTGTCCCAGGAATATAAGAGATGGTGAAGTTAAACCTAGAAAAGAACAGTGCCCAACGAGCTTGACGAGGACCAAGGGGACGAGCGCCTTCAATGTAAGAGAGATTATTGTGGTCTGTCAGGATCGAAATGGGTTCTTTGGTTCCTTCCAGGAGATGTCTCCACTCTTGTAAAGTCATCTTGATGGCTAACAATTCCCTATTCCCCACGTCTTAATTTCTTTCTGCAGAAGAATTTTTTTTAGAAAAAAACCCACAGGGGTGTAATTTGTCTTCGGGACTAGTCCTTTGAGAGAGAACCGCACCAGCTCCTATGTCGGAGGCATCAACTTCCAAAGTAAAGGGGAGGGTGGGGATGGGATGTCACAGGATAGGAGCTGAGACAAAGGCTTTTTTAAGAGATTCAAAAGCCCGGGTAGCTTCCAATGGCCATGAGGACGGATGGGCCCCCTTTTTGGTAAGAGCCGTAATGGGAGCCACCAAAGTAGAAAAGCCAGCAATAAACTTCCTGTAATAGTTTGCGAAGCCAAGGAAACGCTGGATCGCTTTTAAGGAGTTAGGTTGAGGCCATTTGAGTATGAAATTGAGCTTCTCCGGATCCATGGTGAAGCCTTGATCCGAGACAATGTATCCCAGGAAGGTAGTAGAGGATTGATGAAAGAAACACTTCTCCATCTTGGCATAGAGTTTTTTGGCTCGTAAACGAGAGAGCACCATCTTGGTATGAAGAATGTGTTCTTCGAGGGTCTTTGAAAAAATGAGGATATCATCCAAGTAGATAATTACACGAGAGTTAAATAGCGAAAAACCTCGTTCATAAAGTTTTGGAAGACTGCAAGGGCATTGCACAACCCGAACGGCATCACCAGGTACTCATAATGACTGCTGCGTGTGTTGAACGCGGTCTTCCATTCATCTCCACTGCAGATGCAAATCAGGTTGTATGCTCCTCGTAGGTCAAGATTGGAGAAAATGGTCGCGTCTTGCAGCCTATCGAAGAGCTCAGGAATAAGAGGCAAAGGGTAACAATTTTTTATAGTAATTTTGTTAAAGCCACGGAAATCGATGCAGGGGCGAAGCGTCCCATCCTTTGTCTTTACAAAAAAGAATCCTGCTCCAGCGGGAGAACTAGATTCCCGAATGAAACCCTTTGCAAGGTTTTCTGAGATATACTCGGACATGGCCTCAGTCTCAGGCAATGACAATGGATAAGACCTGGCTTTGGGAAATGGAGCACCCGGAATTAAGTCTATCGGGCAGTCGAAAGGGCGATGAGGGGGAAGCTCCTTGGACTTGGCCTTACTGAAGACATCCAGGAACTCCGAGTAGACGTCTTGTGACGTCTTGTGGGGATGTGGTCTCCAGGACGGCCAATACCGCTGCGGATGGAGCAGACACTCCTATTTGAGAAGATCTCCATAGAACAGGAACCTCGGCCGTCCAATTGATGATGGGATTGTGTAATTGCAGCCATGGTAAGCCCAGGATGATATGAACCGAAGGAGAGTGAATGACATCAAAAGAGATCATTTCAAAATGTCCATCATTCATAGAGAGTTCTAGAGGAAATGTCTCCAAGGTAATAAAGGCGGGCTGCAGTGGTCGACCATCAATCGCCTCTAATCCGACCGGAAAGGCCTTCTCCCGGTGAGGAATGTTATGCTGGGTAGCAAACGCCTGGTTTATGAAATTTCCTCCGGAACCGGAATCAAGGAAGGCCAGAGCAGGGGTCTGGATATTCACGTGCTTAAGGAATACCAACAATTGGAGACTTTAGGGAGACGCTGTGAGGGAAGAGAAGAAGCAGAGATGGTACCCAGTGAGATTCCCCCATACCTCACTGGGCGTTGGCATTTCTCGGTCGCTCAGTAGAAGGGAGGTGATATGTGCCCAGTTGCATGGGTTCCGGAGCTTCCAGTGCAGGAAGAGGAGATCTGGAATTAGAAAACAAAGAAGTAGCAGTACGAAGACGTTGACGTTCAGCCCGCCTCTCCAGAAGTCTTTGGTCCACCCGAACGCACAGAGCGATCAGGGCCTCTAGGGAGGATGGCCTCTCACGAGCCGCCAATTCGTCCTTTAAGGTGTCCGAAAGCCCCTGCCAGAAGGCGGCGGAGAGAGCCCCATCGTTCCAGTCCGTCTCCGCTGCGATAGTCCGAAACTCCAGAGCGTAACGTGCCACTGGTCTCCAACCCTGCGAAATATGGAATAAAGAAGATGCCGCCATATCACTGCGTCCAGGGGTGTCAAACACTAAGCGGAATTCTTTTTTGAAGTTGGCAAAATTTTAAGTGAGTTCGGGTTTCAGTTCCCAGATTGGTGAGGCCCAGGCTAAGACGTCTCCGGTGAGGAGGGAATACACGTAGGCTACCTTAGTACGATCCGTGGGGAAGCGAGAAGGTGACAGCTCAAATTGTATCTCTCACTGGTTCAAGAAACCGCGACATGCAAGCGGATCTCCCGCGTATTTACTGGGGGTAGGTATCTGCAAGTCTGAGGGGCCTGATACTTCACGGGATACTATGGAGGAGGACGTGGGGACATTGTCCTGTGGAATCTGAAGAGAGAGGGTATTAACTTGCTGGTTAAGAGACCCCGGGACTGAGGTGGAAAGGGTAAAACCACACACCTAGCAGCAAACGGGGGCACGGCCGGAGTGTGGAAGTAGCGTAGGTGGTCCGGGTAACAAGAATGTTAAATGATACCATACTTGACAGCTCCGGCGTGGAAGGGTTAAGTACGTATGCCAAGGGTCGTGGGTTGGAGAGGGCAGCGTAATCGATTGTCCATAAGCCTGGGTCGTGGAGTGGAGAGAGCAGCTTAGTATATTGTCTGTGTGCCGTGTCCAAGGGTTGTAGAAGTCTGCAGCGTAGAAAGTCAAAAGCGAGGTCCAAGGGGTTCCAGAGAGCAGCGTAGTATAGTCCAAAGCAAAAGGTCAAATCCAGAGAGGTCAGCAGAATTTCCAGGGACAGGAGCAAGCACTGAAAAGACAAGAGAGGCCAGGCAACAGCAGACAGCACCAAGGTACAAGGGAAGGGACAGAGAGGGAAGGAGGACCTGAGAGGCAAGGCTGATGGCAGGGCATGAGCGTGACGTTCGAGGAGGCAGAGAATGGGGAAGGTGCACCGGATGGTCCAGGAGCAGACAGAAGGGGAGGAGCAGAGGGACGGACAGGGGAAGGGTCAGAAGAAGCGGGGAAGCAGAGCTGACAGGACCGGAACGGAGACACACAAGGAGCGTGTGCCGCATCAGCGGAGGCGGAGTCAGGCGCCCGGCGCCAACTAATGGTGGCTTAAGTGCGCGCGCGCGCGCTTGTAGGGCTGACGCGCGTGGGCTGGAGGTGCGGGGACAGCAGCCAGGAGCAGGGAATGCCACCAGGGGCCTGAATGGCTTGTGAAAAAGGTAAGGATGCACTGGACGCGGGTATACCCACAGCGCAGATACTTACACTCACGTGGGGCCGAGTTCCCCTAGGAAGGAAGGACGACAGACAGTGCTGAAGCGGGGAAGTCTGATCCTTGGCATTTAAAGAGGAGAGTTTCTCTGAGCTCACCTGGGGCCGTTCCCCTAGGAAGGGAGGACGGGAGACCGTGCTGAAGCGGGGACTTCTGCTCCAAAGGACTAACAGAGAAGCAAAACGCTTTATTATTGCATGCAGAGACTGTATACATTGTTGCCTATGCCAGGGCATGTTTTTGGGGTGGGAACCAGCTTACCTGGCCATCCAAATAGTGAGGGCGAAAGCTACGGAGTAGTTAGCTTTCACTAAAGGGAATAGGTGTTCTTTTTATGTTTTGTTTGGACTTAGAGGGACGGTGGGCCGGTTTGTGTATGATTTAATCCCTGTAAATAAACACCACATAGAGAAATACAATGTTTCTGGCCTTAAATTGGGATAAAAGAGACTGCAACATGGTGTGGGCATCACAATATATACACACCACCCCGGTGGAAGCCCCAAAGTATTGTGTGTGTGCTGGGCACTTAACCACCCCGGTGTCCATAGAGTCAAACCCACCCGAAGTGTGTGGAGTAGCGCTACCCCCTGTGTGTGCCATTAGTGCATGTTGGGTACCTTCCTGGTCTTAGGCCAGACCAGGTTGACTTGTTCTGCTTGTCAGTTCATGATGCAAACATCCACATTTGAGAATTCATCTAAAAACAAAGTGTATTACATTTTACAGTTCCTCAATTGCAAATCAAAAGGGGTCATTTATTTTTTGACTTGCCCCTGTCACCTTATATATATATATTGGGATGACTACACGAGAAATCAGATTTCGTGTATTAGAACACACACATAATATTCATAATGCACAGAGGGACCCTGAGTCATGTAAAAAAATCACTACTGTTGCCAGTTATTTTCTGACAAGACATGACTCAGACACTTCACTTGTTCAAGCTTTCGCCTTTGATAGGGTCTCATTGGGAATCAGGGGTGGGGATTTAGAGCAAGTATTGCTCAAAAAAGAATGCAGATGGATAACACAGTTAGGAACCCTGATGCCTTGTGGCCTCAATGATTTTATGGGGTATGCCATGTTTCTTTAAAATGTGTTTATAATTTAGTGTGGATCTCAGGTTTATTATAGAAAACACAGAAATATCAAAGAAGATACAAAAGATTCCTCCTAATTGCACTCTATATACTAAGTCTTTATTTTCAGATTTGGAACAGAATTGTCCTAGCAAGACAAATGTGCTAATAAAGCCTTATTTTGGCCTGTGGATCTGTAGACTCGGTTAAAAACAAAAACAATAAAATTTTATTACATCAAAAAATATTAATGTGTGACTCAGTGAATTATTTACAGTGTGAATTGTTTAAAATCCTTTATAGGGGTGGAGTGGACTTGAGATTCTATTTATAGCTTACAGACTAGTAGTCATAATAATATGTGTGTCTGTGCTTATTTAGGTCCACTCCGACATCTCAGTATAGTTATCAGTAGTACAGGTAGGTAAAAAAATATATAATTGGGCACAGTATACTATGGGTGAATTGCCCTATGTTGCAATGTGTGTATATCTGTGTATATACACTCTCTCTGTTCTCCCTTTAATGCTATGGTATGATACAATTGTTGTAACATAAAGCATATTGGTCATAACATTGCAATTCAGTATAGACAACATTTTAGCAATCCAGCTCAGGAAGGCTGACTTCCTTCCTTAGTGGCCATGTTGGTAGAGGCAGCGAAGTCAGAAGGCATCCATGTTGGAGATCCTAATACACTCCAATTGACACATACATACATGCATACATACATGCATACATACATACATACATACATACATACATACATACATACATACATACGGTCCGCAGCACTCTCCAGATAAAGAAAAACATTTTTTGAAACATAGGGCAACCTAGAGCAATGTTCGTTTTGGACCCACATAATCCTGTCTCAAACTCTAGTGGACAGTGCAACAGATCACCATTATATAGGGACAGAAGTATAGGTGGTGCCAAAACAGTAACATAGGGCAACCAATGTGACCTATCGTGGTTAGCGATGACTTCGGTGATTCTCCCTTATGACAGTGTCACGGGGGAGACTCCTGGAGCGGGTAGGGCCACGGTGGCCAGAACAGCAGGGAGCATGGATAGTTGGGGTCACGGACTGAGGTCGGTGGCAGACGGCAAGCAGAATTGTTGGGGTCACAGGCAGGGTTTGGTGGCAGGCAGCCAGCAAGGATCATCAGGGTCGAGGCAGGTGTCGGCAACAGGAAGGCAGGAGCAGGGCAGGGGAGCAGGAACTTAGACAAGGGAGCAGGGAGCAGGAAACACATGGGGTAAACCAGATTACTAGCAAGGGCCTTTATAAGTGTACAGGACTCCACACGGAACAGGAACAGAAGCAGAAGTATGGGCATAAGGATTCTTGACACAAAACAAATGCAAAGGAGGAACAGGAAACAGGAAACTATAAGGACAGAGGACAGGAACACCAAGAGGAGACAGACAGACAGAGGAACCCCAGAGCAGACAGAAAACAGCAGCACACACGGTGGACAGATAAGGAACAGAAGGGGAGAGGAAGAACTAGGAAAATATATGTCAGGGCTATTTCCTGACAGACAGTCATCACCATCTCTGCTTCCTTTTTAGTCTATGTACATGTGAGCTATTCCAGATCAGTATACACGTAGGGCTCATAGAGTCTAACCCTGGGTGTTCCCATTTTTTTCCCCACTAGAGCTTGAGAAAGGACCTTGTGGGTCCGAAAAATATGTTTCTTTAGGTCATGTTGGTTGCCCTAAGTTTCAATAAATGTATTTCTTTATCTGGAAAGTGCTGCAGACCCTTTCTTTGTTGTATATTTGCTGGACTGGTTTGGCGTTCCCTGTTCCTCTGCGTGCACCTCTATTTCTGTTAAGTATACTTTCTCTTATTTTGTATATCGTCTGTTGTATTTGAGTGCACCCAGCATTTTTGATATATATATATTATACAGAGAAAATAAAAACAAAAAAACACAGGGACTGCGCTTGATAATATGGTGAGCAATACCAATTATAATCCAAGAATTATATGAAATATAAAAACATATATATCAATAAAAAATGTTTTAAATTAAAAATAATAAAAATATTAAAATGTAACCAAATTGGAAATTTGTAATGATAAAACTGATGCCTAACTATACCACATATGTGAAATAATAAATATACTTGAAATTACTATTGACTGTAACTATGTATTAAGTATAGCTGAATGCTTAGGAGTGAAATTGTACATATATATCCAGATGGAACTCTATTTTACCATGGATGTAACTCTATTCTAAACCAATCAACACAAATAAAGGTATAGTGTATCAAATGATGATACTTAAGAGTCCATGGATAAAAGATCAAAGAATACAAAAAATCTTGCACACAGGATACAGGCTGCCTTCTTAGTGGGCTCAGCGACCTCCCCTTAACCTGTATAGAAAAACAAAAAAGAAAAGCGCCCGATCTTAGTGCAATATGTTTAAAAATATATGTAAATTTAATGTCCCAGATAACAAATGGAATGAAGGTAGTGCACGCACTCAAACAAACAGGTGAAAGTGGGGTACTTAACCGCCAGTGCACTGGTTCTGGGGAGCTCCTGATGTCCCAAATAGATCCAGTGAAGAAGAAGAATCAGGCACACGGTCTTAATCGTCAATGAAAAGGGGGTTTATTGTGCCAAGGAATCCAATGTTTCAGCAGTAATACTGCCTTTCTAAAGGTGTAGGCTACCAAATACAAGTGAACAGCAAATATATATACACACACATGCCCCCTCTGATGTGGGAGATCGTTGCGTATCCTTCTCCCCGTCCAACCCCCACCCCCCCCACCTCCAAAATATATTTTGGTGTACTGCTCATCTATATGATATACAGTAATCATATTTATAATACTTGGAACTGTATAGTATTATGGAATACAGCATCATGCAGCTCATGGTCCATTGTTTTTATTACATAGGTATATGGTTTCATTGTCACTAAAGTGTATGGTGTATTTTTACATGTCACATATGCTTGATTTCCTACTTATGTGTTATCTCAAGCACTCACAGGGTTAAAGCATTGTGAACTCAGTCCTCCCTGCTCAGAATGTATTCCCATGGCGACGGATTTCATCTACATCATAGCACGTGAGTACTGAACTGGCAAGACCTGCCCCTCTTTCCAACTCCAACCAAACCCCCCCCCCCTGACATCTGACATCATCAGGGGACGTCGGGCTGACGTGCTGACGTCACCATAGGGGCGTGTCAACTGGTGTGTGGTGTGGCAGTGTTCTTTTCCTTAGGCAGCTCTGTGCTGTGCTACCAGGGATATGCATGACGACGTCTGACGTAATCACGGAGCGCCACGCAGGTGCGCTGATGTCACCACGTGGGCGTCGACATCGTGGAGCTGAGCAGGGAGGGGTGAGTATCAGAGGGGGTATTTATTGGTGTGTGTATATGTATTTGCTGTTCACTTGTATTTGGTAGCCTACACCTTGAGAAAGGCAGTATTACTGCCGAAACGTTGGATTCCTTGGCACATTAAACCCCTTTTAATTTGATGATTAAGACCATGTGCCTGATTCTTCTTCTTCACCAGATAACAAATGAACACTCACAAAGTCCAATCCTACATGTTTCAGTTTATCTGATGAAGTCAGTTTATCTGATGAAACACGTAGGATTGGACTCTACTTGATTTACCTATCTTGGCGCTGCTCCGTGACAGACTGTCAGAGACTTGCACTGATTTCCATTGGAGCCACACAGAATTAATTCCCCAGCCGGAACCACATTCGCTTGTGGTGTGTTGCTGGAGGATACCTATACAGAGGACTAACATCACAATTTCCTGTTTGGTGTGGAGACTCATGGTGTGCAGTTTTGATGACCAGCAAAGACATAGTCACTGATCGTTGGAGCATGGGTATATACTCATAATATGCCTGTTTTTAACGTTTGTTTGTGAGTGTTCATTTGTTATCTGGGACATTAAATTTACATATATTTTTAAATATATTGCACTAGGATCGGGCTCTTTTCTTTGAAATATATATATATATATATATATATATATATAATGCAGTGGGTTTGGGTTTTGAGCTTGCCAAGACTGTGTATGTGTTGGTGTAATATAATATATGGTATTACAATTAAATAAATGTATTATGAAAAATTAATTTGTTAGAACAATTAGAAATATATTATTAAACATTTGTGTAGTGTGTATAATATGGAGGGATGTGAAAGCGGACGTAGTAAAAAATGTTAAAGTAATAGCCCCAACATTTCAGAAACATTTGTGCAAACGGCTCCCTTTATGTAGCCTGACGTTTGCCCAGACTCTTCGCGACACAGTCTTCTAGGGTTTAATTTATAGAAAAGGACAAACACATGTATACACACAAGGGGCACCCAGCCCTCAACCTTTAGTGGTTTATTTTTCATTAGTGACACTAAACATGTCAAACACCGTTACTTTAAGAAACAAAAAATTCATAAAAATAACATCTACTCCTGTCAGGAGTCTAACTCAAAGCATATCCCTATCTGCAATGTTGGCTGGGTAAGCCAGTTACCAACTTTAAATAACTCACAGAGATAACATTGAGTCCTTAACTGTCAGATGGGGACAGCGTCCCAATAGATTCTAAGATGCTGCAACACGTGAGGGGGCCGTCTACCCCAAACTGGATCCTGGGGAGCAGCATCCTCCCAGCCTCCAGGCTCTAGGAGAAAATGAAGCAGCAAAACTAACTGCAATATATTCCTGTTCCTCAATTAGGGAGCAGGTGAGGAAAACCAGAACCATTGTAAAGTCTGGTATGGATTTCCTATCCACCAGCCTTAGCGACTGTGAATCTGTGGGCGGATCAATTCCATACTAAGTCCGCACTTTCTTCTATAAATCAGACAGAAAGCTGCCCACTATCCTGGGACTATGTCACACATTTTCATTTTAATTATTGAAAATTTATGTATATGATAAAGTTTTTGAGGTATTGTGGATGCCAGCCCAGAATATATTTATTTACATCCTAATGGCAGTGAAAGGGTTAACAATTATCAGAAATATACATTACATATTAGAATACTCCAATAATATAGTGGAGACTGTATAGTGTGTTTAATGACTTACAGTAAAGGACCAAAAGTATCTAGCTCCTAATATACTTGGACACTATTTCAGACTTGTTAATATTAATTATACATCTTGAAAAGCTCCAATAGTTGCTAATTGTACTAGCAGAAAATAGAAGAGAGGTAAATGATTCAGTAAGCCAAAGAAGGAAGCAACCTATGAATTTTTTGACATATCATTGACTTCAAAGCTTGCTATGAGAAATGATTCTTAATTATCTGCTCTGAAAGCTAAATTATTCATGTAAAATATATGGTGGGAAATGATTTCTTTGCCCTTAATCCATTCTCAATACACATGGATGTCATTTATTTGCAAACCTTCCTTTTATTGCATTACTATTCAAGACTTGGATCCAATTAATTATCTGACTGGCAAAGATGACCTTGTTAAGTTAAAAGTGAAATGTTCTGGGCTGGTAAATGTAAATATTTTTTCTTATTACTGTAGGTGCTTCCACTTGAAACTCTTCTTAGTTTGTCTTGACTCAGTATGGTTGGAAATGTGATTTGGCACACAGCTCAGATGAATCGTTAATCTCTTAGATAAACTGTATGGCAGAAAAGGTACTTACAAGTTTTCACTAGAATAGTTAGAAAAAAAATGCCCATGTTTTATAGGTGGCCCATCTACTTTGATTGCTCAATATGCCATTCAAGTATCGATATTAACAGACTGTAGATTGTCTTGCTTTTACCACTAGTTTCAACATGTGAGGCATACACACTACAGTGAAGTGGATGCAAATACTTTTTTTCTAATACTGTACATTAGAAAGAACATTTGACGATTGTTATGTTATAAATATTAATATCAGGGTCAAGCCTGAACATATAAATGCATATCCAACTCTCCTTCCTAATTTCTTGCTAAATGGTTGGTAAAACATGTACAAAAATATTAGAACATTTTATATATATATACCGGTAATAACGCCATTTAAGGTGGAAGGACATTAACTCTGTTGGCTAAGTAGAAAAACACATTTATTTACAGTATCTGTCAAAGACATACAGTACCCAGTGCCTATTACCTACTCCCTAGGTTGATCTGAATCACCTGCACTTAGTCTGCTAAAGCTGCTTCTCTGCACCCTTTGAAAAAAATTATATTTGCCCTCCGAGTTTAAATGACTGTACTATGAACTTCTGCAAAACCCTAGAAAGTGGCAGGTGCCTCTATTTTTCCCTGTAGCATTCAGAAGGACTAAATATTTTCAGGTAACTCCATCCCTGGCCTTATGCCAGTAGGTGACCTTCCTCCTTCGTAAAGTTCAGCAGGATAATTTAACTACAGTATGTGGGGATGTGAGACTCTCAGTTATACCCTGGAAATTAGGATTACTGGATGTAAACCAAACTCCAGTCACGCTCTATTATCTTATTAATTTAGTTAGTCATTAATCATATGCTCTGCATATTTTGCCTTTATTTTAATTACTACTGTATGCTCAAACAGGATTCCAAAATCAACATTAACCATGGCTATTATGTATTATTTGCATATTGTTAAAACACCTAATTGCAAAAACTATAAAAAGCAGGCAACATTCTAAGAAAATTGTTCTTCATATTTTCTAATTTTATACTGTTGATCAACCCCAATGGGCTACTGATACTCTTCACTGGAGACAAGATGCAATCTATCCATGCCCCTTTGGAGTTAAAACCTTTCCGGACTGTTTATTAGTTTAAACATTGAATTCCCCTCCTACCTGTGGGGGATCTTACAACGTACAATGGTTTCTCTAGAATTCCATTAATTAAGAACTCAAGATAACTATAAATGTGTGCGCGGCCTATTGGAGACTGAGGAGGGATGAGATGATGGGAATAGACTTTGGCCTTAGTGTACTGTATGTATGGGTGTTGCTGAAAGAGGACCCATCCAAGGATAGAGATGATAGAATATGGAGGAAGGGAGGATGGAGAAAAACTAAAGTTGCAAACGGAGAGCGATAAGGAGAAAGTTGGTATTCAAGGTAATTAGGCCTGCGACCACCCCCACTAGCGCAAGCATAGCATTACAGTGTTAATAGTGCTGAACTAAATAGCAAATTAAAAAAATCACATATTATGTTAAACAGCAGGACGTCAAAGAAATAAGAGGGGCAGGAGCTGTTGTAAAAGATTGGAAGAAAAAGATTATTGCCTGCAGCATTAAAAAGTATTAGACAAACATCTTGCAAAATAAGGCACCAACTATGTACTGATGATGAAAACACAATCCACACTGTCCTGAAAGAAAGAACCGTAGTCTGCACTTCTGCCAAATTTGCACAGAATTTGAAAACTTTCAATGAATTTCTTCTTTCGTCTTATAACAGGATTTAGAACAACTTTCCTGCACACCGCAGAAAATAATAATACAGTTACTAGTACTGAAACATGCATTCCCTCGCAAGATCAATTTTAATAACCTGCTGTGTGAGATATTTATATTTATACAGTATGTATTCATAGAACAAAACAAACAAGCAAATACAGATGCAGCCACCAGTGTCCGATGACTTGCCTGGGAAAATACTGGGGCTATCTCACAGTAAATGCTGCAACATTTCTGTGAGATTCTGCAGCCAGACTAATGGCCCATCAAATTAACACAGCGGGGGTCCCTGCAGTGCCATTCAGTTTGAATGGGACCTTCAGGGACCCCCACTGTGTTAATCCGATGGGCCATTATTCTGGCTTCAGAAATCTCACAGAAATGTTGCAGTTTACTGGAAGATTGCCCCAGATTTTCCAAGGCAAGTCATCGGATACTGGTGGCTGCATCTGTAGTTGATGTTCATTTCTAATTTCCGTAAAGACCTAGTCAAATATTTTGCTGTATAGTTAATTTATCTTGTGTTTTATGTTTCCACCTAATTAGCTTATGCAGTGATGGTTTTCCTATAAGATAATCAGGCCCATATTCACTAAGCAGTGCTATTCCATAACACCTTACTCAAGTGATATGGGACTTAAGATGTTTTCCGGCACTGGGTAGTGTTTTATATAATTGCACCTCTCTGTAAATATAGCCCCTAATGTTGTGATAAATCAATCTCTCATCAGTGTTTGTGTATGTATTGTATAGGTTATGCGTGTACACAGTGAAATCAATTTGATGTCTGTAACTGTAGATAACTTTGACCTTTCTTTTATACTAATAATATAGGAAAGGCTGCATACATAAAGGATCATATGAAAGGAAGAAGGCTGCCTGATAAAGTACAGAGCACCTCGAGCTTTACAAACTGACACTGATCCGCTTGCTGCAGTAGGGCAGGCAGAAATCCTGATTTGGACTTGCTACACTACTCCAATCGAATTGTGGCCACCTTGAGAAAGCGTCAGCCGAAACGGCCGTCGGTGGTTGGCGCCCCTCTGTGATGTCAGCATATGTGTTGGTGCGGTGGCATCTAGCGTAGCTCCAAGGCAGCCTTCACCGGGCTGATCAATACGGAGACTCGCTGTTGCATGAGATATATCTTTACTCAACCCGGCTAGCTAATGTTTTGTGGTGTTCATGAATACACCACGCCGGGTGGAACTCTGCAGGCACAATTCGATCGGAGTAGTGATTGTAATTCTCTAGATTTCAGCCACTCAGGTACCACTTGATTTTACACTGCTATATGACCGAGTGGTTATGAGATAACCATCACTACTCCCACACCGCACATACAGACCGCATATACCTAGCGACTTGTATATAGCTCCAATATACTAAATGTGGAGCCGTGTATGTATTTATGCCAACGGATAGGGCTGACAGTGTAGTATCCTTCTAAATGAGTTTACTTCACTGAGCAACCTGGGTGTTACTATCACCACACCCACATTTCATATACAAGTCGCGGATATTAAACGACTGGTTTTCAGGCATCTGCTCACAATCTACTGAATTATAAACATTTGCTGATATATCAGTAATACATTCAGGCATCAGATAGCCCTTGTTGTACCACTTATGTTGTCCTCACAGAAGATCCTGAGTAGAAGTTTATAGTCTATTTATGAATGATATATTCTTTTCTCTGCTCTCACATAGGCTTAGGCATTCTGAAGTGTTTACTAAGTACTGTCAGCGTGCCTAGAGGGAGACCTTGTGTATAAATTAGCTTAACAATGTGTCCAAGGCTCTCACTATTAAGCCTCATTTCCCCAGCTACACAGTAGCTTTAGTATCCACTTTTAGTACCCTGTGTTGCTTTGAAGGACCTTTTTTAATTTTATGTCTACTCCAGAGATTTGAGTACCATTTATCTCAACGTATACTACATTAAGGATACACTTAGCATGCCAGTCTGAGATATCACTTACTACCTATTTATTAACAGCTTAATCATGTACTCTCCTCGAGTGACAATTTAATCAGATGTGGTTAGAAAGATGTGTGACTGTCCGGTACATTATTGACAGACACGAGATCTTTCCAAACATACATACCACACTGAGGCACCAGCTACGTATCTTTCTTGTATGTGCCAGTTACTAGAAAGTTCCTTCTAATATTACCGTTACCAGTTCGGTATACATGACTGGGAGGTATCTAGTTTAATACTTTCTTAATTGTGTTGTGTGTCCATCCTTTCACTTATTTTACCCATATACACTAATAAAGGTTAGTTTTAATTATTTGTATCTACCATTACACGAGTGCTTGTTTAAAGGGTTTCTTTTTCTTGCCTAGGCAAGTGTAGTTGTTGTTCTAATAGGTACCTGCTCAGAACCGGCTATGATACCAGTAAAGGCTCACAGTAGATTGGGTACAACCGGTCCAATACAGGTAATGTAACCAAGTAAATGCACCTCCCTTTGAGTGTTAAGAGTGGGCACCTAGGGAAGCACTGTGTGTAAACTGACGTACAAAATTGTCAAGCGTGTGGGAACTGTTCCCATGTATGAGGAAATTAATAAAGATGGAGTTGTAATTGCCCACCATTTTCACCCTTGCTATCTCATTGCCCAGCTGCCTGAATCCAGCACCCTGAACTGAGGTAAACTATGCTGAGTAGCCAAATACTGCGCACCGATGTAATATCCCTAGGAGCCGGACTGGGAGGGTTACAGTTATATAAGTGAAAATAATGGAATTATATATGTTTATTGAATTAAATAGCTCTGGTTTGTCTCTTACACACCTCATCTAACTCTTGGAGAGATTACCCCAAGGCGTGGGACAGGAAAAAGTGATTGTGCAGGAAATCTGGGAGAAACAATAGTTGCCACACTGACCATCCTCTGTGCATACTAAAAGGAAGTAATGCTAACTAAATTAATAAGGGATATTAAGCTAAAAGTCCCTTAAAATACACAGGGTTCTAGTCTAGTGGCTCCAAAATATGACTTACCGTATCTAAAGTACACTTTAGTAGTGTATTGTTAAATTTTGCTATTCTGTAAGCCTTTATTGCTTGTCCAAAATGCATGTAAACGGCTTTTTTAAAGATGTTGTCACTCTTGCTCTGCCAATCCGATCGATTTGTCAAAAAAGGGTGAAACTCAATGTGTTTGCCAACAACTGCTAATCTTGAATCTGCGCCTGCTTCACTCCGTCAGCTCTGTGGGATCACTCTCAGAATCCCACTAACAAACAGCTTCGATCGGGACTCTGAACTTTCACTTCGCCGTCTACATTGATCTCACACTGAATCTGAACTGCTAGGCTGCCCAGCTCCTTAAATAGCTGTGTTGAGCTATCTTTAACATTGAGGGGAGACAGCAGCCAATCACAGCGCGAATCAGCAACCCAACAGCCATTGGGAGGAGGGGACCGGGCTTAGGGACTCAAGGCCCGGAGAGCAGGGAAATTGAAATTGCCCAAGTGAAACAGTGCCTGCGGGTCTGTATGATCCTGGTACAAAAGTAAAGATGAGTGAATTTTTATTTCGAATTTGAATCCTATGCACTTGGCCAATTCCTTTCCACTGAGAAATTCTGCGGATCAGTCTCAAAGTAAAATCCAACGTTTTTTGCTATCACGGAAAATACACCTGTCGGATTAGTGATCCGAACCCGAAAACTGAATCCAAATACGAAAAATAGAATTCTAATAGGCAGAGAAGAAGCCGAGCAGGAGTATAAATAGCTGGGCAGCCTCATGCTTTTGCCCTTGTTATTTAGGCCCTCCAGGTTTTAACTGAGTGTTGGTTAGACCAGCTGTGTATTCTCTCAACCCACTTTGTATCTAAAGGCCTCTACCACCTTAAACCTTTCTCATTGACTGCCACACACCTCTGGAATGCCCTTCCCCTCAATATTTGACTAGCACCCTCTCTATCCACCTTTATGATGCACCTTAAAACACACCTGGTAAACAAAGCATACAGTAGGAGTAGCTCCGTGGCTGATACTATACACCTCATACATAAACCTTGGCCCCTTGTAGATGCACTAAGCAGAACGCCCTCCTACTGTATCTGTACATTCTTCCTACCTACCAATTATTATTGTGATCTTTATTTAACATCTACCTGGTATGTTTGTTTCATTGGAACCCTCTTATCAAATTAAGCCTATCTGCTATTGATCTTTATTTAACATCTACCTGATATGAGCTGAATAGGCTACCTCTCCCTTAATTGTTAGTCAAGTGACTTTGTTAGAGTATTTAATTGAGTCTATCTTAGCTGTGAGCCATATGGCTGTGTCACCCCAAAGTGTAAAATGTCTGTGGAGTTAATACTGGAGTTAGAATTGGGGTTGAATACTACAAGATGATCCGGACTCTGCACTTCAAAAAAACTACAACGTTGTAACTGTGAGAACTTGACTTTGTAAATGCTGTGATAATTTGTACTCATCCTATCCTACAATACATGGTTTATTCTCTCCTCCTGCATCTCATTATGCCCTCTCTATTGCTTTTTCTGTTTAATGTCTCCTCACTCCTTTCTAAACATTTCTGTTCTCTCCAACTTCCCCACTCCCCTCCAATCAACATTTCTTCATCTCTCTTCCCCTCCACCTATGTCTGTGCCCATACACTGCACCATTGTTTCTACATCTCTTTCCCAAGAACATCCTTACACCTCAATAAAAAGCACCCCCACAAATCCTCTATTCGCACCCTCTTTCTACTCCTTCCCGCTGCTGGGGATCTCTCTTATAAAGCTGAACCCAGACATAAACACACCTGCTCTAACCCAGGCCTCCCTGCCATCTCCTCCCATGCAAATGGTGTTTACCTTCTGATTTCTCCCACAAATCAATCATCTCAATAGCCTTTGGCTTTTGTCCCACAACCATAGTCACTCCTACCACACATTGTGACCAAGCACTGCCATTTACAGCACATATTCCCTCACCTGCTGTCGCTGTAAGTTTACCAACATACCTCTTAAATTGTAAGCTCTTCGGGGCAGGGATTTCCATTCCTATTGTCTGATTTTGCTGCGCTTAATGTATATTTATAATTCCCTGTACTGTATTCTTTGTGAAGCGCTGAGTACACTTTTGGCGCTTTATAAATAAAGACATACAATACAATACAATTAGATTGTAAGATCTTCGAAGCAGGGACTCCTTTTCCTAAATGTTACTTTTATGTGTGAAGCATTTCTTCCCATGATCTGTTATTTATATTATTTGTAATTTATAGGATTGTCACGTGTATTACTGCTGTGAAGCACTATGTACATTAATGGCGCTATATAAACAAAGACATACATACTGTACATACATATATCTGGGGCTGATTTTCCACTATAGTGCCAGCCACTCATTTTTGGCCAGCTATTATACCTTTGTGAAAACATAATCACGCATAAGAAGTCCAGCTTTTGCCAGATTGAGCCTCTTTTACATCAAAGTTGTTGTTTGTTTTATTTTTTACTATCAAAGATTGCCCATCTTATTTTTGTTCGCAGAAAAATAATTGTTTTTGTGTTTAAAAAAAATACTTTTCATGTTTTAGTGCACCCTTAAAATTGTGGTTGTGGTGCACTACACTATAGGTTTAATCTACATGCCCATGTCCTCTTATTTCTGTTTTGCAGAAACATACATAACACCAAGAGCCCCCCTTTTAAAAATACTCAGCAATTGAGCATTCTATTTATATTTCCTTATATAATATAATTAGCTGCTTCTACTTTATCCAACTCTGCCTTACAAATTGGTTTTTATTTCTTCTGTGAATGTCAGTAATTAATTACTCATTATAGTAGGTATAAAGTAATAGGAGAGGAGTCAGGCTAGTCGTTTCTCTCTCATGTCAACTCTCCTTTTTTTCTACCTAGGGAAACCTTAGTGATAACAAGTCTAACTGTGAAGTTTCTAATGCACAGTAGTAAGCTAACTGATCTATACTATTTTTATTCCCTTACTCACATTTTCGCCGATTGCTTTAATGTAATCTTTTTTATGTAAAGAGAGGCAACTGGAAATACAGCTATGGAAAATTATAGCTTTCATGTGGCAAGATACTGTATCTTCAGTCCCAATCCTATTTATATAGAATTGTAAAGCCAAACTAGGTGCAAGAGTTATTCAACCTTCCATTTCTACTTTGATAAAAGGTCACCTTAGCAGCTTTGATAATACAGGCAGGTGATTGTGGGAGTTTTTTAAATGTTTAAATCTAGGAATATGTAACAGTATTTAAAGTAATGATTATCCTACTGCACCACCACAAATATATGCTTACTAACTGATATACCCAGCATTGCCCGGGATTTAATTTTCCCGCTCCCCCCTCTCTCTCTCCCCATTCCCCTCTCTGTCTCCCCCCTTTCTCTTTCTCCCCCGTTCACCTAAATCTGTTTCCCCCCCTGCACAGCTCCGCCCCCCCCTGCACAGATCGGACCTCCCCCTGCACAGCTCCGCCCCCCTTGTGGCGACAGTGGGGTTAATCAGGCCATTAATAAAGGTATTATGCCCGGCTGATTAACCCCAACTCTCATTGGGAGTGAAGGGGTTAAAAGTATATGCATGACCCTGATGTATTTACCCCTGTCCCAACCTTCTTAGTACCATTTTGCTGGCTGTTCCCTGCCTGCAGAAATAGAATTACATACAAAGTGTGCTATATGGTTTTTAGGCACAAGATGGCGATGTGAGCGCCAAAGCCTGCGCTGATTGAAGAAGCGTGGCTGGATGGGAGGCTTGTTTGAAGTATAGGTATCCATTTTCAAACACTTGACCTCGTAACCGCAAGTTCAATTGATAAGTGGCTTGCGGTTAGATTTGAAGTGGTTATCAAACAAATGTATCCGTACCTTGTTAGCTCGCGTAACTTGAAAGGCGGAAAGTCTATTGCCGTGGGAAGTCGGTCAATTGACGTGAGAAGTAGGTGAACTTGGCTTTCCACCAGTAAGCCTTTCAATTAAGCGGGCTAACTCGCGAACGGAGGCAGCTAGCACTCTAATTGTTGGTGTGCAAGTTCCAATTAATAAACCACTCACACACATATAAAAATTACAGTTGTGACACCCCCAGAACATAATGTTTTAATAAAGTGTATAATGCTGTAAGTTTTAAAATGTACCGGCAGGAACAGTTTTTTTCTGTAAGCCCGGTAGAAATTCTTTGGCATGTAAATATGCCAGGGGTGAATGAGCTGAGGGTATTTTCCTTCCTCCACTTCAAAGAGGTCCCGCTAAGTGGGAGCCTCTGAGTCTAGTGAAATGCAGGGATGAAAAGCCTCAGAGATCCAAAGTGTGAAAGTGGCCGGGATGTTGTTGAGTGCCAGATCCCGGTACTCAGCATGAGCCATTCACACCTTGGAGCCAAACCCCAGACTCAGGGTCGCCAGATAAGGGGTGTACCCCAGGAATGCTAAGTCGCATGGGTGTCAAGCTAACACATGCGCGGTGCAAACCAGAAAGCCTTTTTTGCCTGTTTTGCATACTACGGGCAAATCGGAGATTGATGGGTTAAATGTTCCCACGGAGAGGTTTGGGCATGCATGTTATAGATAAGTCTGTGAATCCTATAAAACTGCCCACCGAGCTATCCCCAGTGTGATTCATGACGTAACCAAACTTTGCACAAGATTCTGTTCGAGTACAGAAGGTAGCGGTTCCAGGACGCAAGGGGTTAGTAACATTGCAACCAAGGATTCACCCCAAACTCTGGAATTCGTTAGCCCTGGTGACACCCGAACAAAGTCTTACGAACTATTACGAACTTTCCTCATTTGGCGGAGATATTAGTTCGGCAACTTGCGATCTAGCCAAACGGACTTTAAATCAGAGACTGCATTTCTTGCGCTTTCTTGCAAAGGATATTTTATTTAGTTTCCCTATCCCAGTAAGGGTTGTATTAAGAGTATTCTGAAGCTGTTGTGTGTTTGTCTATCAAGGAAATAAATGACAATTTATTTTGCCTCCTTGTCGTGTTCAATCGAGAATCCCAAAAATTTAAAAAGTGTTGATAAGTTCTGGTCCACCATGACACCCCCCACGCACAGCTCCGCCCCCCCCCCCCCCACTGCACAGCTCCCCCTCACTGCACAGCTCCCCCCCCCACTGCATAGCCTGGGCCCCCCCCCTTCACAATAGATATCCTCAAAAAAAGGTTGAACATCTTTTTAAAAAGGACAGGTATACAGAGATTTACCAAATAAGTAACCATGGAAAGGGTGTTGATCCAGGGAGTAATCGGATTGCCAATATTTGGAGTCAGGAAGGAATTAATTTTTACCCTTATGAGATATCATTAAATGATATTTCACTGGGGTTTTTTTGTGTGCCTTCCTCTGGATCAATATACTATAAGAACAAATCTTTATAAAGGATAAAGTATCTGTCGTCTAAATTTAGCATAGGTTGAACTTGATGGACATACTGTATGACTTTTTTCAACCTCATCTACCATGTAACGTGCAGATGAGCCATTTTTGTTTTGGGAGAACTCTAAGGTGGTTCTCAGATGAGACATTATTTATGTCTTTTCAGAGGAAAAAACAAATGGCAAATACATACATACGGCAAATCCCCAATGCACATCCAATATGACAAATTATTTAGTTCATTAGTATATGTTTTTTTCTGGGGGGAGGGGGGTTAGGAAGTAGTGTAAGTAGTCTATTGAGAGATTTTTTCCCCTAAGAGAAAGGTGGTGATGACCTTTGAAGTAGCAATAAGCATGGGAAGTGTATATTTTTTCCTTGCACTATGTTTTTAGATATTTTTCACTATTTATGAGGGCACTTCTGGTTTTTAACCAGTTCTAAGTGCACTGTGGCTCACACATATCACATACGGTGCTCCTAAATTTTAAGTCCTGGTTGCCAGTGGTAAACCTTGGATTTTTTATACCTAAATAATTACATTTATTTAAAGCGCATACTGAAGCAGTGTGTGGGAAATGTGGATGCAGGGATAATTGCTCATTCTCTGTGGTACTGTGGAAAGATCAGGATGTTCAAGAACAAGATATTAAATTACCTGAATGGGCTACTCCATGTTAGGCTTCCCCTGTATTACAAAGCATTGTTATTGGGTTAAATGGAGAACTGAAGGACACAAACTGATAGCCTACACATATTAGCAGGGATGATCACATGTGTGGCCTGTAAGCTAATATGGATAAACTGGCTAATGCCGTTCCCACCAAATAATAATCAATTGGAATACCCTCCTTTTGACATCATGAGCACTGAAAAATGTGTTGGTGTTTTTTATATCTCTAAAAGAGCTGGGAAAAGTATACCTACATAAGTGGAAATAATATCGAATAACCATCTCCAGCGGTCTTTAAGGAGTAATAGCTCATTTGCATTGCTTAGGAGAACTTGAAAGAAATGAATTTGTTATAAAGTATGAATCATAGGTTACTATTAGATGGAAGGTTCTGGATAAATATAAAGTAGTTAGAGTCCGCTGATGACCCCCTTTTTATTTTATGTTATACACTGGCGACACACTTTATTCGAGCTCGGCTAGTCCCACGAATTCGGGTATACACGGGTGTATTGAGGTTTGTGACTGTTTTCTGCCCGAGTGCATTGAGTTATTTTCCAGGCAGGGATTGAAGCATTTTATTCCCGCTGGCTGCAATACTGCACAGTATATATATATATATACTGCATTACAATTCATGAATTTATGCCATCTGGTAGACACGCGAAGCATTGCAGCCTATTAAATCCTAATCATTATCATTTAACAGATCAGCCGCCCATCAGCCAGGCATGAACCCAGGCTGGGAAGGCAAACGCAACAAGGCTTGTCAGAGGTGAGGAGCGGCGCATTCCAGGTATCTGCCAGGTACATACTGGGTATTTGCTCGAATAAAGTGTGTCGCAGCAGTATTTTTTCTCTTTCCCCAAATGGAGAGAAGGTGGAGCTGGAGTATTTTCAATTGAATTCTATTAGATATACTTAATTTAGAAAAGTTACAAATGATAAAAATTGTGTGGACCATGTTGACTTGATGGCCAAAATATAGTTTGTTGAGCTATAATTTTGGAAGTTATGTTAATGTGATATTCATTGTGTACTCGTAATTTTTAAGTGCCATCCATTATTTATTTATGATAAAAACTCTAGTATTGAAATCATAATACAGTGTTTACTTGTCAATACAGGCCTTATATTATGTTCACATGCAATAATTTTATTTATTCAAACAAAAAAGAACATGCTTAGATTACACTGGCATTAGTTCACTTTGGTCTTAGGAGGAATTTCTTCTTTAGGAATTTGATTTCTATTTGGAAAAAGATTTATGAATTGATGAAGTTAGTGTTGTTGTAAAACTAGATGAGGTTACGGCCAGTAGAAGATAACAGTTTTCATCGTAACTGAAAAAAAGATGTGTATTTGTCTTCTAACTTTGCCTGAAAAACTATGGATAATACAGTGCCATCAATACCTTCACGTTGTTAATGTGTATTTTAGTTCCAAATTATACATGTAACGGTTTTTGTGAACCGGTCTGACCCCCCCAATCTCATATTGGCCCCTGTGGTCTAACCGGCCCCCATTACAGTGTGATAGTGTCTGGTGGTGCACCTGTTGGCAACAGGACTCCTGAGTCTCCCGCATGATGGTGTGTGGGGAGAACCCGTCCAGACAGGCAGCTGAGGTAGTGTGCTTGAGTCCTACCTATTTCCAGTGCAGCGCCTCCACCTCATCAGGGTCCCTTCGGTCACTTGGGGATGGTCCTGGCGAGGAACTCCTCTGTGGTGCTCCTCTCTGTTCAATCACTCCACACATGTACACGAGAGGGTTTGTAATTAAGAGCATCTTTATTGGACTGTGGGCCATGCTGCCCTCCACAATGGGGTGTATTAGCCCTTCATTGTCACAGCACTTCCCTTTACAAGGTGTAGTTCTCCTTAAATAGGGATTTCCTATCCCAACCGGGATGTCTTTACTCTGTGCCAGGTCCCTGGACACAGTCTTCTTATTCAGCTACTATAACATAACTCTTACTCCTCTCAGAACTCTGGCAGAACTAACTCTTAGACACAGTGCTGTGCCTTATGTACACTCTGGAAGCTGACACACCTCTGACATCACTAACCATGGAGTCAGAGCCTGTGACCACTCCCATCCATACATAGGGCACCTCACCAGGGTGTGAGGGCAAACCTCCATAATTACTGCTGGCATGCCCACAACTTACCAGGCCTTACTGTCAGCAGGAGAGATGACTGTAGCCATTTTACATGACCGCTACATACATTTTGTTGATCCAGGTTTTCTTTGCATGCTTTACTCTTTTTGTGGGAGCTATTGCTTTTGTCTTGAACTTTACACAAGGGGGGTTACTCATTAAAGAGCAATAATGCCAGTTCTGCCAGCTTAATCTATAACCCCCAATGTAAATAATCACAAATGATTGATATTCACTGATGATTTGTACAGTATATTTGTAAATATGTGGTAAGATAGAAGAAAAAGGACACAGAGCACACCGGAGATCCGTAACGGTATGTATTACAGGTATAAAAAAATGTATATGCAAACTTACAATTGTGATTACAGTACAGCATATCCATTTACTGTAAGCAGAGACAATTGCTAGAAGTGGAATCCTTGAGTCACTGGTTGGTGTCATTCACTGTTCTCCGAGCGCTGGAGTCATTTTGTGTATTGAAATGTCCAACACTTCCTGGTTATTCTCTCACGGAGTGGGTACATCCACCAGATCCTGGCTTTCTGTACAACCAGATACTGTGCAAAAAGAAGTGATGCAACGTACCCACTAAGCGTTTCACACAGCAGTTCTTTATCTGGGAGTCACATTAACAACATAATGTCCATCTTTAAATACCCATTCAGGCCAATCAAATGTGGCTATCTGTGACCTTGTTAAGAAGCGTGACAACATACAGAAATGTTTCTTAAATAAATAATACAGTGTGATACCCTGACATTTTCTGCTCTCAGTTTCCTAAGGAAAATGTGTTTGATGTTTTACTCATCATTGCACTTATTCTCCATCGGGGTCTGATTTGGAGCAAAACTGTTGCATTTCCATCCTGTGTCACTATACCATGTGTACCAGCCTGAAACTTAGAGTATTATTAGGAGTTAGGGAGGAGCTACATATTATAAAGAGATGTATCAGTACATACAGTATGTCTTCAAAGCGACATCAAAAGATATGTCAGGTCTGAGGTGGAGTCATTTTCTCTGCCTTACAATCTGTTTCACAGCTGTGCACATAGAAATGGAGAAATAAAGAAATGCGTCAGAACATATTGTACTATTTTTTTTCTTTTAATACATACACACTCCTTTGTGGTACCCATGACTGCAAGTTTCTGAATATATTCTTTAAATTTTGGATCTGCTCTAAAGGGGGTTCAGCCAAACGTCATACTGTACGTGTTTTATATGAAGGACGTGTTGTGGGATTTATTACACAGCCAAACGTATTCTTATCTTATGTCCAGATTCACTGTATGCTTTAATACAAGCTTAATGTAATCAACTCTTGCAAACACCTGCCTCTATTTTTCTTGATACAGAAGGTTAAAAATATGTGAAGTGCAGATTTTATCTCAACTACGTTTCTAATTTTCAAGCCAAAAGCTGTGGTTAATGGCAGCTTTGTAAAACTGGGACCTTTGGCTGACTGTGTGGCTGGAGACTGATGACTTTCAAGTCATATCAACTCATATTTTTGATAATGGAAAAGAAAACTCTTTTTGGAACTGATGTCACAAGCCAGTGATCTTATATCACCAGACAATCATAATCTGATTTCCTTATGACCACACCCCAAGAAAGAACATATCTTGAGATTCCAATTACTCTGTATTTGACTGAGCCATATTTTATGATTCTAAAACATTTCCCAGCATGAATCAACAGGATATTTAAATGCAGCAAAACACAAGCAATGCATCTGTGTTTTCTTAGCAGAAATAGTGCACTGCATCAAACTTGGTTTATTACATGAATATTAAATACAGTGATCTAATAAATGTGTTTTTGTTATTGTATAGATTAATTAGGGGTCAGAAATTGGAAGAAAATTATCCGAAGAAATGTAGCAGCTGTTATTTTACCTATTAACGTTGATTAGTGTGGGAAATCAGTAATGCAATATTTTGCTATAGCTCTATTAAAATAGCCACAATGCACGCCAAAAGGGGCCAGTTTGGGCATAGGCCTGTGGGCCATTAAATAGTCATGATGGTAAGCAATTTCCTCAGGAATGAAGGCTGTGTTGGCAATGGCAGTGGCCGCTTGCTTACGGGCCAAACATTCCTTCATGGACTGAATAAAAGCAGCTCCTTTTACTGGAGCTATAGCGTTACTCACAGGAGTGGGAATCTGAGTCTTCTCATCCACCCCAGTGGTCGCTAATAGTAAGGCGTCTTATCCGGCAGGTATCTCAGGGTCCTGGTACAGCTCCAGATCCCGCACTGGAAGCACGTCGACATCTTGGTGTTGCACGGGTGTGGCATCGTCGTCATCCGCATGGACATCGGCACTGGAAAGCACCTCCATCTGTACCGGAGAATCCCTAGATTGGCCTCTGGACACCTCCATGAGGAGTACACTCATCCGCCTCTCTTGTCTCACAGTCGCGGTTACTGATGCAGGACTCCTCTGTCCCTCGGAGCCACTAAAACTGTTCTGTTCCTCCACAGCGTCGGTTGGCATATTCGAATATTGTGACAGAGTCACTGACTCAGTAGGCTGGAAAAGTGAATTAAGAGATGCTGCAGCCAGTCCACAGAGTGTTAATCTCCTCACAGAGAAAGAGAAGCAGCTGAAAACTGATTAATCAGGGGCTGGGCTACACAGAGAAACAAGGAATTGTTTTAAAAGACACAGGGAGCTGCTATACAAAAAAAGCCTGCTTTACTCCACAGAGAGAGGGTAAGTGAAAGGTCTCCCAGCTGGGGAGAGTCTGGCTGCATTGGACCCTAGAACTGAATGAAGCAGGCCTGCGGGGTAAAGCTGGAAACCACACCCAGTATAAAGACAAGGACTGACAGATAAGGAAAAACCCTTTATTTGTTCTGTGCATAGATTGTTACTTTGTTCCAGATACCAGGGCATGTTTTGGGCTCACAACCAGCTTAGCTGGCGGCCCCGTTAGTAAGGGTCACCACAAAGGTCAGTTAGTTTCCATGACAGGGAGAGGATTTTATTTCATTATTGTTGTGTTTTGCCTTAAAGGGACAGTAGCCCAATGCTTTGGTTGCTGTTTGTTGCCAAATAAACCACTAAAGTTAAAACCACTATATATATATATATATATATATATATATATATATGAAAACTAACAAAGAAAAAAAGAATCCCCTGAATAGCACTCTAACATACACAAAATGTATCAAAAAAAGTTTATTAATCACATACACATAAATGGTTAAAATGAGGAGCAGTGGTGACCTACAAAGCTGATATAAACTGAACCTTAATGTGTGGGGGAAAATGCTACACTGCAGTAACAAGGACAAAGTGTGTAAATAAAGTGTAGAGGCAAGAAATTCTTGCATCAGAACACTCAGACCGGCCGGTCAGGTACTACCTAAATTGAAGCCCCTGTGTGAAGTGCTAGTATGAAACTAGTGTGTAACTAACAAGCGTGTGTCATATCTATAAGCTTAGATCATATAACTAACTTATATAATTAACTCTTTCATTTCCTTGCTTGTTAGTTACACACTTTTTTTCTGTGTTAGTTTTCATATATTTCCCTTCACCAGCACCGCCAGTAGTGTTTATTATTCACACTTCACCTAACTGGTCTTAGCACACTTCATTTTAGGTCTGTGCAGGTTATTTTTGTGTTTCAATATATATATATATATATATATATATATATATATACTGTATATACACTAGCTGAGAGACCTGCCGTTGCCCGGGATGTAATTTGTCTGCAGTGACTGGTTGACTGGGAGGGAAGCAGTGACTTTTGTGGGGGGGTGTCAGCAGTGACTGGGTGGGGTGGGGTAGGGTGGTGTTGTCAGCAGTGACTGGGTGTGGTGGGGTGGGGGGTGTCAGCAGTGACGGGGTGGGGCAGGGTGGTGTTGTCAGCAGTGACTGGGTGGGGTGGGGGGGATGGAACTCATTCCATCCATCAATTAAACTCAAAATGGATTATTCGGCAAACCTAGTAAATTTTCTAGATACAACAGTAACACTGAAAGATGGCAAACTACACACATCTGTGTACAAGAAACCAACAGACAGATGCAGTTACCTCCACAACTCCAGCTTCCATCCCACTCATACCAAACAAGGTATCATACACAGCCAGGCTATAAGATACCACCGCATATGCTCTAACACTGAAGACAGAAACAGGCATCTCACAACCCTGACCGAATCATTCAGACAGAAGGGATACAAACCAAAGACCATTGCCAAAACTATTACATCTGCACTAAAAGCCCCACGAGAACACATGCTGCAATACAGACAGAAAGAACCTACCACACACATACCACTAGTGGCCAAATACAACCCTAAGCCAATACCTAGAGGGTATACGAAAAATAATCAAAGATCTGCAACCCATGCTGGCAGAGGATGTGACATTAAAAGAAATCTTTCCCAAACCTCCCATTCTTGCATTCTGGTAACCACCAAACCTCAAACAGAAATTAGTCAGCAGAAAACTTCACAATGAACTTAAAGTCACTGATAATGGCACAAAACCGTGCAACAACAAACGCTGCAAACTGTGCAAACATATATGCCAAGATCCCACAGCCAGTCACAACCATGGAACACTCAATGTTAAAGGATCATACAGCTGCACATCCAGGAATATAGTGTATATGATTCAGTGCAACAAATGTGACCAAGGTTGCTACATTGGGCAAACCAGCCAAAAACTACAAGGCAGAATGAATATGCACAGACACTTCATGCTCCATCACGAAGAAGGAAGATACTGCTCACCTATGGGACATCATTTCTCACAGCCAGATCATTCTATAAATGATTTAAAAATCAAAATTCTAATGGAATGTTTAAAAGCACCCAAGAACGGAAAACATTTGAACTCAGAATGATAAGACTCTTTGACACCAAAACCAAAGGACTTAATGCGGACATGGATTTTCTCACAAAATTGTTTGTAATTATCCTGCTTGCCTCTATTCTTATCCACACGTTCTCTTCCCCCACAGCATCCCTCCTCACCTTTCCTTGTCATCATCCCCTGGCTTCAAACACTTTTAACACCCTACCTTATCTACAGTACATATCTGGTTTTTTTTTTATCTCTACACTGTTTTAGCCATTGATTCCTGTGTATGTCAGTATTGCTCGACCTGAAGAAGAGAGAACTCTCGAAAGCTTGTCCTATGACATAAATTGTTAGTCCAATAAAAAAGGTATCACCTAATACTGAAGAACTCATTTATTCTGCACTATCGCAACTGGACTACAACGGCTATTTTCTGCTTTTTATATATATATATATAGATATATATAAATCTATATATATATATATATAGATATATATAGATATATATATTGTGGCAGGACGGCCTCGCAGCAGGTTCAGTAAGACGCTAAGCGCTGTGTTAAGTTTTAACTGTAGTGGTTTGTTTGCCAACAAACAGCAACTAAAGCATTGGGGCTACTGTCCCTTTAAGGCAAAACACAACAATAATGAAATAAAATCCAATCCCTGTCAGGGAAACTAACTGACCTTTGTGGTGGCCCTTACTAACGGGGCCGCCAGCTAAGCGGGTTGTCAGCCCAAAACATGTCCCGGTATCTGGAACAAAGTAACAGTCTCTGCACAGACCAAATAAAGGGTTTTTCCTGATCTGTCAGTACTTGTCTTTATCCTGGACGTGGTTCCCAGCTGGACCCCACAGGCCTGCTTCTGGATATATATATATATATATATATATATATATATATATATATATATATATATATATATATATATATATATACAGTATATATATATATATATATATATATTAGAAAAAAGAAACATACAGCGCAATCACACAGGGATATCTAACCAATTATTACCACATATAGATATAGTAGGGGGTATTTAACCCTTACAATCTACCTGTCCCTGTCTCTGTCTGCTGCCAATTAGGTCTACAGCTCCACAAGCTTGTAAAGGAAAGATATCAGAAGAATGACCTAGGCGCACGAGGAGACAAAAGAGAGAAAAAAACATAGGGTAGTATGTCTTAGAAGTTTAACCAATAAATGGTAAGATATGCACTCACAGCGTGTTGAATTAATTCAGGCGTTTTATCCACCCTGGGATCTGGAACTCTGTCAGTATATTAGGAAAGTCTTTGAATCTGTGTCCTTGGATCCTACAGTACCACACTTCTTTTCAGCAAAGTCTCCTCCTCATGGGTGGTGATGTATATATAGGGAGAGGCAAAGGACACACAGGATAGTGTAACACAGTTTTAATCATAAAAAAATAAAGAATCACAATAAGTAAAAAAACTCACACTTTGTGGGCTCTTTAAAAACAATTGAGAATTTCAGAGTCTCTCACACTCATATGATATAGCAATTCCCAAGCTTGGCTTATAGCAGTCACTGATGACATATAGGTATTCCTATACACCTGAGTTGTTATCCTGGTGTATGGTATTGTGTAGAAATACTGTTCAATAGCTGTGATACTCTCAGTACTAATAAGACCTAGTGCAGTTCTCTTATGGTGAGTCCTATTCAGGTTTCTCACCGCACTTTCAGTACTCCTAGTACTCACGGTACTTGAGAGACTTTAAAGTCCTAGTATTTTGTTTCCACACACGGCGTGGGTCACTGCCACAGCTCTCCAGCTCTCCGGAATTCAGCAACCGGTTCCTCCGTCCTCTATGCTCCTCCGGTACCTCCGTCAGACGTGGTGACGTCACTGAGCTTTCGCGTGAGCACTGCACTCCCATGTGGGGCGTCGCTGATGCGGGATCAATAGTATACCAAAAATAGTTTAAAAAATGTTTAAAAAACGTTTAAAAAAAAAAACATGTAGCTCTTAACACTACCATCCACTAATGTGCCACTAAACACTGTATAGTCCACGCCCTACGCGTTTCTCCTTGCGGCTTCGTCAGTCTCGCAAGTACCGTGAGTACTAGGAGTACTGAAAGTGCGGTGAGAAATCTGATTAGGACTCACCATAAGAGAACTGCACTAGGTCTTATTAGTACTGAGAGTATCACAGCTATTGAACAGTATTTCTACACAATACCATACACCAGGATAACAACTCAGGTGTACAGGAATACCTATATGTCTTCAGTGACTGCTATAAGCCCAGCTGGGAATTTCTATATCATATGAGTGTGAGAGACTCTGAAATTCTCAATTGTTTTTAATGAGCTCACAAAGTGTGAGTTTTTTACTTATTGTGATTGTTTATTTTTTTATGATTAAAACTGTCTTACACTATCCTGTGTGTCCTTTGCCTCTCCCTACATATACATCACCACCCATGAGCAGGAGACTTGGCTGAAAAGAAGTGTGGTAGGATCCAAGGACACAGATTCAAAGACGTTCCTAATATACTGACAGAGTTCCAGATCCCAGGGTGGATAAAACGCCTGAATTAATTCAACACGCTGTGAATGCATATCTTACCATTTATTGGTTAAACTTCTAAGACATACTACCCTATGTTTTTTTCTCTCTTTTGTCTCCCTGTGCGCCTAGGTCATTCTTCTGATATATATATATATAGAATCCAATGCACAGCCGGCAAACCATATGCAAGTAAATATGTTTTGGTGCTTATCCTATAAAGCAATAACAGACCATACGATACCGGTTGCAACACGACATCAAGGAACAGCACGCAGTTAAGTAAATCATACATTTTCTATATTTGATAGAAGGCACAAAAAACGACGTTTCGGTCCCCCAGTGGGACCTTTCTCAAGGTGGTGCGTCTGGCAGACTTATGTAGTCTCTCAGCAGTAACATTATGCAATTCCTGAGCCTTTTGCGCATGCCCAAACACATATCAGGTAAACAAATATAGAGTTAATATATTCAAAATGGCCGCTCTTTACCTGCTGATACTGTGGATGCATGTCACATAGCCAGGTGAGGCTTATTAACTGTGATTGGTTTTGTTGAATTGCACTGGAGTTTGGGGTATATATATGTATTGTGCACTGCATTCAATTGCACCACCTTGAGAAAGGTCCCACTGGGGGACCGAAACGTCAGTTTTTGTATCTTCTATCAAATATAGAAAATTTATGATTTACTTACCTGCGTGCTGTCCCTTGATGTTGTGTTGCAACCGGTATCGTATGGTCTATATATATATATAGACCATACGATACCGGTATATATATATATATATATATATATATATATACATATATATATATATATATATATATATATATATACACACATACAGTACAATTTGAGAGACACTAGTAAAATAGGAGATGCACCATTTCCTGCATAATCCGCCAGTAGGATTCCGGACTAATAAAAAGCCAAAATCTGTTAAGTAGATGTTTAGATTTTTTTAGGGGAAAATCTGAATCTGCCTTTTTGAGAATTATCCAATGAAATTTGCAAATGATAGGAACTGTCCAATCCATGACAGATTCAAATTCCGGCAAACATGCTGTCCATTTCTATTGCTGGTACCTTCCGTCATCTACATGCAGGTCCGTGCAAGTGCCAGGAAACTCACCTCTGCTGCCGCAACTGCCCATCTGGTTATCCAATGTCCCGTACCTCCAGGCCGCCATCCCAATTCAGTGAGCCTCAGCTGCTGGGTACAACCCCAGCTAGAGAAGGGCAAATCTTTTTTTGCAATTTGGATCCATCTCGGATTGGCCGTTTCCTTTGGTCCGTGGAATTCCGTCAATCCGTCTCAGAAACGGCGATTCGCCTTTTACGGATTTATTTATCATTGACAATCCAATCCGCGGATTCCACAAAACTTTGGAGGATTTAAAAATACAATCTTCGAATTCCACAATCCATTGGAGGATTCTTAAAAATCCTCTAATGGATTGCTGAATCCACAGTTTGAATTCTACAATTCTACGATTGACAATTCTTGGAGTCAGGAAAGAATGTATTTTTCCCCTTATGAGATATCATTGGATGATACAGGTGCGCCGACGAGTATTCTAAAACTTGACTTAAACTTGCCTTGAAAAATCTGGGGCTATCATCAACAAGATCCAGGTACATGCTGGGTACATGCTGCAACATTTCTGTGACATTTCTGCAGATACTAATGGCCCATCAGATTAACACAGCAGGGGTCCCTGGCAGTCCCATTCAGTTTGAATGGGACTGCCAGGGACCCCCGCTGTTAATCCGATGGGCCATTAGTCTGTCTGCAGAAATGTCACTGAAATGTTGCAGCATGTACCTGGGTCTTGTTGGTGATTGCCCCAGATTTGTTTTAGAATACTCTTTGGTACTACAGTATGTCATTGGTGTTTTTTGTTGGCCTTCCTCTGGATCAATAAGTTAGTATAGATATAGGATAAAGTATCTGTTGTCTAAATTTAGCATAGATTGAACTTGATGGATGCATGTCTTTTTTCAACCTCATCTCCTATGTAACAATTCCATCAACAGATTCTATCCAATGGTTGTAGTTAATTTGCATGGATTGAAACTGGAACAATTTGTTGATGGATTTTACACGGCGGAACAGATTTTCAATGGAAAGCTCGGTAAAATGATTTTTACAGTTTTGACAATTTCTAACCCCAGCCAGTATCCACTGCAGCAGCCCCTCAGGGCCTCTCTGCCTCACCTCCTCGCGCAGCTCTATGCAGCCTCTCCTGGTTCTCCTATACCCATGCTGTTGTTGCTACTTCTTCACGCTTGTCCCTGCAAAGAGATAAGATCATACAAAGTACACCTATAAGAACCTCCCCCAGATTTATATTTTTACTTCCTGTCCATACACCACAACCTTAACTATAAGGCTGCGTCAAGGGTGGCGCTGAGCTGGTGCGGGCGCTCACGCTGGCCGCGATGAGACACATTGCAACAATGTGTGTGGCCTGCGTGATCGCCCCCCATGCGTGTGCCCGTGAGCTGTCCTCGGCGCTCAGATTCAAGAGTTTCAAAAATTTGAATCTGTAGCTCCGATTTCAGATCACATGACTAAATGTACCCAATCAGAGGACAGCAATGTAAAACCAATGCAATACAAGCATTGGGAGCTTGTATTGTATTGCATTGGTTGCTGTGCTCTGACAGGGAGGGGGGGCACACGAAACGGGAGGGGCACACGAAACTGGGGGGGCACATGAAACGGGGGGGCACACGAAACGGGGACGACGACACATGTAACGGAAAACGGAGAGATGTGAATGGGGGGGCACACGAAACGGGGGGGCACACGAAACGAGGGGGGCACACGAAACAGGGGGCACATGAAATTGGGGGGGCACACGAAATGGGGGGGCACACGAAATGGAAAACGGAGAGATGTGAATGGGGGGGGGAAACAGAGTTGTGGTGTGGTGGTAAAACGAAGTGGTGGTGTGGGGGGTAAAACGAAGTGGTGGTGTGGGGGGGGGGTAAAATGAAGTGGAGGTGTGGGGGGGGTAAAACGAAGTGGTGGTGTGGAGGGGGATAAAACGAAGTTGTGGTGAGGGGGGGGTAAAACGAAGTGGTGGTGTGGGGGGGGGGGGGTAAAACAAAGTGGTGGTGTGGGGGGGGGGTTAAATGAAGTGGTGGTGTAGGGGGGGTAAAACAAAGTGGTGGTGTGGGGGAGGGGTAAAACGAAGTGGTGGTGGGGGGGGGTAAAACAAAGTGGTGGTGTGGGGGGGGGGGCAAACAAAGTGGTGGTGGTGTGGGGGGCAAACAAAGTGGTGGTGGGTGGGCAAACGGAATGGTGGGGGGCAAACGGAGTGGTGGGGGGCAAACGGAGTGACGAGGGAAGGGGGGAGAGGAGGGAAGGGGGATAGAGAGTAGGAGGGAAGGGGGGGAGAGAGTAGGAGGGAAGGGGGGAGAGAGGAGAGAAGGGGGGAGAGAGGAGGGAAGGGGGGAGAGAGGAGGGAAGGGGAGAGAGTGGAGGGAAGGGGGGGAGGGAGAGGAGGGAAGGGGAGCTAGGGGGGGAGGGGGGAGAGAGAGGGGGGGAAAGAGCAGGGGAGAGAGAGGGGGGCAAGGAGAAAGCAGGGGGGAGAGAGAGGGAGGGGGAGAAAAACAGATGGGGAGAGAGGGGATATATATCCATCTCTCTCTGTATATATATATATATATATATATATATATATATATATATATATATTATATCCATATATATATTACTGCAATAGATGCCCCCCCCCCCCTCCAGTCCCACTGACACGCCCATCGCAAATTTCCTCTAGCAGGACAGGATTTGTCTCCTGCTTACATGCAGGTGACGTCACTGCTCATGAGCGCCAGCCCGCTCGCTCCGCTCTTCCCTTCACCCTGGACGAGGCCTGACACTCCCATGCAGCGACTATCTGCATAAAGTCATGCTGCCCTCTGACAATAGGCGACCCGCTCACTGTATAAGTAATATTATGCTATAAACACCATATGTTGGCAATGTTAAAATTATTAATTAACATTAAAAAAAAACAAGTTGAGTAATTCTCCTCTGTATTCTTTTCTTTTTAATGTAGTAAAAACCAGCTGCTAGACAGTACCAGGGATAACCAAAAGATTAGATTGCCTCGGGAAAGTTACACTTTTTTATTAGGTAAATATGTAATTCTTTGGAACTCCCAGCACAGTGCATCTGTTTTAGATTTCCACTCACTATTTATATCTGGTTACCCCTATTTTTGGCTCAGGGCTGCATTCCTTGTGCACTGTAACTGAAACATTAAGATCTTAGCTTCTCCTAGAAAGGAAATGGGATTACTTGACTCAATATTGGAGATCAAGGATATCATACATATAAATTGGCTACTTAGAGGCGATTTTAATAATATGAGAGCGTAACTGAGATTTCAAAGATAAACAGTTATTGGACATGTGTTAGATTTACAGTAAATGAGAAATGTAAATTAAGGAAGGATCAAAGTATACAGCATCTACCATACTGCTATTACAATTATTTTTACATTAATGTCTTCAATGGCTCAATAAACAGGTAAATATGGATGTTATGCAACATTGCTATAATTACCTATATACCATAATATTATGTTCATGACAAGATGATGCGTAAGAAACATCAACTGTGTATGTACTGTATTTAATGTGTATTAAGGGTTGCATGATGGCAACTGGTTGTTCAGATGTAGGAAAGGAAGTAGCTGGGCATGCAGTAGAAAATTATATACCAATTATAACCTTTTGCTTATGAAAACAGAGTAAAATTGGATGTTTGCCTGAATATGAAATAATAGGATTATGGGTTTTTTTCAGAAGCTTTTTTCTAGGGTACCAAGATCCAGTCATTTATTTATCCAATTATCAATATTTAGAATTTGGGAGAATTTCTTTTTTTTTTTACATAAAAACACACAATTACATAGCAGATAATAATCACCTGGTCCAATTAGTCTGCACATTTTATTATCTGCTGTAAAACTACAGACACTACAGATGTAGTAGGCTTACTGTTTCAGGTACTGTAGCACAGTGCAAGATTACAGCAGCGTGTTCAATTTAATTCACTGCGGCTCTTCCTCATGCCAGCTACGGTCGGTCGTCATAATTATTTGTGCGGTTATCTATGTTATTGCAATTCAGTAGGTGCCCTGCAGATGGCGCACAGAATATCTTTGCCTATGCCCTGTCTACTTTATATGTTTTTGAAAATGACAAATGAAAGTGTGCAATGGTTCCTAGATTGTGATACCTATATGATTTATTTATTGCATATGCCATATGGCAAACTAAATACCTTACAGTATCTTTATCCATTTCATTTTGCACCTGCAAAATACTTCACAGGTTTCTAAACAAGATACAATGTAACAATTTCACTAGTAATGTCTAATTTGAAACATAGCATGCAATGTGTGGTATGACCTTGTACATACTTCTATCAAAATAAGTTGCTTGAACTTTATATATAGAGAGAAAGTCTCATTGTCAGACATATTTCAGCATAGCAGAGATCGGCAACCAAGAATTGGGGCAAATACCTCCATATTCATATGTGGCTCTGATATATTTTGCCATTCAGGACAGCTATGAGAACATTGTCTCCCTCTCTGATATCTACCAGTATATTATTGGCAAGTTCTGCTATGAGAACAATAACAAAAAGTGGCAAAATAGCACCCAACACAGATGAGCCTGAATACAGTAAATGCATTATTAGAATACCCGTAGCAAGGGGGTTACAGGCAGGTACTGGACCCTTGATCTATCTTGGCAAGATATATTCCATATGGGAAACTTCCATAGGATAAGTGGTAGAATTGATCCCCTCACTTCCAATATAGCCCGGTGAATGTGCAGAGCATGATCGTTTCCTACAACTACAGTATCTGTAACCACCAGCATACAACTTCTACAAAGGGATAAACAGCAACTATGAGGTGCAGCAACACAATTCTCTGCCTCTACCCATGGATAATTAAGGTAAAATCAGTTTCACATTCAATTAACCCCATATGAATTCCATACAGTTCACATATCGGTAGTACGTGCATGCATCAATTCACTGCCCCATACATGCGTTCCATCCAGGCACTGAGTGCATTTCTCCCGCCCTCCGGGAACCAAGATACAGGGCTGTAGCTACAAGCAAAAACACACACATTCATGTGAATGCCTGCGCCCTTCTCCCAGAGGTGGCTGTTTTCATAAGAAATGCTATGTGTTCAGAATAACTGAAATCCCAGAATAAGCCATATCCTGTACCTCAGTGTAATATAGAAATAATATCTAATATAGAGATATCTAGAACGATTATCTCACGAGCAACCTGCCTTCTGTTAATCAACTGTCAAGTCTGATTGAGACATTCACACCCCATCAGCGGTGGACACGTCATTTTTTACCGAAACTTGTATCTGGAAGAATCAAAAAAAGATATATGAGAAAAAATATTTACGGACTTACCAGAACTCCCTCCTACTGTCTCTGTACGTTCTCCCTACCTACCAATTAGACTGTAAGCTCCTTGGAGCAGGGACTCCTCTTCCTTAATGTCTAAAGCACTTATTCCCATGATCTGTTATTTATATTATCTGTTATTTATTTGATTACCACATGTATTACTGCTGTGAAGCGCTATGTACATTAATGGCGCTATATAAATAAAGACATACAATACAATACAATTTAATATAAAAGGCAATGATTTTTTAAAATGACATTCTGATTGCAATTCTATTTCTTTCAATAACCATCAGTAACACTTTATTTACATGATTTATGTAATTATTGGACATTTCCACAGTTAGAAACTCATCCTAGTACTTCAGGATCCACTTCTCTAGCTCGTCTTCTTTTGCCGGCTTCACATACTTTTTCAGATGATGTTTCAGTGCATGCCACACCAATTCTATGGTGATCTGCAAATATAGAGATATATACAGTACGGTTGTTGCCAAGAATAAAAAGCACACAAAACAGCACAGACCAGCATAGTACAGAACAATACAGTTAATACTGTAGTATACAACTGCTTAAATCCTTAACAGTTCAGATGTAGTAACACTTATAGTCCCTGTGATTGCGAGAAGATGCAATATTACAGCTGCATGAACACTTTGATGTCCGCGCTTCATCCGCCGAAGATCGGCTATGGTCAGCCAGAATAATAATTTGTGTGGTTATTTGTTATTGGAGTTTAGCATGTGTGGTCGGCATGTGGCACACTGAATATCTTTGCCCATGATACTGAGAAGCCTTATGGGAGTCATAAGGGAGTGTACTTAAACCATGTGTCGATAAAAGATACAATGTAGAAATGTCTTGCTTTAAACACTGCCTCTCTTTGTTTAATGACCTTGTACTCATCAGAAGTACTGTACTATAGCGTTATCCCCCACACTCAAAAGACTATCAATTAAACAAAAGTGTCTCAGTATGTTTGTACATGGCATGGTGATATATCAGTGTAAAGATTCAGTCTTGCACACCAAGTGTAATATAATATATGCAAAATACTTGCGTTCTTGAGGTACAGGTGCACCTTGGTTCAAGGAAAAACCTGTCTGGTGAGATCCTGACTATTGACAGTCTAGGATAGAAAAGAATCCCTATAGTGTGGCACAGAGATAAACGCCCTAATTAAAACATAATCTTTATTAAGGTATCTTAAAATATAACTGTTTGGACTCCACAAAAACAAGACACAAAATTAATAAAAACAATTAAAAGAACCGAAGAGGTGTGGGTAAGTGTAACTAAGGTTCTAGTAGTACAGTGACTTATGTATACTTGTTACTAGATATAGTAAACACTTGAATAGTGTAAGTGTTAGTGCTCATGTAGTGTCATATTGCACCATTTGTTTTATGTTTTTCTATTTACATGACTTTGCGCTCCCTTACCTCTCTGGACATCTAAGAAACCTGGGGATTGAGAAAGAAATCTTCATCAAAGGTTGAGCTGCATCGGATTAAGTCTGTATATCATTCAATTATATGCACAAGATCACTATTTGAGTTGATTCAAAATTAGGCACTTATCTAAGCACGATTAATTTGGGTATATATATATTTTTCTGTACCCTCGTATATATATAAATTTTCTCCACTGGTAACTAAGACGATTTAAGCGCTATTAGATAACACGATTTACCTTCACTTATTTATATAATTGTCACTTATATTACTGCTGTGAAGCACTATGTACATTAATGGTGCTACTGTATATAAATAATGACATACATATATACAAGTACCTCTGTTCCTTAGGGACCTTTGGGAACGAGCCATTGCCCCGAAATGTTGCCCCCCCCATTTTGTCCCTGTTTACCTTTAGCCCCCCCCCCCCTTGTGGTTTTTCTTGTCCTCCCTCTCTATCCCTGTTCTCTCTCTCTCCCCATCTACGGTATGTTACCTGGTGCCTATCTCATGTTCTGTGGGTGCATGTTTCATGACTCCTAGTTTGCACTATTTGCTTCTTTATTCTCAATTATCCATTAATTAAATTGATTTTTGGCATATCCCTTGTTTTAACCATGTGTATCTCTATTCGTCAGTGGGTACTGGGAACCCCCACCCCCTGTCTCTCTTCCATTTATACTTTGGAGGAAAAAGGGTCCTCCCTGTTCCCGTGTGCACATTGCGCATTATCTTTGTATCATATATGTGGGTGCTGTCTATCCCTGTTGTTCTATCCCTGTTGTTTTTACATTATTTAATTCTTGTTTTCATCCTTGTTTTGCAGGTTTGGCAGGCTGATGGGCTTCAATACCATGTTTGTGTCAGAAACACATCTAGCGATACTGTAAGGTAATAAACTGTAATCTCTCAATTATTTTACATTTGAACCTGTAAAAAAAGACCGTATGAAGAAGATGTCAGTTGAAGAAGATTGTATTATCTCAAGTTATATATATGCATTATTTTAGTAATTGTTTAATCCTTGTTTTCATCCTTTTTATTGCTGATTTTCAGCAGGCTGATGAACATCAACAGAGATAATGGATAATGAAGTTAATGTATGCGTTCCATTCTGTTGTCAATACTTGTAGCGCAGAAATGTAATGATATGCATATGCGTTTCAACCAGTTTCCATATAATAGGCATGCACAGAAATTAAAGACATGCATATGCATTCGATACAAGTTCTACAGTACACGCATGCACAGAAATTCAATGACATGCATACAGTATATCTTCCATATAAGTTTATTGGTAGTACGTGTTCCACACAATGTAATTCATGCATCTATTCCATCTTGTTTATTAATAAATAATATTCTCCATAGAAACCAACAGACTAGATTGCCTCAGGAAAGTTACACTTTTTTTATTAGGTAAATATGTAACTACTTGGGACTCAAAGCACAGTGCACCTGTTTTAGATTTCTACTCACTATTTATGTCTGGTTAACCCTATATTTGGCTCTGTGCTACATTCCTTGATTACTGTAACTTGAACATTAAGATGTTAGCTTCTCCTAGAAAGGAAATTGCATTACTTGACTCAATAGTGGAGATCAAGGATATCATACATATAGATTGGCTACTTAGAGGCTCTTTTAATAATATGGTAACTGTAAGATTTCACAGATAAACAGTTATTGGACATGTGCTAGATTCAAATGAGAAATGTAAATTAGGGAAGGATCAAATTATACAACATTTAAAATATTGCTATTGCTATTCTTTTACAATAATGTCTTTATTTGCTCAATAAACATTTTTGTGACCCAAGCGTATTATTTTGCACTTTTTGGCAGTAAATTGTAGTTGCCACCCTTTTGACCATTCCTTAAATCTACCTACAATCATTCACCGTTTTGTTTATCCTCTGTGGAGTGTAATGCTTTCCATTTCAGACCATTTGCAATTTCACTACTAAAGTTACTGAAGAGTATCAAGTATTAAAGAGTATCAGTCCCAGATTGCTGAGGCACCCACTGGTCACCTTTCCCTCTTCTAAATGTACTCAATTTACCACAACTCTATCAACTATTCTTCCACTTAAAATCAATGTTTTTACCATTTAACAATCTTTAAATACAAACCTAAGCATTACAACTTGTTTTTCAGGTCTTCCACGTGGAATTGTGTAAAAGGCCTTACTAAAATCACTACATCTACTGCCAAGGCAAGGTGGGATGTTTGCGGGGCTCTGTGCAGGGACATGTGTGTGGCTTCAGCTCTTACCTTCTCAGGTGGCATCTCCTCCCTACATAGTCCAGTCATCATGGCTCCATGACAGCAAATAGTGTTGCATTGCCACGACAACGGGATGTCACAACCCCATGATGCATCATGTTGTCATGGCAACGTGGTGCCACAATGTCATGTGACTTCCCATTGTCATGGCAACGCGACGCCTTTGGACATCGTGGAGCTATGACGATGGGACCATGCAGAAGGAGAGGCCACCATAGAAGGTAAGAGAGACAGCACTCTCATGATCTTCAATAAAGTAGGTGTTTATTTTCAAGTGATCAGCATTTCAGTCCTAATTGTGGACCTTTTCAAGGTATGGAAAAAGGTTCACATGTAAGACTAAAATATCGATCACTAGATAACAAAACACCTAATTCATTGAAGACAATGATAGTGCTGTCTTTTAACCTGCATCTGATTTACCTTGAGATTTTTCAGTACTAACATTCACCCATGGCAGTATACCGGCCCCTGTACAGAACGCTGAGGTACCCACTGGTCACCTTTCCTTCCTCTGAATGTCCTCAATTTATAACAACTATGTCACCTATCTTGCCCTTTAAAACAAATGTTTTGACCATTCAACAATCTTAAAATACAAACCCAAACATTGCAACTTGTTTTTAAGCCTTCTAGGTGGGACAGTGCCAAAGGCCTTACTACTAAAATTATAGCATGCTACAGTAACTCTACACGGATCTACAACCTTAGTCACTCAGTCACAAAGTCAATAAGGTTTGTTTGACATAATTTCTCCCCAGTAAATCCATGCTGCATTGTATCTTGTAAGTGCTAGATTTTATATATTGGATAGTTCTACAGTATCTTTCAGCAGTGTTTCCATAAAATTCCACACTACGGTCGTTGGGCTCACTGGTAGTATTAGCCTTGCACTATGATTGTAGCTACGTATTATATTTGTGTCTGTCTGGGAGGGTTAAGCAGAATGGTTTTTTATATTGTTTAATAATGTTTCTTCTGATGTGAGCTCTGTGGGTCACTATAGAAGTTGAAGTTGCTCAGTATTGTAGGAATTGAGCTTTGAAGTGATAGACATCGTTTAATTATTTTTATTATTATATGTTTGGTATTACATATCAACAAAAAACCCCCAGCAAAATACAGTTCATCTTTTGTTTCATCCACATAATGGCATGTATGATTGTATTCTTAGACAGACTACTACCTTCTCAAAAAGAATTGCTAATACTTATCATTTGAGCTTTATTTTAAAAATATTAGCATAGGGCTTGCGTACAAGTGAGAAAGAGGAACATCTCTAAGATATTGCTAGTAATGGAAACAAAAAAAGAACATTAACTTAACTAGTCTCCCATGATTTCCTCATCCCTCTACCCTATACTGGTGAGTATTATTCAGGTTGAGATGGCACATAGATTTTTATCTTTGGATCACCCTGTCATATAGTCCATAGATCAATGTGTCTTTATATTCATACATCAGTAAATAAAATGAGTAAGTAATGTTTATTGTTTTATACCTTCCGTTAACCCATCCTAGGCCCCTATTAGAACATCAACTATGGAATTCCTAGTCCATGTTTCTCATTGCATTTAACTAGGATGACCTGTGCGATCCTCACCTTTTATCTCTGTACCCGTGTCCTCTTCATACTTACTTATATACCTATAGATCGCCTAGCTCTCCGATCTAATGTTTTGATAGATTTATTTTAGGAGTTAGTTTTGAGATTGTTCTCTCACTCCTCCCAATATGTTTTTGACAATCCTGAAAATAGTGGGGGCCATTTCCTTCAAATTTGTCTCTAAGCCCTTCCTGTCCTATAATTGCATTTTGTCTGTCTATCTTGAAGACCTGAACCAATTTTAATTCCTGGGTAGAAATTGTTGGGAAGCTATTATTTATCCAAAGGGTGGTTATACATTTCCTTCCTGCCTTTAAGATTGTATCAGTGATTACAGTTAACTTTGTATCCTTAGAACCCTGTTTCGATATGTCATCAATATATTTCACCCCTTGTTTCCAGAACACCTGTATAAATCTGCAAGTCTGAAAATGATGGGCCATGTCTGTTTTATGGTGTTGCCATTTAGGGCATTGAGATAATGACTGGTTATGTTTTCCAATTGTATATTGAGACAAGAATGTTATGTGGGTTCTTTTTAATTGTGTAAAAAAAAATATGTTTAAGGTAGTTGCAATACTCTGCGTAGTTCTTCAAAAAAATTGATGCAATGGTGCACACTATGATTCGTTTGACGGAGACTATTCCTTTTCATTTCCATTGTAGGAAGATATTTACCATATTGCAACTGGGAATTCTGTTTTACTGAGCCTGCATCTATTCCGTATCATTCTCCAAGCTATTCTCATATCAATCAATAAAAGAGAAGTTGCTAAATATTTTGGTATCATTTTCTTATTTCGTGGACTAATGCTGCTGGGTTCCAGCTATACACGTACTGTTCTTCCATTTCAGGAATAGTAAAGTGGTATTTATTAGTCATCCAGTCTCCCAGATATCTAAAACGGCATGCCCAGTTCTAATGTCATAGTTTTGGCAGTGCAATGCCTCCGTCCCCTTATAAATCTATTTCGCTGAATTTCGTTTTCTTCTTTTTCCATACAACCCTAACAAAACATCCATGGGTTTCTTGTATATCTTTACTTTTGTGTGATATTGGTAACATTGAAAGTGGGTACAGTATGTTTGACAGTGACATAACTTTAATCAAGTTTGCCCTGCCCCAGATTGAGACATATATATTTTCACAGTTTTTCAACTCCTTTTTAACTTTATTTATAATTGGTTAATGTTTGATCTATAAAGATCATTAATGTAATTTGGTAAATAAATATTCCCAAGTATTTAATTTGGTTGTTTTCCCATGTGAATGGTTTTATTTCTATTCTCTTTTTTATATCTGTGTTATCTTTGGCTACTGATAGTGCTTCTGATTTGTTGAAGTTTATCATGTACCAAGAGAAGCTTCTGAATTAGTTACTTGCGCTGACTATTGCAAGTAGAGATGATTTAGGTTCAGATACAAAGAACAGCATAACATCAGCAAAAATCGATATTTTTGTTTTCCATTTACCAATTTGGACGCCTTTGGACTCTTCATCTGGTTCAGATGGACCGATAATAATTCTAATGCCATAATAAATAGCAGCAAGAACAGTGGGCACCCTGCCTCGTATCCCTTGCTAGATTGAATACTTCTGATTGTTGATTGTTAACGATCACTGATGCCACAGGTTTTTTTTTTAAATAAATTTCCATTACTGTGTACAAAAAGTTGCCTTGTATACCAAATTGCTTGATAGTGTGGAAAAGATAGTTCCACGTTATTTGACCAAAATCTCTCAGCATCCAATCCGAGAAATAATTTATCTTACCCTCCATTTTTTACCCATTGTATGATTATTGTGATGGTCGATAATAGTCAATGCTGTACCTTCTGGACGTTTGTTACAGAGTTTCTACCAGGTACAAAGCTTGTTTAGTTTTCAGATAAAGGATGGGATTAGGTTTTTTAATCTGTTTGCTAATATTTTGGTCAGGAATTTTAAATCTTGGTTTAGAAGGAATATAGGTCGGTATGAGGCAGAGTCTTTGCAGTCCTTTCCCTTTTTATAGCTCACTTTAATAACCATTTTCTTAAAGGTTTCTGGGAGTGGTTTCCATTCCAGCATATCATTATACAGTCTCTTCAGAGGTTGCAATACCTCTACGCTCATTACTTTATAAAATTCCAGGGAGTAAACATCTGGCCCGGTGCTATACCTTTTTTTAAAGAGCTTATAGCTGGAGATATCTCCTCGAAAGTGATTTGCTTATTCAAATCGTGTGTGTCAGTCTCTGCTATTTTGGGCAAGTTTAAGCGATTGCCAAAATAAATTCCTATTCTCTATCTTATCTTTTCTGCCCTCATATAGTTTAGTGATACAATGTGTGATACTATATTTAGCGCTTGATCTTAATAAAACAGGGGTGTGCACAATGGTGGAAGTGAAATGGTGGGGTGCTGCCTAGGTTCCCTAGTGCAGAGACTATCTCAAAATAATCTCCAAACAAAAGTGATATACAAATAAAAGGTTAACAACCCTGGCGCAACATATACAGTGAAGTATGTATATAAAGTGATAAAAGTCCTCAAAGGATATAACCAGTGTCCTTAGGTGAAATGAAGAGAGTCTTTTCTTCCTGATGAGAATTTTAGTTCCCAGTATGATGAAAATCCTCTCTTGCTGCAAGTATGGTCCTAACAGGTGAAACATTTCAAAAACTTGTAGGATGTGTGTGGCTTTTGTATATCTATTGCTATGTCTTTAATGGCTAGGACAAATTGTTGAATGATCTGTTGGTTTCTATTTCATCTTGAATTACTTTTTCATACACTAATCTTACTTTCAAATATTTATCTTTGTTAGAATTAGAAGGGTATGCTCTATACAGTATATATGGAAGTTTCTTGTGTCGATTTTTTACGTCGATCATTTGTTTTCCATCTACAATATGGCATGATGTATTATTTCTCCTCTCATGACTGCTTTAAACTTTCCCAGAACAGCGTAGTGTTTTTCTATTTTCTACAGCCATTCCAATTTTGTTTAAGAAAGCTATGAAATTCCCCATTAGAAGCAAGGGTTTCCAGGAATCTCCAGCATGGCTTTCCGGACATCCCCGTTTCCCACTCCATGGTCATGTGTACTGGTTCATGATTCAAAAAGATGTGAGTTTTCTATTTTTGAGTGTTTCGGGACATTAAAGCTGCAGTTCAAGCAATATCCTGCATGTGTTTTTTTTTTAATAAATCAGTAAGAAAAAATACTTTTAGCATTTTCTGTTTTAAAAACAACAACTTTGAAAGACCAATTTTCTTGTATTCTATTTTAACAAGCATGCTTGTTCCTATAGCAACCATTTACATTCCCCATAGTTAAAGATGTCGCCAAACTTCGCCGATCAATAGACGGAGAACGAAATGACCGGCAGCTATGCAGTTCTTTAGGTAAGTAGAGATTGCCCACATTAAACTATTGAAGTAAAAAACTAAAAAAAAAAAGTCTCATGTATAAACGCTAAATCCACTTTATTAATCTGTAATTGGCAGAGTATTTTGTCGTGCTTCATTGGTGAATTAATTTCCGTAGCATTTAATGTTGTAATTTTTTTGTTTATTCATTCTCATATATAGAGGGGGGTGCTGTATTATTATTGGCTTTAGATTATCTATCTAATATTTCCGCTGGTCTCTATTAGAAAAATTGTGAATCTTTAACTCTATATGGAGAAATTTGTTCTCTTCAAATGTATAATCTTGTTATGATGGGAATGCTCTGATTTCTATTCACATATACATTTTTTTGTTCTGTTTATGTCAGCCCAGGGTGGTGTGGCTGTGTTCTGTTCAGCATTGCTGATGTTTGTCCTCCATATTTCAAGTGTGCCGATTGCATAAACGTGAAACGTATTCTCTCCCTTCCTCCCCTTCAGGCCCATAATGGGTCCATAATGGGCCCAAATTGGGTCTTCCCGTGTTTATCTCCTCTATTTGTGTTCTTTTTCAGAATTATGTTTGTTTTATTCTTTTAATCCTGAGATAAGGGTTTGGGATTTTCATCTATTTATACTTAAAAGTGGTAATGTGATTCAGTGTGAGAGGTATAGGGAGTTTTTATGTTTGCTGTGACCTCTGAGAATTATTCAATCCATGTGCACTCCTTTTCCCATTGCATGTGGGGGATTATTCGAAGGGGGTAATCCTCACTCTTCTTGCTTTACATAGGGCTGTCCTCCTCTCCTCAGTCTCTGCCTGTCCCCCCCCCCCCTCCCAGGGCCTAGTCTGTGCATGTTGGGATTTTCAAGGGTCTCCGTAGCTACCTGTTCATAGGCTGTGTCAGTTTTTCAAGGGTCAGGGCTCTACACACCTTCTCCTGATCCGTTTGCCCGTTACATCTCACTGACGCCTTGTCTCTCCGAGTTCCATTCCCATACTCTCCTTAAAATAAAGGCTTTTGTTGCATGATTCTCCCGGGTGGGGGGGGGGGGGAGAAAGAGGGAGGAGTGCAGCGTTTGTAATTATTGCTGTTACTGTAAAGATGTTGCTTCTTTCAAGCTGTTAACAGGGCCACCGACAGGGGGGGAGAGGTGTCACAAGTGTCCCAGGCTGGGTGGCTGTGGAAGTCCTGGCCAGCTGGTGCTGGAAGTTGGGCTTGGTCCGGCCTTCTAATGGAAAACTCAAAAAACAAAATGTAGATCTTAAGAACAGGAAGAGAAAACCATAAAAAAAAAAAAACTCCAAAGGTAAACCATTAAATGAGGAAAGATTAAAGATCAATTTCAATATTTAACCCATGTGGGCTCAAAGTTTCAATTTGAAAAACCAAAAGGTTTCTTTTGAGGGACAAGTCCCTGATTCTGTTGCCTCCCTGCCAATCCCTTTGTATTGTAAAATTTTTGAATTAAAATGTAATATGGGATTCTAGACCTTTTCTAATATTCCTGGTATGCTCAAGAATTCTGATTCTAAGTGGTCTTATTGTGTGCTCTACATATTGTGGGCCGCACAGATATGCTAATAAATAAACCACATATAGTATGTGCTTCTACAATTTAAATGTAACTGCATTTTGTAAACATTACCTGACTTATTGAAAAGGAATTCGTCAGACTTTTTAATGCCATGTTCACAAGCCTCACAATAATGCCAGCTAAAAAACCTTTAGGTTTCTCTTTAAGGCAATTCATACATTTATTTTCAATCTCCTGTTTTTAAAGGCACTAGGGGCCAATTTATGTTTAAAATTTGGTGTCTTAGTTAAGATAATTTGGGGGTACTCCGATAGATGCTTCCCCGAAACAGGATTCTGCCTTAAAATTCCCCAATGTTTTTTTTTTTTCAAAATGTCCTTTATCTTATAGAAAAAATTTAGAGAAAAACAGTGCACAACAGGAGAAAGGGTTCAGTGACAAAAAATTCTTTATTATAACATCGTTAAAAAATAGGAATACGCAGCCCTCCTATGCGTTTCGTACGGTAAGTACTTTATAAAGGAGCATTAGTGTCAATTTTCCTGAGCACTTTTAAACTCTGTGGTCCAGCTGCACTTTCCCACCAAACCAGTAGTGACGTCACGGAGTGCGCGCGCACACTGTGCGCATGCGTGCGCCCTCTGACGTCCAACCTCTCGTGAGTCTGCTCAGCTCGGCTTTGAGTTGATTCAAAATCAATGTGGAACATCATCCTCCATCAGTGATGCATCAGCAACAGCCACGGCATCTGAACAATGAAGGAACAGCATGAGCGCGCCCCCGCAAGAGGATGCGCACGCGCCAGCACACAACTCCCATGGGATACCACGCAGCCGACTGAAGGCAGCTCATGACGGATCGAGAAAGAACACGATACTGTTACCATTAAAAACGAATGAAACAATTGAACTAACATTATTTAAAGTGTTCACTTTAGACAATGTTTCTAGGGGAATATAATTAAAATTACACAAACATTGTTACAATAATGACAGAAGAAGTATCGCCTATTAATGGTACAGGGTCAAACACAATTCCACATACTGAAATGATCTAACACTTAACTGAATGTTATATATTTTGTATTAATTCATATAACCTCCTAACCCGAAGGACTTCTTTTCTTGTTGAGCTACAAAGAAGTCAAAGCAACATTCCAGATCAAAGAGGAATCAAATAAGCACTAATCCTTTAAAAAGACACAAATCTTTAAAGGAATCAATGGAGGATATTAGTAACTCATATGGATTTCCATGATTAAATATTCTGTTATATGATTTTTTTATATTTTTAAATTGAGTTATTGGTTAACAGCTACTTTTTAATGTTCACAAACTGAACTTCACAATCCGTGTGATTGTTTCAAATAGAAACAACATGTATTAAATCTCAATAGGTTACAGAAACCTTAATCAGCTTTAAACTTATAAAATGAAAGCTCGGAATATAATGATCAAACCAGAAAATGGCTTAAGTTCCAATCTACATTGATACCATATGGGACACAAGTTCTTAAAATGAAGATCCAAATGGATTCTTTTTGGTCCAGTAGATTAGTTTTATTGCCACCCGTTACATTCAAAGAAACAATTTCAATACACATGAATGAGAAATTCTTTATGCCACTGTGTTTACATTCAAAGAAATGTTTTGAGACTGGTTGTGACGTATCGTTTCTCTTAAGTCTCAAGTACTCCGTTATTCTTATTTTCAAACTTCTCGTTGTTCTTCTAGCACATCTATTCCCACATCCGCAAAATAGTAAATAGATGACAAATTGACTGTTACAATTAATAAAGTTGTTAATGATTTTTTTTTTTTAATGAGGAATGTGGGAAAAGAAACCCCGCACCTGTATGAACCTTTTGTGAAAAAGGTGATTGTTTTTTCAAATGAAGCAATATTTTTCGCACGTCTATAAACAAATTTGGGTCCTGAGTCCACAAATTAGCTCAGGTTGTGGTCCATTCTGAGTAAATTCCAATGTTTGAATATTATGGATTTAACTTGGTTAGTACACCTGTTATACTGTGAAATGAATAAAGGTACTTCATTTGGTGGGTGAGCTCCCTAGTTAATTTTAAATTTAATTCCTTTCATTTTTGTTTTGGTGTATAGATCAGGAATCAGTGTATGTCGATCTATTTGACTAACCTCGTACAGTACTTCCCGAAGATCTTCCTCTTTATAACCTCTCTCTTGAAAGCGCCCAGTCAGCTACTCGGATTGATGTATAAAATCTTGTGGAGTGGGGCAATTCCTCCTTAATCTCAAGTATTGTCCTTTAGGGATACCCTTGATTAGAGACATGGGGTGACAACTGTCCGTTGTTAAGAATGTGTTCCTAGATTTTGGTTTGCGGAAAACATCTGTTTGGATATTCCTTCCTATATCAATGTATAATAGAAGGTCCAGATAGTGAATGTGATGAAAATTAAAATTGTGCGTGAAAATTAAGTCTTAATTTTTATCATTAATATAATCAATACAAGCTAATATTATGTCAGTGTCTCCGTCCCAAATAATAATTAAATCATCTATAAACCTCTTGTAAAAAATAATATTGTGTCTAAAGTGATTGGTGCACCCAAAAATAAATTCAGATTCCCACCAACCCATAAACAAATTTGCATAAGAGGGGGCAAAACTTGTGCCCACCGCAATGCCCCTTTGCTGTAAATAAAATTTGTGATCAAACAAAAAATAATTGTGTGGGAGTAGAAAGATCAGTGCATCAATAATAAGTGTGCAGAAGTGAACTATCTGGACCCTCTATATAGTGCCGGTCAGCTGCCAACCCCAAGTCTTGATGAATGATTGAATAAAGCGACGTCAGATCAAGGGCAAACCAAATAAATTGCTTGCTCCATTTAACATTTTGTAATTGTGCGAGTAAATCTCCCGAGTCCCATATGAACAAGTTTGTTAAAAGATGTAGGGAGCTCAGGAACCGTGGAAAAAAAAAATATATAGTGCAATAACATTGAGATAAAGTGTGTTAAATAATGGAATATACCCCCATATAGGTGTACACTCACACTTTGCAAGGATTAATACAGCATTTGTGCCCTTCTTGGGTACCTCTTGGTATGGTGTTGGTTGTGACTGTATCAGTTATACCTCTCTTCTAGGCACCTCCATGGTGCAGATGGATGTATGGAGCAGGAAAAATAAATACAAGAGAGACGGACTAAGTGTAGGGAGTAATGCTGTAATCGCAAGTGTAACACAAATAACAAATGAACACTCACATGTAACTCACCAAAAAGTACAATGTACGAAGTCCGCCCTCGTAGATACGTAAAATAGAGAGGATGGAACAGGTTTCTGTAAGCAGGGGGCTCTTTATGTCAGTCTCCGAGTCTGGGTTGGTGTCCATTGTGGGGCCACCCTCTAGCAGGTTCCAGGGTTCACTGCTCACTGGAATAGAGTCCCTTTGTGCTCAAGAGCGCCGGGTGATTTCACTTACACCATATAAACAAGGGCAGACTTGTCACATAAGGCTGCACGTAACAGTTGACAGCGCGAGAGCCCATCTCCCAAAGATCCAATGCTTGAGACTATTGGTCAGCCTAGAGGGTTGACCAATGTTTTATGGAGGTTTGGGAGATGGTGGTAAATCGGGGTAACTGGATGAGGATTGACTATGAATCCAACCTCTTCTTTTGACAAAACCTTGATTTCAAAACCCAGATCAATAAGATCCATGAATTCTTTCATGAATCCATCAGTGGGGTCTGCTGGTAGTTCAGCGTAGTTGGACACATCACCAAGTTGGTGGTGAGTCTCCTTAAGATAGTCAGTCCTACTCTGAACCACCACAGCACCGCCTTTGTCTGCATTTTTTATTACTAGCAGAGGGTTCTCCTGGAGTGACTTACTGCACCGACACACTTTATTCGAGCAAATACCCAGTATGTACCTGGCAGATACCTGGAATGCGCCGCTCCTCACCTCTGACAAGCCCCGTTGCGTTTGCCTTCCCAGCCTGGGTTCATGCCTGGCTGACGGGCGGCTGATCTATTAAATGATAATGATTAGGATTTAATAGGCTGCAATGCTTCGCGTGTCTACCAGATGGCATAAATTCATGAATTGTAATGCAGTATATATATATTTACTGTGCAGTATTGCAGCCAGCGGGAATAAAATGCTTCAATCCCTGCCTGGAAAATACCTCAATGCACTCGGGCAGAAAACAGTCACAAACCTCAATACACCCGGGTATACCCGAATTCGTGGGACTAGCCGAGCTCAAATAAAGTGTGTCGCCAGTGTAATTGCAAATCTCTCACCTGTGTTAAGATTATCATGATTAATGTATGAGAAGGAGAAACCCTGTGCCAGCAAGCGCAAATCCCTTATGACTACATTTTCAAACATTGTAAGAAAACGTCCTTTGAAATGTGTGGGATAAAAAGTAGATTTACCCTTAAGTTTGAAATTCCATTCACTAAATCCCTGAGAGGTAATGGCAGTCTTGGAAGTATCTCCTCAACTGGCCATATGGTATATTTTTAAGCCAGTAGTAATGGTGATAGCTTTTTTTAATTAACATAATTATTACAGTCAACAGGTTTAAAATAAGTCTTTGACTGTATGTGACCATTGTCTGTAAACCAATTATTCTCACAATCCTGGGGGGAGCATGGGAGAAAATCAACAAAAGATCATATCTAACTGCAGATGTCTGTGAAAAGGCCAGAGATTATAGCTGAGTCTTGGCTCATATAAAAGGCCTACTCACAGTGTATAAAAAATAAAAGTGCGACTCCAAAATTGTGGCTAGGTCTGTGCTTGTGTAGTTTCTCAGGAGAGATGTATCTCAGTGTAGGAGAGAAAATGCATCCATAGCGCAGATCAGTAAGTAAAAATATTTTATGGTAAAAGTAAGTAAGAAACGCACTACTTACAATAAGCACAATAATAAAAGGCAAATATTACATAATCCTGGACATCGTAAGTAGAAACTCTCACCACCTCCGTCTCTGCTGTGACCCTGGTAGTCTAGGAAACCCTCCCCAGCTGGTAGCCTCCTTGCTAGTTTGCATTCTGAGAATGCGCTCATGGATGATCTTGCCAGCAGGAACCTCCCACTCAACCAGTTTCGCCAATGGATTGACTTCGGAGGAAAATACATTGCATTGTAATTCTCATTACAATCAGAGGATAAGAGGGTCCAGTGACATCCGCAGTGTGTAGCTTCCGCTACTCATGTCCCTGCAACAGCAGATCTAAATCACGTGTGGCTGCAGCAATCTCGGCGGAAAGGGAAAGCCAACCGCTAAGGAGAAACGCAAATTTGTAGCATGGGATGTGGGACAGCTGGAACCTCCGTCAGACTCCAAAGAACGCTTGCATTGTGACGCACCATGCAGGTAGTGGGCTGTTCCAAAGCGTTTCATCACAAATCATATGACTTAATCAGGGTTTTGACGAGTTTGATACGGGAAGTCCTTAAATACTGTAGTCTGTTCCAAACCAAAAAAGTACATAATAATCGGTCGCAATTATAGGAGATAGAAAACGGAACGTCTGGTATTAAGAGGTTACAATTAAAAATGAGGAAAAATCGTAACATGTAACAAATGGCAAACACATGTATATGAAATAAAATACATTCCCAAATTCAGTTCTTCTCTGACATTTTTGTTTTTCTGCCATAGAACCAAAAATAAGTAGTCATATGGCCAGTAACTTTTTTTAGCAGTAACACATTTTCTGCTGAATTAGTGAATATATCACACTACACCGAAATGCTGTTGGGATGTTGTAAGCTCAATAACCGACAAAATGTTTCTCTGTGTCAGGCTGTTCACTTTCCCTCTTTGCCTGTGGAGTCCTCAAAGTTTCATCTAACTCCTCTTCAGAACCCATCCCTTCCTCCCCCAAGTTCCTTTGGGGGTTGTCAAGTTCTGAAAACAAGAGGCCATTCTCAGAAGCTGGAGGGTGTCAGGCTAAAGGAACATGTGAGGAAGTCCTATTCAGAAACAGTGATAAATTAGTGGAACAGACTCCCTACAGACAAGACAAAAAACAAAAAGACAAGGCGCACAACGCACATAGTGTAATACGGTTAAAATAGTGACTTTATGGTTAAAAGTAAATATATCTGCGTACATCAAGTATGAATCAACAAGCAGTTGGTATATTGGTTTACCACACCAGAAGATGACACTGTGCAGCACCCTCGGATGGATCTCAGCGTGCAGAGGATCAGGAAGCGTCTTATCTGTCCCTTTGCAGCATCCTCCGTTTGGGGGTAGTGTGGGAAAGTCTCTTGTAAAGAAAGCCCCACAGCACACAGCTCTCTGGATGGTAATGGAGCCGCAAAATTCAGCGTCCGTAGATCTCTGTACCGTTTGCCGCCACTTCCTCACTGTGCGCTCGGCGATGACGTCACGAGTCGCTCCGCAGCTTCCGCGATGCTTCTCGTGGAACGCACAGCGTGCGTGTCAGTTCAGCAGTGCTTGGCAGCGGGAAGGGATACTTGGCAGGCGGCTAATAAACAGTGTCCACGATCACTCAGGATGGGGGGAGAAGAGCATAGACACCTCTCTTCCAACGCGTTTCGTAACACTAGGTTACTTCTTCAGGGAATTGTATGCATAATGAGGGGGCAGGTACACATATATATACCCCACTTCACCCAATCAAAAAATGCTGTGTCTAATTGCCACATCATCAGTTACATGTGTAGCAAATTGCTCTTGGTTCAAGATACCTTGTCTCACAGAACATATTATCAATCAAGTTAATACAACATGTTAAAATTATTTATCTAAAACAGATTTAATTCAAAACACATTTTCGGCGCATGAAAGGCAGAACTTCTGGAAAAGAAAAGCCATAGTTAGATACAAAGCAATGACATATAAAAAAAAAATTTTCTTGTAAAAATTATTATAAAATAGGAGGGAGAAATAGTGTAATCACAGACACATGACATTTCAGAAACTTAAGGCTAGTACAATGACCAGATATCAATGTCTTCATTTAACCCCTTAGGGCTCAATGAATTCATTTGATAAATCCAAAATGTCTCCTGTTGTGAGAGACTTTTAATCCTGTCACCTCCCCTTCTTTCTTTAGGGACCACTTTTATCCCCTTAAATTGCAATTTCGAGGGGTTTTTATTGTGATAAAGTGCATAGTGACGGGAGAGACTGTGCTTATCATAACCTATTTTAATGTTTCTAATGTGCTCCTGGATTCTAGTTTTCAGGCATCGTTTTGTGCGGCCAATATATTGCAGGCCGCACTCACAATTTATCATATATACCACAAATGTGGAATTACAGTTAATGAAAGTATCAATCACGAAACTCTCACCGGTGGCAAATGACCTAAATGTTTTCCTCTCTGGATGAATAAATTTGCATATGGAACACTTCCCACACTGATAGTTCCCTATAGGTTTATCTCCAAGCCATGTTAAGGGCTTGGCGTGGGTGTGACCCACATCACTAGGGGCTAATATATTTTTTAGATTTTTGGCCCTTCTGTATATAAACTTGGGAACTTTGGTGATTTGGTCATTTAAAATTGGGTCAGTGCATAAAATTGCCCAGTGCCGTTGTACAATCTTTTCAATTTTTTTATTCATTGAATTGTAGGTGGTAATAAAGGGCACTTCAATTAAATTATTCTGGGAATTATTTTCTTCTTTTTTGACTTTTGATATTAACATTAGTTGCCTATCCATATTTCGAACTATATTTAGGTCTCTGGTCAAATTTGCATTAGAGTATCCCCTCTCAAGGAACTTGTCAAAAAGTATTTTAGACTGTGTCTCAAAGTCATCATCTCCACTACAGTTTCGTTTGATACGAATGAATTGGCCTTTGGGAATATTCGCAATCCACGATTTTTTGTGGTTGCTGCTTGCCATTAATAAATTATTGGCATCTATTTCTTTAAAGAATACTTTGGTGGAAACATTCCCATTGTCCAATGCAGTCAAATTCAAATCCAAAAAATTAATACTGAGTGGGTTAGACACTAGTGTAAAGATCAAGTTCCTATCGTTGGAATTTAAATATTCCAGGAAGGTACAAATGGAAGAATCATCTCCCTCCCATACACACAGTATATCGTCGATATAGCGACGCCAGATGATTACTTGTGTGCTGAAGGGGTTGTTGTTCCAGATGTTTTGGTCCTCCCACTGACCCATATACAGGTTTGCGAAGCTGGGTGCGAATCTTGTTCCCATTGCAGTTCCGCAAACCTGTAAGAAAAATTCAGATAAAAACAAAAAATAATTATGGGTCAGTATAAACTCAATTGATTTCAAAATGAATTCAGTGTTGAGATGGTGCAATGTGGTATCTGACTGTAAATAATATTGAATTGCTTGTAGACCTTTATCATGTGGAATGTGGGTGTATAGTGCTTGCACATCACATGAAATCCACTTGTAAGTGCTTTTCCATTCAAAATCCTGAAAAGCCAGGAGAACAGAAGATGTATCTTTCAAATAGGATGGCAGTTGACTTACATATGTTTGCAAGAAGAAATCAACATATTGTGAAAGATTCGCCGTGAGGGAATCTATTCCCGAGATTATGGGACGACCAGGTGGGTTAGTTTGATTTTTATGAACTTTGGGCAAATGATAAAAAATTGGGATTTTGGGTGAATCTCTAAGTAAAAACTCATATTCAGCTTTCGTGATAACAGTATCATTATAGGCTTCATTCAATAACCCCTTTAGGAGGATGATGTAATCATTTGTTGGATCTTTATCCAATACCTTATAGAAAGATGGATCATAAAGGAGGCGGTGGGCCTCCTCTTCGTAATCAATACGATTTTGGAGAACCACTCCGCCCCCCTTATCAGCCTGTCTGATAATTAAATCTTTGTTATTTTGTAAACATTTTAAAGCTAAATTTTCTTTAAAATTCAAATTGTGTCTGAGATCCCCTTTACTAAAATCTTTTACCAATTCTGAAAAATCATTGTGCACCATATTGAAAAAAGTGTCAATGTGGTGCCCTTTAGATTGTGCAGGATAAAATTTTGACCTTGTTTTAAAGGGGGTGTGCTTACAAACCAGATTGTCATTATCTAAATCATTTAGACCTGGCGTACAGTCAATTACACTTGCCACTTGTGGAGTTTCGCTCTTGTTTTTAATAAAATGCCGTTTCAGGGTCATATTTCTCACAAATTTATGTAGGTCTGTGTAAAGTTGGAAACCATTAGGACCACTTGACCTTGAGAAATTAAGACCCTTATTCAGCACACTTTTTTGATCTTTTGTCAAAATTACTGTAGACAAATTGAAGATGCCTTTATCTAAGGAGATCCCAGGTCTACACTTGAGTCCCTTCTCTTTGACCTTGGATCCTGCTCTCGTTCCTCGTCTGGTAATGCTCTTTTTATTTTGGTTTTTTTCTCTGGACTGTTTAACTGTTCCTGTCTCTTCTCCTTCTTTTTCTCTTTCATCGGGGAGAATCTGCTTTTCAGTAATTCTAAAAAACGAGAGCCTGAGGGGGACTCATTGGTATTTTTATTAGATGTTTCTTTATAGTTATTAGCATGTTTTTTAGAGTCTGATCTATCTCTTGGGGAGATGGGTGTGGGATTCTGTTCTCTGGATTTTTCTGTATTGGTTTGTCTACGTGTCTACGTGTCTAAGTGAAAGAGGTAGAGTGATAGATAAAGTATATATTCCCAATCACGGTGCCAGGAAGGACCACCATACATCTGGTAATAGAGGCTCTGGTAGGAGAGGCCCTCCCAGACACCGTGGTTGGTCTAACTATAGGAAACAAGATCATCATCAGAATAGATCTAGAGATAGAAGAGATGATCATAAATATAGTAATAACAATACCTATGGTAGACAAACCAATACAGAAAAATCCAGAGAACAGAATCCCACACCCATCTCCCCAAGAGATAGATCAGACTCTAAAAAACATGCTAATAACTATAAAGAAACATCTAATAAAAATACCAATGAGTCCCCCTCAGGCTCTCGTTTTTTAGAATTACTGAAAAGCAGATTCTCCCCGATGAAAGAGAAAAAGAAGGAGAAGAGACAGGAACAGTTAAACAGTCCAGAGAAAAAAACCAAAATAAAAAGAGCATTACCAGACGAGGAACGAGAGCAGGATCCAAGGTCAAAGAGAAGGGACTCAAGTGTAGACCTGGGATCTCCTTAGATAAAGGCATCTTCAATTTGTCTACAGTAATTTTGACAAAAGATCAAAAAAGTGTGCTGAATAAGGGTCTTAATTTCTCAAGGTCAAGTGGTCCTAATGGTTTCCAACTTTACACAGACCTACATAAATTTGTGAGAAATATGACCCTGAAACGGCATTTTATTAAAAACAAGAGCGAAACTCCACAAGTGGCAAGTGTAATTGACTGTACGCCAGGTCTAAATGATTTAGATAATGACAATCTGGTTTGTAAGCACACCCCCTTTAAAACAAGGTCAAAATTTTATCCTGCACAATCTAAAGGGCACCACATTGACACTTTTTTCAATATGGTGCACAATGATTTTTCAGAATTGGTAAAAGATTTTAGTAAAGGGGATCTCAGACACAATTTGAATTTTAAAGAAAATTTAGCTTTAAAATGTTTACAAAATAACAAAGATTTAATTATCAGACAGGCTGATAAGGGGGGCGGAGTGGTTCTCCAAAATCGTATTGATTACGAAGAGGAGGCCCACCGCCTCCTTTATGATCCATCTTTCTATAAGGTATTGGATAAAGATCCAACAAATGATTACATCATCCTCCTAAAGGGGTTATTGAATGAAGCCTATAATGATACTGTTATCACGAAAGCTGAATATGAGTTTTTACTTAGAGATTCACCCAAAATCCCAATTTTTTATCATTTGCCCAAAGTTCATAAAAATCAAACTAACCCACCTGGTCGTCCCATAATCTCGGGAATAGATTCCCTCACGGCGAATCTTTCACAATATGTTGATTTCTTCTTGCAAACATATGTAAGTCAACTGCCATCCTATTTGAAAGATACATCTTCTGTTCTCCTGGCTTTTCAGGATTTTGAATGGAAAAGCACTTACAAGTGGATTTCATGTGATGTGCAAGCACTATACACCCACATTCCACATGATAAAGGTCTACAAGCAATTCAATATTATTTACAGTCAGATACCACATTGCACCATCTCAACACTGAATTCATTTTGAAATCAATTGAGTTTATACTGACCCATAATTATTTTTTGTTTTTATCTGAATTTTTCTTACAGGTTTGCGGAACTGCAATGGGAACAAGATTCGCACCCAGCTTCGCAAACCTGTATATGGGTCAGTGGGAGGACCAAAACATCTGGAACAACAACCCCTTCAGCACACAAGTAATCATCTGGCGTCGCTATATCGACGATATACTGTGTGTATGGGAGGGAGATGATTCTTCCATTTGTACCTTCCTGGAATATTTAAATTCCAACGATAGGAACTTGATCTTTACACTAGTGTCTAACCCACTCAGTATTAATTTTTTGGATTTGAATTTGACTGCATTGGACAATGGGAATGTTTCCACCAAAGTATTCTTTAAAGAAATAGATGCCAATAATTTATTAATGGCAAGCAGCAACCACAAAAAATCGTGGATTGCGAATATTCCCAAAGGCCAATTCATTCGTATCAAACGAAACTGTAGTGGAGATGATGACTTTGAGACACAGTCTAAAATACTTTTTGACAAGTTCCTTGAGAGGGGATACTCTAATGCAAATTTGACCAGAGACCTAAATATAGTTCGAAATATGGATAGGCAACTAATGTTAATATCAAAAGTCAAAAAAGAAGAAAATAATTCCCAGAATAATTTAATTGAAGTGCCCTTTATTACCACCTACAATTCAATGAATAAAAAAATTGAAAAGATTGTACAACGGCACTGGGCAATTTTATGCACTGACCCAATTTTAAATGACCAAATCACCAAAGTTCCCAAGTTTATATACAGAAGGGCCAAAAATCTAAAAAATATATTAGCCCCTAGTGATGTGGGTCACACCCACGCCAAGCCCTTAACATGGCTTGGAGATAAACCTATAGGGAACTATCAGTGTGGGAAGTGTTCCATATGCAAATTTATTCATCCAGAGAGGAAAACATTTAGGTCATTTGCCACCGGTGAGAGTTTCGTGATTGATACTTTCATTAACTGTAATTCCACATTTGTGGTATATATGATAAATTGTGAGTGCGGCCTGCAATATATTGGCCGCACAAAACGATGCCTGAAAACTAGAATCCAGGAGCACATTAGAAACATTAAAATAGGTTATGATAAGCACAGTCTCTCCCGTCACTATGCACTTTATCACAATAAAAACCCCTCGAAATTGCAATTTAAGGGGATAAAAGTGGTCCCTAAAGAAAGAAGGGGAGGTGACAGGATTAAAAGTCTCTCACAACAGGAGACATTTTGGATTTATCAAATGAATTCATTGAGCCCTAAGGGGTTAAATGAAGACATTGATATCTGGTCATTGTACTAGCCTTAAGTTTCTGAAATGTCATGTGTCTGTGATTACACTATTTCTCCCTCCTATTTTATAATAATTTTTACAAGAAAAATTTTTTTTATATGTCATTGCTTTGTATCTAACTATGGCTTTTCTTTTCCAGAAGTTCTGCCTTTCATGCGCCGAAAATGTGTTTTGAATTAAATCTGTTTTAGATAAATAATTTTAACATGTTGTATTAACTTGATTGATAATATGTTCTGTGAGACAAGGTATCTTGAACCAAGAGCAATTTGCTACACATGTAACTGATGATGTGGCAATTAGACACAGCATTTTTTGATTGGGTGAAGTGGGGTATATATATGTGTACCTGCCCCCTCATTATGCATACAATTCCCTGAAGAAGTAACCTAGTGTTACGAAACGCGTTGGAAGAGAGGTGTCTATGCTCTTCTCCCCCCATCCTGAGTGATCGTGGACACTGTTTATTAGCCGCCTGCCAAGTATCCCTTCCCGCTGCCAAGCACTGCTGAACTGACACGCACGCTGTGCGTTCCACGAGAAGCATCGCGGAAGCTGCGGAGCGACTCGTGACGTCATCGCCGAGCGCACAGTGAGGAAGTGGCGGCAAACGGTACAGAGATCTACGGACGCTGAATTTTGCGGCTCCATTACCATCCAGAGAGCTGTGTGCTGTGGGGCTTTCTTTACAAGAGACTTTCCCACACTACCCCCAAACGGAGGATGCTGCAAAGGGACAGATAAGACGCTTCCTGATCCTCTGCACGCTGAGATCCATCCGAGGGTGCTGCACAGTGTCATCTTCTGGTGTGGTAAACCAATATACCAACTGCTTGTTGATTCATACTTGATGTACGCAGATATATTTACTTTTAACCATAAAGTCACTATTTTAACCGTATTACACTATGTGCGTTGTGCGCCTTGTCTTTTTGTTTTTTGTCTAGTTCCTGGGGTGTCGAGCCACCCCCAAGAAAGGCTGCAGACTCACGATTAATACAAGATCCACTTTTAAGGTCCACAATATTGTTTGTTTTAGTCACGGTGCACTGTTCACTGGTTATTTACTGTTTACTGGTTATTAGCTGCGCACTGTTATTTTTTTCCTATCCCTACAGACAAGGTAGGGGCTAATTCAGTAAGAGAATTCAAACGTGCTTGGTATAGACATACAGTAAGGTTATCCTAAATATGAATCAAAGCCAAGGATCAAAGGGGGTCTGAGGTTTTACATCAGATAGGAAAATAGGCAGAAAAAGAGGGCCAAGTGGCTCTAACTTTCTAGGTTTCTGACCTCACCAGCTAGTGGTCTCCTAGCCTCCTCTTCCCACCTCTTCTGCTATCTTTCCCATTCACAGCACTCTGCTATCCTTCAGTCCCCCACACTGTTCCTCCATAACCTCTCTCCTTAAGCCCACATACGCTCCTCCTACCAACACTCCCACTCCTCACATACTTTTTATAGTCACTCCCACTCCTTTTACCAACACCCCCAAAATATTTTATTCCCACACATCCCACACATCTCATGCTCACTGCTACAGCTTTCTCCCAATACTCTCACTTTTGTTATGCTCCTTTTCACCAATACACACACACCTATCCACCATCTCACATACTAAACACCGAGACAAAACAGAGCAAAAATTACAAAATTACACCAACTAATACTATCACCCTACAGAAGTACAATAATGGAAAACTACTCATTAATTGCCAAAAGCACTGAAACTCGAATATCCTTCCAAACTCCTAGAACCAATGTCTCTATCACAATGTTATGTTATTTCGGCTTACGATAAAAACGAAATCAACATTATATATAACGTAATAAGAAAAAGCGTATATTCCAACAAATATACCAATACTGTATTCAAAGAGTATAATTCAGATAGGCACACTTAATTACTTATATGAAAACTTGATAGTGTGTATAATACACACTTGAACTCCTGCATGTATATGAAGTGCAGATATTGTGAGTTCAAGTCCTGTAAATGATTTCCACAGTGTGTAAAAGAGTTAACGGGAGGAAGATGCTGGAGTGTGTTAGCCACTCTATTAACCCATCAGGGACGGGATCAACATCCTGGTTCCTTGTAGGTCTAATTATGCTAGTTGCAATTTTTGCACCATAGACACAATTCCATAGACCGTTCCTTACCCCGCATCATCTGGTAAAGGTATGCTATCATCGATTCCAAGTAAAGTATTTTGAATGCTGTATGAGAACCTCATTAGGCGCATCCTGGTATTGCATCCTGGTATTGCGTCCTGCGCAATGGAAGTTGTAAAACAGCTGGCAGTGTATACTGTATATGCAGTAGGGATGGATCCGGGTGAGGTCTCAGCAATGCAGCTTGAAACTTGCAAGGGACACAGAATGGCAAAAATCGCCCAATGCATTTTCTCGCATCCTCGGGGGTAGAAGCAGCAATGAATGATGGGAGTATTTAAACTCCAACTATTGTCGGGGTAACCAATTGTCAAGTGGGGGAAAAAAGTGTGTGTTTATGTAATGGTGGAATGGTTCTGGTTCATGGACCGTCTCGGGTTCCTCTGGGAGTATCGGGTCTGGAACCGTCTCAGCTCGTTCTGGGATCATAGGGTCTCGGATGCCCTGGAGCATCCTTAGAGGCGCACAGGGCCTAAGGAACCTCCATAGTTGAGGTAGATGATGTAGCAGCATCGACCGTCCAGGTATTGGGGTCGGTCACATCTTTGTCTGCGAAAGTGGTAGGCCGCAGCAGCGTGGGATTTAGGAAGCGTGCTCCGGATCTGGCACACTTGGCTCCCCATATCAGGTCACCACCTGGGAAATACCACTGGGGCAGAGGCATTTGAGGTACCTCTTCCCTTCCACTTTCACTACCAGGGGCCCTCCAGCGAGACGGTAGTGCACAAAATCCATCTTTTTAGACATTATCAAGTCTTTCTGTAGACACGGACACAGGAGTAATGGTAAGTTCACTCCTATCTCTTGCCAGGCTCCAAAGAACTGAGGGTGCGGTCGGTCGCATCCGGCTCCTCCTTTGTCTTCAGTAGTCGTTTGGTATTGGCTGTCACAGTGCCCCCTCCCTCTGGTGGAGATTAGAGGAGGGGCACATAGGGACGGCATGACTCTGACTCCTGGCTGAGCCAATCACATCACTTGCATGGGGTTCTGGCTTTCGGGCCGTACACTTGCAAAACTTTTCAAGAACAAGGCGTGCAGCTTTTCTGCAAGCCGCCCATGCAGTTCCCATTCTCGGTGGGAACCGCCATTTTAGATCACTAAATGCGACTTAGATCAATGCGACTCACTGGTGCATTGTCCAACTGTTCATTTAAACCATTGACTATAATGGTATCTAATTTTAAAATCCAATGGGTCTCTAGACTGCATAGGGTCTTGAACCTATCACCACCTAATTTAGAGATAGGGATAAGTTCGAGACCCATGAACTTTAGGGTAGAGGTATCTTTGAAATGTTTATTTCAAAAGTGCTTAGGAACGCAGTGTTATTATGCCTCATTCAAAATGCGATATCTACTGTATGTTCTTAAAAGCGAACAAATAAGGGGCGAGGAGTCTGACTGATACAATATACTATGGGTTGAAACCAGTAATGAAATACACAACCTAACTTGTTCTGCAGTTAATTTGTCCCTTAACAGGGAAAATTGAATTGGTCTTAATATTCTTAAATTAATTATCAGTGATCAGAAATGGTCAGGTTAAAAATCCAGTCCCTCATTTAAAGATACCCATTTTAAATGGCAGGTTACGAGTGTCCATTGTGGAAATTAATGGCGGTAATCTACTGGGAGCCACCCAATTTTTCACACTTTTGGATTTACGAAAAACAACATTGAGTCTTGATGGGAGGTAGTTTTTTAACACTGGGTCTCCCACAAGAATTTGTGTTTCTTAAGAATGGATTTGATGTGGGATGCTGACTGATTGTATTTTGTGTAAACCAAGAAACAAAGAAGTCCACAGCAACATCCAATGTGACAAAAATTCACAGTGAAATATCTACATATCTCTTGATAAAAGGGTCATTTAGTTAACCCTTTGGTCAAAGCGTATAAGCCTGCGAGCCACTTTCAAGGCATGACCATAATATCGCAGGTCCTAACACTAAATAATTAAAATCCTTATTTACCTCTATAATTAGAGGAAGGATGGTCCTGGCATTGAACTTGTCACAACCAGCTGCATGAAAAGAAAACCTGCTTACTTGGACAATGGGGAGGGGCGAGCTGTGTGTTTGATTGAATTTTGTGGCAAATACAGGTGTAGTCTCATTATAAAATGTAACATTAGAGCTGAATTTATTAACAGTTTTCTTTGAGACATTCCCTCTATGTTTAGCCAGTACAGCATTCCTATCCATTCTACTCACTTTGTTATATGAATCTTCAAAAAGTTTACCACTAAAACCTTTGTCAAGGAATTTCACACTTAAGCAAAGCAACTGTCTCTCAAAGTCAGCTCCTAATGAGCAGTTCCGCTTAAGACTGCAGAACTACCCATAGGGAATGTTGTTTAACCATGATTACTCCTCGCGTCAAGGTAATTATTACAAGAATTAGTAAATTAGTGTGTCACAAAGTCACCACACATTGTTCTTTATTTAATAGATATTCAAGTGATAAATTGTTACAACCCTTCATTAACTTTTAGAACAATTCAACTAATCACATTTAACCAAATGATAACTTCAGCGCTGATATTCTCTTGATATATATATATATATATATATATATATATATATATATATATATATATATATATAGACAAAACAAACAAGAAAGTAGCGCCAATAAAAAGTGATAGTGTACTATAATGTGAACAAGTGAAACATGTGTATAATATAATTTGTAAATATAGACTGATAATCATAAAAATATATATAGATGTGCAAATATATAACTAATGTGCAGATATATAACTTGTGATCATAAAATGGCTAATTCAAACAACCAATGAAAGAAAAATATAAAACACATTAATATAACATATGAAAAATAACAATAAAAATAAGATAAGTAAAACCAGTCCCAATAAAAAGTCCAAAGGATATATAGAATAAAATCCAATAAAGGGGGAACTTCAGGCTGCTCTCAAACGGATGAACCACATCCAGTGGAACCTGTAGAAAAGAAAAGAGAGCGCACGCCCCATAGCGTAAAAAGGTAAAAGTGGATAGTGTCCACCGGAAAGATAATGCTCTATGCTTGCAGTACGTCAGAATCGCAAACAACCTGGTGTAGCCTTTCCGTGGATTTTCTGCTGATTGGCTAGGTGACTCACTCGGTGTAGAGGAACAATCCAAGGATTGCGGTGACCTTTTAGCTTGGCGGTGATATTTATTCACAATCGTGCATTTATATTTGTTATCTTGTGAGTGCGATTCTTATCCCTCTCGCCATCCCCCCCAATAAATTGTTACCTTTTTATGCTATGGGGCATGCGCTCTCTCCTCTTTTCTTTTCCATATCTATATCTATATATCTATATCGATATATATATATCTCTAATTGTACGGATTATCAGTTTCATTAACATGATTTTACAGACCCTAAAACCTATTGCATATGGGGATATACCCATTTCCCACTAGAAAATCCCTCCAGAAGCAAAAGCACATGGTGTGTGAGCCCTAATTATAGTCTCAGCATTATGCAAACCGCAACCTCATTTAAAATGTTTGCACATCTCTATTGTTTTATGACATAGCGCCACTTGATAAAAATGGCCCTATACCCAATCTTGTGTTGTGCTGCTTTGTTAGCTGATCTTGGTATGATGATTTAAATGTAGCTAAAGAATATAGAAAAGAAGCAATATGTTGGGCTGTACAGTATATAGATTATATGTAAGTTGTCACCAAAGTTCTGTGTGCAGTCCCAGAGATAACCATCTCTGAAGAAGGTCCCCGGTGTAATAGAAATTCAGTCCAGTCTTTTTTTCTTTTAATTTAACATAACAAAGTTGCCATAAGACCAACAAAAGGAAACAAAGTACTGAATCTCTGTCACACAGGTAAGCTGGAGTCATTTGGAAGGTACATCAGGTTGCACTGATGAATTCAACAGCAACTATACTAACCGTTTACATAATAATGGTAGTGATAATATACGTGAGCACAAAATGCAAAAATGAAAAGGAATATACAAAATTAAATACATAAAAGATGTGATGACATAATAAAAATTAACAGGAAACTTTCACAAAAATAAAAATCAATTACAAATACTGTAGGCAGTTTAAGATTAGCTTTATTTCAGACAATCAGACTAATTATGTTTCATGACAGAAATAGACAAAAAAATACAGAGCTTTCAAACAATTACAATAAAACTGAATAATATAGTCAATGAACGAAGAGCTGTTAGGAGAAATAATCTAATTTGATGGGGAACAAAAATCATACTCAATTCTCACTGCTGCAGCAGACTAAATTAATGTGTTTGTTCACGTTTCACAATGAGGAATAAGAGTCTTCTTTCTTTCTTTTCATTACCGTGGCAACATTTCCTCCAAGTCAGCAATTACATAGGAGACGACAGTCCAAACAGCAGCACAGAAGTTCATCCACTCTGGATTCTGGACTGTCATTGTGTCTCCTTGGGAATGATGAAACCAGAAATATTTAGTGATGTCATCAAGGAGACTTGCACCTAAGACGAGAACAATGGACATAAAGTTAATTGTTTTTGTTTGCCTAAGAAGGCTGCATTATACTGCACTATAATATTTAGTAATGTAAAGTTTAAATATACTCATGAGCTATGACTTAATAATGTTTCCTCTCTGACATACTGTATTGGCACATTAATCAGACAGACATTATCAAATAAGCAGTTTGAAAGTGTTTATTAGCTCATATTACGACCCAGATTATATGTAGTGAAAATCTACAAACTACTGTATAACAAGATTTTTTTTCCCCTTTACAACTCACAGGTTTATGGAGCAAAGGTTCAAAGTTTGCGTATCATGCCCCCTTGTCATGTGTAGAGGGAAATATTTAATTATAAAGTAGATATAATAACAATCCATATTAACCAATCATAGTCACGTCCATCTATTCTTTCCATTTAAAGAGATAATAGAAAAATTTGACATTTGTATGATGGGATAAAACACAAAAATTAGAATAAGCTAGCACTCACCCTGCCTACTATAATTCAGCTGGAGGTGCTATGATCCTGCATCTATACCGCAAGATGCAGACAACTATACAAAAACCATAGTGAATCAGCAGTCAAAAACTAAATCAAAGAAAATTAAGGACATACTGTTATGGGAGTCCAGGACAATTACACCAGGGATCAGTACACTAGACAGAACAGAACATATTGGAAAAAGTTTCCACAAATCTGCAGTACATAAGACACATACACAAACTCACTCAATTGGGGTAACTGGGGAATTACCTAAAGCCCTAAATGTGGGGACCTCCGTCTTGAAGCTTACCCCGATACACCTTCCCAACTTGCGCCCCTGTCCTCGGTAGTATGAGCAGCCCTGCCTTGCTCTCTACTAGCTAGCAGTTTTAAATTCCCACTGCTGCACTCTCACTCCAAACAGCTCAGGCTGACGGTCCACATAAAGACCGCAGCGCCACCGGATGCTCCAGACCCCTGTACTGGGTTACCTCGGTACCCTTCTGCTGACCCCTTGTCAGATCTATCAGCTCTGTCAACCTACAACCTTTACAAAGGTCCAGAATGACTCTCTTGAGACTGGGGAGATGGAGTATTTATACCCCTGTCCAATCAGGCAGGTGCCAGCTAGTCTGGATAGGAACAATAGTCCTGGTCTCTGCACATGGCCACAGACACAGTTGATGAGATTACTGGGGTTGAAGTTGGGCCAGGAAACCCAAAATGGCATGCTTAAGTATAGCCATTCCTATCCTTAACATAGTCCACAGGATGCAAGCAGATACAGTACAATTCCCACACAATTCCCCTCCAAAGTCATACAATATAGATATAGCCCCAGGGTTTACAGCTTTCTTGCAGAACATGTCCACTCAGCAGGTGGTCGATCTTTCCCTGGTTCCTCAACAATGGATCAAATCCCATCACAGTGTCCAGGCCTACAGTACCAAACTCTGATGTGATTACAGCTCAGTTTGCAAGAGAGTTAACCAGTGCAGGTCCATCCTCCTGAAGAGAGCTGTGCATCCCTGTTTTACATACTGTAAGAATAACATACTGTATATAGGACTGGTACAATAAATTGTGCATACATAAATAAATACATCATATTGTTGACAGGTAGGGGTAATGGCGGGCTTAACCTTTATTTAAGAGCATCCAAATCTACCCCTACCGTCACACTTACATTAAAGAAGAAAGTGAGACCAAAAGGAAAATGTATCAAAAAAATCAGCAATACAGGAATACATCATACAGGGAAAGGAAAAGTTAGCAGACACACACTGTTATATGCAGGCTGACAACGGGGCTAGGAGGCCTTGACATGTTGCTCTTTTGTGCTCATATAACAGTGTGTGTCTGCTAACTTTTCCTTTCTCTGTGTATGCTGATTTTTTCTGTATTTCTGCTTTTTTTTATGGAATGAAACAAACATCTGTTACACTATCAAGAGGTTAACATGGTTCTCTCACAACATAATGCAGTTCACATATGAATTATACCAGGGGTGCGCAATCTTTTCCCCCTGCACCCCCCTGCTGGCTCACGCCTCCCTCTCCTTCCCTTGGTCACAACGCCATGGCAACCAGAGCCTTCGCCGCTCACCTGGCATTTAATTTAAATGCCTTCGGGAAGCGTGCGGGGCCTCTGTAAACCCTGCGCCCCCTGCAGAGAATCTCGGGGGTGCGCCCCCAGTTTGCACACCCCTGAATTATACTACAATATACTTCGCATATTATATTCAGTAGCTTTCACATATCATAATCACACCAATGTACTGTTACTCAAAAGTACATTTAGTAGTGTTAAAGTCCAAATGTAGAAAAAGTAACAAAACCAAAGAAAGACCAAGTAGCCTATGTTCTTTCAGTCAGAAATTATATTGTAAACTGTTGGAAAAATGAAACGACAAGGTTGCAGTTTTAAGTGAATTGTAATTTGGATCTTATTTCTATTTTAATGTAAGGGCGCTGAATCAGGTAAAGGGAAAACGACAACAAATAAATAAATTACATTCTAAAATGTCTAAATACATCATGAACTAAGCTAAAACAACCTTAGTACCAACCCGGCTATTTTTAAAACTTGAAGTTAATTCTTTTGTTGCAACACATCACAGCAAAATTCCATTTAATTCAAAGGTGCAGTCATACGTAACAAGCAAACAAATCAATATAAATATACAACTTATAAGTGTCATCTGTCGCCATAGAACCATCAATCTTCTTTAAATGAAATATTTCACTTGATTCATGTAAATAATTTATGCCGTTTGATTATTTTTAAGGTGCGTTTCGAATCTCACTCTATCTAATAATGCTAATTACTTTATAAACAAGAGGAGAGACCTAAAAATGGACTTTTACATTCTAAAATTTTTTCCTAAAAAACCCCCCAACATTTATTAAACATTTTGCCAAAGCACTTTGGAATGTATTTTAGAACTATTTAAACAAATGATTGAGAAACTAACTTGAAGAGGGCCATAACTGGACATAGTAATATCAAACAATGTAGAAGTAATAACAAATACTCAAGTGGGAGAATATTTGGGAAACAGTGACCATAACGTGGTCTGTTTGAAGTAATGTTTAGAATGGCAGATTATAATCAACTAAAGAAGGATCTACAAGAAATACATTGAGATGATGTTCTTGAAGGAAAATATACAGAAAATAAATGAGCGATCTTTAAAACATTGTTAGATTAGTACACTTATCCGTATATATCAGCAGTTGCCAACTCCAGTCCTCAAAGGTCACCAACAGGTCAGGTTTTAAGGATATCCCTGCTTCAGCACAGGTGGCTCAATCAGTGGCTCAGTCGTTGACTGAGCCACTTGTGCTGAAGCTGGGATATCCTTAAAACCTGGCCTGCTGGTGGCCCTTGAAGACTGGAGTTGGCCATTCCTGGTATATACCAGGGTAATGTATAGTATAAAAGAAACAAATCAAAACCAATGTGGCAAAATCAGGCCTGCACAACTCGTAAAGTGAGAAGGGCCGAACTGCTCCAAGGAAAAAAAATTTGTGCCGCACAGGTAAAATCATCATCATCACCATCACAGTCGTCGTCGTCGTCGTCGTCGTCGTCATCATCCTCATATATCTCCCCCAGCATCTCACACCCTCATCCTCATATCTCCACCAGCACCCCTCACTATCAACCTTTGCTATACTCCCCATCTATCTCTCATACCCCCATCTCTCTCCCTCACCCACACACATAATACTCCCCATCCACATCAAACACACAATAACCCCCTGCACAACACACATCCCACCCCCCTGCACCTCACATCCCTCTCCCCCTGCACCTCACATAATTCTCCCCCCCTGCACCTCACATCACTCTCCCCCCATGCACCTCAAATCACGCCCTTGCATCTCACATCACTCTTCCCCCTGCACCTCACATCACTCTCCTCCCCTGCACCTCACATCACTCTCCCCCCATGCACCTCAAATCACCCCCTTGCACCTCACATCACTCTCCCCCTGCACCTCACACCACTCTCCCCCCATGCACCTCAAATCACCCCCTTTGCACCTCACATCACTCTCCCCCCTGCACCTCACATCACTCTCCCCACGCACCTCAAATCACCCCCATGCACCTCCAATCACCCCCCATGCACCTCCAATCACCCCCATGCACCTCCAATCACCCCCTGCACCTCCAATCACCCCCTGCACCTCCAATCACCCCCCCTGCACCTCCAATCACCCCCCCCTGCACCTCCAATGACCCCCCTGCACCTCCAATGACCCTCCCCTGCACCTCCAATGACCCTCCCCTGCACCTCCAATGACCCCCTTGCACCTCCAATGACCACCCTTGCACCTCCAATGACCCACACTGCACATTCAATGACCCCTCCCCTGCACCTCCAATAACCCCCCTTGCACCTCCAAAGACCCCCCCTGCACATCCAATGACCCCCCCTGCATCTCACCTCCCCCCCCTCCCCTGCATCTCCCCTCCCCCCTCCCCTGCACCTCCCCTCCCCCCCTCCCCTGCACCTCCCCTCCCCCCCTCCCCTGCACCTCCCCTCCCCCCCCTCCCCTGTACCTCCCCTCCCCCCCACCTCACGGCGCCAGAGCAGGCAGGACAGCACACTCGCGGGCACAGGAAGTGCCACACGCATAGAGCGTGCAGTCCTGAGAGCAGGAGCAGGCTCGAGGGGGAGGAGGGGGGGGAGAGCGGGCTCCCGGGCGCCGTGAAAGCGGGATCGTGGGGGTGAAAGCGGGCTCGTGGGGGGGGAAAGCGGGCTCGGGAGGGAGGAGGACGGGGAAAGCGGGCTCGGGAGGGAGGAGGATGGGGAAAGCGGGCTCGGGAGGGAGGAGGACGGGGAAAGCCGCTGCAGACCGCACAATGAGTGCAGGCGGCCTGCGGCCTGCGAGTTGTGCAGGCCTGGGCTAAATGAACAGGTAGAGGAAGAAATAGAAGGAAGAGGCGGGCATTTAGATTGTTGAAAAAGAAAAAAACAAAGCGCACTCAAAGGGTTAATAAGTAATTATATTGTTATAATAAAAGTGATAAAAAAAGTTGCAAACATTGCAGACAAAGGATTGGGAATAAGGAGAAGGCAGAGGTGACCAGCTAATTATTTGCATATAGCAAGGAGGAGCCCGTTGCAAAACATATTAAAAGAGGAAGCCACAACCTTTACAGTACATTAGCAAACATTCTGTTAATACAGGAATATGTACAAAGGCGGCTTAATAATTAAGGTGAGTAAAAGCACCTGCCCCAAATACCATGCACCCAATGGCTCATAAGGAGCTAAATTCAGTCATAGCTAGTTTATATTCAAGGACTCCATTTCCACAGGCTCAGTACCACAAAAATGGCTTAAAGCAAACGTGGTGCCTAAATGTAATAATGTAATAAGAGAGCAAGATCACAACAGGGGAATTACAGACTTGTAAGCCTTACATAAACAGTGGGGAAGCAACTAGAAGGTTTATTAATGGATAATGTTCAGGAACACCTTATTTATAACAACACTATTAGTCAGCATGGATTTATCATGGATCGGTTATGGCAAACTAATCAAGTTTGAGGCGGTAAGTAGGAATTTAGATCAAGGCAATAGATGTGGTTTACATATATTTTGCCAAGCTTTTTGTCATGGTGCAACTCAAGAGGTTAGAGTACAGGATAAAGGAAATTAGTCTGGGTTAAAATATTTGCACCTGAATTGAAAATTGGTTGAAGGATAGACAGAGAGTTGTCATAAATTAAACCTTTTCAGATTGGCCTTATGTTGTAAGTGATGTACCTCAAGGTACAGAACTAGGGCCACTGCTTTTTAACTTTTTTATTAATGACCTTGATATTTGCCACGTCTTTACTGATGACACTAAATTATTTAAGTTAGTAAAATCAGAGTAGGATGTAAATTATCTCCAGAAGGACTTGGAAAGCTGCAATCTTGGGCAGGTAAATAGCAGGTGAGGGTTAACACATACACATGTAAGGTTATGCATTGAGGAATAAAGAATAATCATGGTACCTATAAACTAAATGGAAAATAATTACAGTAGGTCAATCCTTGGGATGGATCGAGCAGGGTTAGCAATAGTGCTTAATATTAGGAAGTAGCTGCAAAGGATAGTAGGATATAGTCATACATACAATAGGATATTGATGGAAGGGAATACAGCCTAATGATGTCATTGTATACATCTTTAGTAAGACCACACTTTGAATGGGACACAGCTCCATTAAAAGATATGGAACTGGAAAACGTGCAGAGAAAAGATACTAAATGATGGTTGTTTACATTAGGAAAGAGGCATCTAAGAGGGGGGTGTGAGAACTATTTGCAAATATAGTCAAGGTAGACACAGGGAACTTTAAAGGGAGTTTTTCATCCCATAGACCGTACAAATGCACAGGGTCATCCCTTGAAATGGGAAAAAAGGAGATATTCCGGCAACGGAAAGGATTCTTTACAGCAAGGGAGGTTACAATATGGAATTTATTACTGAGGGATACTGATGGCAGATACAGTAGATATGTTTAGGAAAAGGTTAGACATCTCTTTTTTTCACATTATGCTTACTACAGTAGTTACAGCTTTTCATTATTACCATGATACAATTGGAAAAATGGTGGACAGTTAATGGTGAAATTATAAGGACTACAGCCAGTATTCTGTTTGCTGTTATAGCATCTTACAGAAAAAGGTCTTATGACATTTATCCTGTATGTCAGCGGTGCGCAAAGTGGGGGGCGCGACCCCCAGGGGGGGCGGGAGATTGTGCTGGGGGGGCGCGGGCAGTTGCAGAGGCCCCGCGCTCTTCCCCCAGGCATTTAAATTAAATGCCGGGGGATCGCGTGAGGCCCCTGCAACTGTTTACTTACCGGGATTCAGCCGTCTGTGTTGCGTCGCCATGGCAACGCGGCGTTGATAGACGCCGCGGCACCATGTGCCCTGACGTCACACGCCCACGCAGCGTCATCTGACGCGTCTGAAGGAAGGCAGGGGGGCGCGAGAGCCGGGGGCAGAGAGACAGGGGGGCGCAGCACAAAAAGTTTGCGCTCCCCTGCTGTATGTTATTCAGATGTGATCACTTTACCTACAGTGTTGTAGGGGTCTACTCTATGCATCAGTGTCAAATAAAGATTGTTTTCCTACGCTGCTACATTTTCAGAAAATAATTGCCTCACATGCAAGAAACCGGTCTGGTGCCAAATGTTAAACTTATGCCCCTTTGGATCTGGCAGATTTTTTTGATGTAAAAAGACAAAAATAATTATGCACAGAGATGCAGACTTGAATGCATTTAATTATATTTTGTGCACCGGTACTGCACAACTCTCCGTCCACTACTCCTGCTGACACTCCTCAATAGAGATGGGCAAACGTTTGGGCAAAGTTTAAATCTACTGCGAAAATGTCATTTCTTCACCAGTTTGTCTTTTTGCCAATAGAGAGAGATTTAGAAAATGAGCATAGCGGAGATACCTTTCAGCTCTAGTGAAGAAACGCCCCCCACTCTCCCCATATAAAGTTTGTCTGAGTGAACTCTAGTGGTGAAAGGGGTAATTGCATGTTTGCACATTTGTTTGCAGTGGTTTCAAACTTTGGTGAAAGGTTCCTCCATCTCTAGAAGTAGCAGCAAGGGATTTTTTAAGCGAGTCAGAGCAAACTATTGTAGATATGGTCCTTAGGCGAAATTGTTGAATAACAAAATGTTAGAACAATCTTTAGTGGATATGGGAAGAAAAATAAAGCGTTGGGCAAAAGTTGAAGAAACTTTGACACATTCGCCATCTGTACTCCACAAGTCACAAGCTGAGGAAAATGGGGCAAGATTGGACCAAAGTATGTAAAGGTGCAGGATGAAAATGCGCCAGTTTTTCTCCAAAATTGCCTAGATTCATAGACGCTTCTCTTTTGTAGAACTTCATGGTCCTTAAAAAAACTTAAACTGCAAACATAATAGAAACCTTCCATTATAAAATCCATTACCTCTTAAGTATATACAAAGAGTAACCATTACCTTTTTTCCCCTGCAGAAAAAAATACAAGTCATATTTCTGCTTTTATTTCTACCGGAAAGAAATGATGTTCCTCTTAAAGGATTGATACTGTAGGTATCATGACATAATGGATATAATTGATTGCAAGTTCTTGAGAGGCACAGAAGAGAGTACAGGATGGAAGTCATCTTCTTTAAAATGACACCATTCACTGTCAACTAATTTTCTATTTGTTTATCACATTGTGAGTTGGAATTTTTCATGTAAGTAGAAAAAATTCTCAGTGCGCTGCCATATTGTCTTCCAACAAAATACTAATGTACAGTAATACATGATACTGTAAAAAATCTATGGGTTTTCTTCAGGGCTCATATGGGTTGAAATGTCAGGTTTTTTATCTATTATATCCTTGAACAAGGCATTTCATTAATTTATTGGAGTATTTATTTTCCTTAAAATAAATAATGCTATTTTCAAATCCGAATACCAGACAATATTAGTGTTTTAATACTTGGGAGTGTACAAAGCTATCAATTGCATCTATAATTAGAAGCACATTATTCTTCAGCAATAAATGACAAGATATGTTTTAAAATGCTGGGCATTGCATTCACTTGAAATTTGCAAGTGAGGAATGTATAACTGAAAAAAAGCTAATTACTCTATAAAGAATCAATACTCCAAGACAATTCCTAGGAAACAGTACTGTATTTTTAGCTAGTGCTTCATTGAAGAGCTGGTTAAAAAGCTTAATAAGCTGCTATCTGCAATATCAAAGGATGCTCTTTAGCATGTAAATTAACTACATTACGTTGACTTCTTGATGAATCAGACAAGGTCAAGTTTCTACTGCTATACAGGCCTGAATATTCAACAAATCGTAAAGCTTTTTTATTAGTACTACAACCAGGCACAATATGTTATGGTGAATAAATAGGTGGCAAAAACTGTCCACCGTATTGAAACAGCAAATAAAAATACCATTTTGAGACAAGTGAACGTGCTCACGACAGGTCTGCAACCCTGCCTTTCCCCATTACCGCTTAGCATATGCTTCATCTGCCGACAGGAATTCTGGGTAATGACATGCAAATGAGCATACAGCATCACCTTTTACTTCTTGTCCGTTAGTACCAAGAACATTCACATTGTCATCAATTTCTAACCATATATAAGACTGCAGATAATATGAAAGATTTCACATTCGCTAGAATCTTTTGTAAATATTAACAATCTCTAAGTGATAGACTCAATAACCACTATAAAGTACACTGCTGTAATATTAGTGGTAAACTGGAGGTAGAACTTGTATCAAATTTCAAATAATCAACATTGGGCATGGAAAAAATGAATAGTAAGACATTTGTAATGTCCTATTGCACCCCCAACTTAGCTGTTAAATAATGTTACAAATGTTTCCATGTATCTTTACTATATTCCTCTTTATATAGTTCATCAGGCAGGATGTGCTCATTTATGAGAGGGACTTGAGGTCTGGCAATGAAAGTGAGAAGGAATGAAGTTGAGGCGATTGGTACTGTACCTTTTCTTAGTCACTTATGATTATTTTTAAATCATTTGTTAATGTTAGTTTGTATACATGATAAACTGAGACATACAGTAGGATGGGTTTAATCTAGCTCGTCCCCTTTGTTGATACAGCACAACCCCGTTATAGCGTGATCCGCTACAACGTGGATCCGCTATAACGCGGTGTAAGCGTGGCTCCCGTTTTTCCCGTTTAAAAAAAAAAAAATTGGGAGGGCAAACTTTAATAACACATCAAGGTATCTTCACCCTATTAGGTGAAGTTTCATTGTATCAGACGGGCAAAGCAAAGTAAATGGATTGGTGTGACTGTAACACTTGTTTACCACAAGGTGGAGTGATAGAATACAATTGTATCTAACTGCATTTCTACTGTTATAGTGGGTAGATTCAAGCATAAGTGTTAGACACTGGAAAGAAAGAGTCCTAATCAATGCACACTACTCTACTAATGAAAATAAGTAAATTTTATTGGAAAGAACTTAACTACAGAAAATAGTACGATTAAAACCTAAATAGGAGCACTATGATGTAAAGTGACCCTGTAAGTCACAGTCCTCATACATATCGTTATATTCCACTGTCTCAACTAGTGGCTGCCTTGCATGGCCCACAACTTAGTTTAGCTCGCTTATAGATAATTGTTTATATTAATAAGTAAAGGTAAGTTGACTCATGGTAATATATGTGTCATTCTTTTAGCTCAATTCTCAGTGTAAGGAGTAGTAGAAGGCACATGTCAGCCGTGCATAAAGTATCAGTGCCTATTTAGACCCTTAAGGGTTTCTCACAGACCCAACCATATGCTTGTCTTATTCCCAAATACAAGGGTTAGGAAACAACCATAATTGCTTGATTGTAACCAGTATATTGAGTCCTAAAGACATTTTTCTAAAGATGAGCACAGCTTATCAGGTAAGTTATAGAGCTGGTTAAGTGAGCACTCAAAAAACTGTACTCATGATATACGCAGTGCTAATAACCATCCAGACCACATGAGATTTCATCAGAGCACTGCCCTGTATGAGTCATAGCCCCAATGTTTGTAATCATAATATTCTGTCTCAACTAGTGGTTGCCTTGCATGGCCCTGTTACACACACACACACACACACACACACACACGCACACACACACTGTCCCCTCAGTCTGTCACTGTTACACACACACACACACTCATTGTTCCCTCAGTCTGACACTGTTTCACACACGCACACACACTCATTGTTCCCTCAGTCTGTCACTGTTACACACACACACACGTTCGTTTTACTAACAAAACACGTAGAAGTGTAAACGAACAGTTTCTTGGCAAGTATTATCCCCCAGCTTACTACTGTGACTTGTCCGGTTAGACTTCAGCTTTGGAACTGAGCCAGCGCGGGTTGGTCATGGTTCACGGCAAAACCCTTTGACGTCTGTGTGCTGCAAGTGGCGTCGTGGAGTCAGAGCTCATACTGTGGGACTCCCCCAGAGTCGCTAGTTTATTGGGGTGGCACTGATTCATTCTGCTGTACTGCTGAACTGGTACAGAGTTTGCCGCCTTAAAGGGACAGTATGCTTGTGAATCTTCAAGAAGCAGATGTGTTCCTGGATTGAGTGTCCACACCAGAACCCTGTTCAGCCTGTTTAAAGAACCTTTTGCAGTGACTGGAGGAGGAGATCCGTAGGATTAACTGACGCTCGCCAGACGTATTTGATCCATCATCAGAGTGGTAACAAGTACCCAGAACATGCCCTGTTCAACTGATTTGTCCTTGCTGTATGTGCATATTATACCACTTTAATATTTATAATTATATCTGTACTATTTTACACTATAAGAGGTCGTGTGCTGTCTTTTTTCTTCACATCAGATTTGTATTTAATATGCTCACAAAAACACATAGGGGCTTACTCGGTAGGCTGTGGTGGCTACCCCATTGAAGTCAATGGGGCTTCCTGTGCAATAGCTGTTCTAGCGCTGATGCAGCGCTAACTGAATAAACCTCATAGGGTGGATTCACTATGTTCCGATACAGGATATCAGAGATTGATCCCGCATTATCTGCCATTTAAGTCAATGGCAGTTAATATCAGACCTAGCGGCCTGAAACCCCTTATTGTAGCTTAGTGAATCCCTAATTTATGGCATACAAGGCATGATTTCCTTCTCCTATGTCTTTCTTACAAGTATACTATATTTAGATACTTCACAGTAGAAACACTGTTAATATTAGACACTCTAAGGTAAAAATGAGGGATTACTAAACGCCCAACATTTTAGACTTAAAAATGGCAGAAAAATAATATTGAGATAGAAAAGTAATCATGCCAAACTCAAACAGCAAATTTGATCTTTACCAAAAAAGCAAGAGCTACTGTACCAAGAACCTAAATCCTAGCTGTAAAACCAAACCCTAATCCTAGACCTATTATCCACTTGAAACATAATCAGAATAAAAATCATAAACAAAGGTGAACATTAAACCCTTAACCTACACACGCCTTATCATAAAACACATATAATGAAACGTACCCAAGAAGTATAACTGTAGCCCTATCCCAAAACAATAACTAGCCCTACACCAAAACCTAACTCAGCACTAAATCTTCTTATAACCCCATTAGACATCCTAACCCTACCCCCACACATGTGCCTAACCCTTTTGTAAGTCCTAACTCTAATTCTAACCATTAACTTATTCTAACTTTAACACTATCTCTAACTCTATTTGTAACCCTAATCCTGTTTCAAACTCTAACCTTAATTATGACCCTAAACCTACAGCACCTCAAGCCTAGCTCTGACGCCTAGAAGGTGGAGCTAACACACTAGCAGGAGCCAGAAAAAGGAAGGCAGCACTGCTACAGTACTTCCCACTAGTAGATATCATGGAATTGTGGGGCTGAGAGGGGGGTTTCCCAGCACAAAATACAAAAAGAACCCGCTACCCTCTCCTCCTCCTTTTTGATCTCCTCCATGGGGCTTTTACCATTGGAGCCCTCCCATCCACTACCCTGTGGCTGCCTTTTGCCCAGCAATGAAGGGGTTCAATTAGTAGCTTTTTATTCTAACCAGCACAATTACAAAGAGCTTTACTAAGGAGCTGGGGACAGAAGCAGAGAAAAGCCACACGCTTGTCATAAAGAAATGTATATTGTTGTGGTTGTCAGAATAATACTCCATATTGTAAAATAAAGAAAAAATACCTAAATTTCGAATAGATCTGAGAAGTTACACAAATAACAAGTAAAGTTAATTTCATAGTAGTTTGGTCATTCCAATTATCCAGGCTTCTGCATATAATTTATAAAAAAAATATCTAATTATGTCTGAATAGTGTATCACTAGGACTAGAGTGTGGAAATGTAATTTACATTCTTGATTAAAAAAAACCTTCAAAATATGAAACAAAATATAATGAATCCACTTATTTAGGTGTTCCTGGTTCATTATTGTACTTATGATGAGGCTAGAATTGACTACATTTTTTTTATGCAAATATACAGTTTTGAATTAGTTAGAGATTTCCAAACTGTCTATTTTAAAAGCAGGGTGAAGCAAATGATCATTACTACACATACAAGTAATCAATACAAGCACACAAGTAGTATGTATGAAATTAATAATAATAATAAAAAATAAATATTATAAATATTACAATTTGATTCCATAATCAAATTAAATAAAAATGCAAAAATGAGTGTTGAACTATATAACTTTTAATTTGGCTATTATTGCCCATTTACACCATCGAACCCGATTTACTATTTTGCTATGGAGATATGGGTAGCACCTCAAAGAATACTAAACACAGTAGGGTGAAAATGAGTAGTATCTACTTTTGAGCTGCTCACTTCTGGCACATGTAACTAATCTATTTATTATCATATCTCACAGGAATATCAGATGTGCTCCACAAGGAACATTAAACTGTCAACCAGGAAGTGGAAGTGGTCTGCTTTTCAAGAAAGCGAGGTGGAGGGAACTTCTATAGGTATTTTCACTAATTCTGGTGCTACATGAAGCGTATGCACAAAGGTGGCTGCGGTGCAACAGAACAGGGACAAAAATATTCACTGTGACATCTGCCAGAGTGCCAGGCACATACTGAATTAAAATACTTTATTTTACAATAAATAAAACTCTACAAACTGCAGGATGTTATTCCACTTGATTCCCAAACCACACCAAGTGTTATTGGGTTGACAAGCTTAAGGAACCTTAGGAATGGACTATGGTGTTAGACCCCACAGGATCAGAAGTTGAATCCAAACACCCTCTGTTATTCAGAACTACAGCTCTAGCAGTGTGAGCTAAACCTGCTGATGCCAAGTACCACTGAATACTTAGGTTTGAGCTTTAAATCTCGTTGAGTGCTCATACCTGTACAAAGCACTTTACACTTTTCAGGGATAGAGAAGCATATCTAATAAGTAGTCTTCTGCCATGAGACACAGACTGGTGTGGCAAGACACCTTACAGTCCATATATTTGAATTGGCTGTAATGTATGCCAGCACTGAAGGCACAACACTGCTTAGTAAATATAGCCCACTGCTTTATGCTTTATTAGATTAGAAGTACTAACTGAAGTAACAAGTACACTTTCTTTCTTATACTACTTTCTATCTGCATCTGTTTTATTTGCTGTGCTACACCTTGTTTTTACTTGTGTGCGTGTGTGTTTCAGAAAACGTGTTTTATTTAATCTTTGTTAGAATATGAAGAGAGGGAGAGAAAATGCAGTCCTTAAGAGATGCATAATGACCTGGACAAGGTAACTTTTAAAACATATACAATTAAAATGAATGAGGAAATACCTCCAAAGATCTGCAAAAGAGAGGAATACATTAATGTAATACAATGTATCTGTACTGTATTAACCTAAGTGAGTTAACAAGTTATACATTTATCAAGAGACAGAATGAAGTGAATAATAAAAGAAAACGTAATTATAAAAAGCAATCTGAGGGTGATTAAACCGAAATATGTATTGGTCCTAGTAGTCAGACCTACTTTTTAGTGGTAACCTAAGCAAAATGATAAGCAATGAACAAAGCCTGTAAATTTATATTTGCAGAACAAAAGAATCCTGATTTTAGAGCTTGTTTAATAATTCAGATAACAAATTAAAAATGCATTAAATCACAGGTTGGCTTATTCAGATGTGCAGTTACCCTGAAAGAGACCCTATCCGCTTAAATGTGTGGAATGGAACAGGGACAACTCACTGGTGCAATATTCCTAGATTTTGCAAAGGCTTTTGATACTGTTGATCCTGCTATCCTGCTTAACAAACTCCAGTGCTCTGGATTAGGGGAACATGCTTTAAACTGGTTACATTCGTACCTATCAGGTAGATCCCAACATGTGTCCATCTCAGGCTTTAACTCCAACCCCATGAATATCACCTGTGGTGTCCCACAAGGTTCTGTTCTGGGGCCCCTACTCTTCTCAGTGTTCATCAATGATCTTCCCACAGCTTGTAAGGAAGCTTCAATGCACATGTATGCAGATGACACAATCATATATGCACACAGCCATAGCCTCTCCGACCTTGAACACATACTTCAATATGACTTTTTGAGACTCGAAAATTGGATTTCCAAAAACAAACTGTTTTTAAACAGTGACAAGACTGTAACAATGGTACAGTATTTGGAACAAGACTAAATTTTTAAAGCTTCCAGTGACAGAGCTCAAGATCAGATCCAACGCTAACACCACCCTAACTCCTGGTACTAGTTTTAAATACTTGGGCATATGGTTGACTCCCACTTAACATTCGGGATGCACATTGATACCCTGACATCCAAAACCTATGCCAAACTAGGTGTACTTTAAAGGAACAAATTTTCCCTAAGTCTGCTGGTCAGAAAGCGTATTGCACAGCAGATGCTAATAACAATTATCGACTATGGGGACATAGTATACGGCTCGGCACTCCAAACCCATCTTAGCAAACTTGGCACCCTCTACAGTTCAATATGCCGTTTTGTTCTCCAATGCAACTACAACACACATCACTGCGAAATGCTCAAAGAACTAGATTAGTCATCACTTGAGTCTAGAGCAAAGTTCATCTTTCCTGTCTTGCCTTCAAATACTTTCTGGGCAAGCTACACATCTATCTGAACAAGCTCCTCACCCCTACCTAATGCAGCACTTATCATCTGAGATCTGACTCCAAAAGACTGTTCATGGTCCCAAGGCTCAACAAAGAAGCCGGCCGTTCCTCCTTCTCTTGCCGTGCACCCCAAAACTGGAACAATCTGCCAGAGAGTCTCACAGCTGCCACCAGTCTAAGTTCTTTAAAACTAAAGCTCTCACATTTTAATCTTGTCTGTAACTGTTACATACGTCTATCATATATATTATCTTTAACCGTGCATGCAATGTCTTGTAAATAATGTATACCCTGTTCACTTATGTAACTGTATTTGTAACCATGTATTATTTGTCATCTTAACTCTATGCCCAGTACCTACTTGAAAATGAGAGGTGACTCTCAATGGATTACTTTCTGGTAAAACTTTTTTATAAATAAATAGATACATAGGTACAGAGAAGGGATTTAATTTCCCCTGTAAAATCTATATAAACAAGATTGCACAGATCTGGTCTAATAAGATGAAAATGTATAACATCCAGATAGTACCAAGAATATTCTTCTAGAAATATTAATAGTGCTTGCTTGTCGAACCGCAGTTATAACTATGTAATCCCTAGAGCAGCAGAGGTGTTACCCGTACATCGTACCTGGGAACAATGGTCTTACCCGGTATCTCGTATATGAAATCGGTGTGGAGCCGCTTATGCTCCCTGTAACTGGCCAAGTGCTCAATCAGCAGGCACTGTAAAAGGATCTGTACTGTCCGTGTGCATCGCTCCAATCACAAAAATGCCAAAGTGAAAAAAATGGAGCGTTCATGGGACCGCAACCCCGTAGAAATAGAAGAGCTCACCAGGTATAACAAAATGTAAACTATTTATTGGTTACATACTAAAAAACACAAAAACAAAATACAAAAAAAAGACAGGGAATCTCCTCCCACGCGTTTCATACCAAATAGGTGCTTTTTTAAGTAGTACCTCTCCAGGTCCAGGAGTGTAGATCACTTAAACATTAATTTCTCTATACAAATTGGGAGATTTGGCCAATTTGTCATACTACTTGTTACCAGTTGCTCGAACTGGATCCTACATTGGGATATTTTACTGAAATAAAAGATGTGGTTTATATGAGACTTTCGAGTGGTAGATTTCAGAAACAATTTCTAACTTTTGGATTAATAATCATTCATGTAGGCCTTTTATAAACATTTTACCTAAAATCCACAAAAATGTATATAATCCACCAGATAGACATGTTATATTGGACAGTAACTCAATATTAACAATACAATAAGACCACACCACTCACCATAATTAAGTTAAGTAATTTATAAGATACAGGTGCATATAGGGGAAGCGCATAACCATTTAATAAACAGAGGTAAGTGATCCAAGAATCACTAGATAGCCCCTATTGTCTGCACTCTATTGTTTCAGCAAAATAGTCAGACTGCATTGTCCTCAGATACAAATATCTCACCATGAAAAGGCACAGACTAGTTGCAATATATGCTCCCACAACTAAGGGTAAAAAGGTACTATTAAAAGCCACCTAATGGGCAAAAAATAACACAATTTTATTGTACAGTATATAAACTACGACGAAAAACAGTGAAAATATATACAGTGCATGAGGTTAAAAATTCCCAATAATGAGTAGGTGGGCAATAACCATGTAATAAATAATTGCCATCAATATGAATCAACATTAATACGTATACATGGCAAATAATTGCAGCCCATGATCGTCTTGATCTGCAAGTGCAGAATAGTGGAAATATACTAATGACTGCATATATCAAGTTATGAGTAGCAATATATATAGTGGGAGTCAAACCATATGCCCAGGTATTTAAAACTAGTAACAGGAGTTAGGGTGGTGTTAGCGTTGGTTCTGATCTGGAGTTCAGTCACTGGAAGCTATAAAAATGTAGTCTTGGTCCCAAATACCATTGTTACAGTCTTGTCAGTGTTTAAAAACAGTTTGTTTTGGGAAATCCAGTTTTCGAGTTTAAAAAAGTCAGACTGAAGTATGGTTTCAAGGTCAGAGAGGCTATGGCTGTGTGCATATAGGATTGTGTCATGTGCATACATGTGTATTGAGGCTTCCTTACAAGCTGTGGGAAGATCATTGATGAACACCGAGAAGAGTAGGGGCCCCAGAACAGAGCCTTGCGGGACACCACAGGTGATATCCAGTGGGTTGGATTTAGAGCCTGAGATGGACACATGTTGGGATCTACCCGATAGGTAGGACTGAAACCAGTTTAAAGCATGCTTCCCTATTCCAGAGCACTGGAGTTTGTTAAGCAGGATAGCATGATCAACAGCATCAAAAGCCTTTGCAAAATCTAGGAATATTGCACCAGTGAGTTGACCCCGTTCCATTCCACACTGGATTTCATTTCAAACTTTTAGCAGGGTAGTTACGGTATAGTGTTTGGGGCGAAAGCCAGATTGGAATTGGCTAGGGAAATTTGTCTTGTTATAGTAATCGCTTAATTGGGAGTGGACACATTTTTCCTTGACTTTGGATAGGATTGGGAGAAGGGAGATTGGCCTGTAGTTTGAGACAGTGTTTTTTTCCCCACTTTTGAAGATTGGGACAACTCTGGCAGTTTTCCAGGTCTTAGGGATATGGCCTGCAGACAGGATAGAGTTGACTATGGAAGCAATTGGTTTGGCAATTGCTGGGGCACCAAGTCTTAGGAACCTAGATTGTAGTAGGTCAGGTCCACATTGGCTGCTTAGTTTTAATTTGAGGAGCACTTGTGTAATCTCCTCTTCGGATACTGGGCCAAATTGAAAATTGTGGGCAGTGTTGGGAGGGGGTGGGGCTATATGGGTACTCCCAGGATGAGATTCAGGTTTGTGGTTTGGGTTGTGTTTCGCTAATAAGTTAGTAGCACACCCCACAAAGTAATCATTGAATACATTTGCAATGTCGGTGGGGTTTGTCAGAGTAATATCCCCCTTAGTAATGTTACTTGGCTGTTGATGGTTAGAAGGCTGGCATATGTTGTTGATAACCTTCCAGAAGTTAGCTGGGTTTGATGTATTCTGGAGGAGATTGTCGGAGTAATATTGTGCTTTTGCATGCCTTGTTTGCCTTGTGCACATGTTCCACAGGCATCTGTAGTGATTGAGATCCTTGGTAGTGCCAGTTACTTTGTAGCTTTTCCACAAGGCATCCCTGAACTGGTAGAGTGCTATAAGGTCAGGTGTAACCCATGGAAGGTGGGCACCCCGTACCCTTATTCTGCGTAGTGGAGCATGGGTATCACAGAGTTTTAAGAATTCTGATTGGAAATAGTCGAGCGCAGAATCAGGGTCGGGAATTAAATAGATTCTGTGCCAAGGGCAGTTGGTAAGGTCATCCAGAAACTGTTGTGGGTTAAAGTTTCTAAATTTTCTAGTGAGGAAAACTTTAGGGCTTGATTGGGGTGGTTTAATTTTCCTTACACAGTACACTATTGCATGGTCACTGAAAATGTCAGGAAGGATGCCAGAGGATTGGATTCTGCTGGGATTTGAGGAGAGAATCCAGTCAAGCAAGGAATGGTTGTGCGATTTCAGGTTTGTTCATGTGGGTTGGGAAATGAGTTGCGATAGGTTAAGCGATTTGATTTGTATCTGGATTTTGTGGTTTTTAGGGTCAAGCCAATTGAAGTTAAAATCCCCAAGAACTAGCAGCTCACTCTTCTCATTCGGAGAGGAAATGGAACCAAGAAACTGGGTGATATCAGTCAGGGATTGTAGAGGGGCTTTAGGGGCGCGGTAGATGCCAGCAAGCAAGATGGGCTTAGAAAAGGGAAGGCAGATTTTGCCAACTAGAATTTTAAAAGAGGGTGGGCTTGGTCGGCAATTTAACAGTGTAAATTGTAATGTGTCTGCAATATAAAATAACACCCCTCCTCCTCTCTTTGACCTATCTCTCCTAAAAATTGATTATCCCTGAATGGCAATATGTGCATCAGGGGTTTTAGGGGTTAGCCATGTTTCTGTAAGAACGATGGCTTTTGGTTTATGCATAAGGCACCATGCTCTTAGTTCATCCAGTTTGGGCAGCAGACTCCGGATATTCATATGGGCGACAGATAGCCCTTTTTGTTATTTGAAGGGGATATTCTCAGGGTTATGGGACAGAGTTGTAATGGGAGGGCCTGGGTTAGGTTCAATATCACCTGCTAAAGAGAGTAATAGTATGAGTAGAAATTTGAGTAGTTGTTTGCAAGTTGTTACTTTATGATGTGCGGTGGTTGGTGTGCTGGTTTTCAGGGTTCTCCGCCAACATTCAGTAGATAGTGCAAGGCTTTTGAGTAATCATGGGTGTATGGTGATGTTGGGCGTGGTCCAGGAGGGGGGAGTTTGTAGTGGATAGAGAGAGTAACATTTCAATGAGGCCACAAGAAAGAACAAAGTGGAGGTAAAAAGCAGGTTCATTATGCCAGAGCTAGGTAATGCTGCATGGAGCTGTTTTGAGCCAAGTGTGTGCCGACTAAACAGCAGGAGTGTGCCTTTACCTTGTCAAATATTTTTCTGAATTGCAATGCTTAAGTCTATGCAGTGGGCTGAGTTAGTAGTAGTGCAGGAGGTAGTTGTGTGTAGTCAGTGTTGGGAGAGGCTATAGTGAAATAAGTTTTAAAGGGGTGGGGGGTTAAATTGTGCAGGCAGACAAGCATGGGATTATAGTGTGGTCATATATGCTCACCGTTTGTTGCCTTGAGTAGTAGAGTTAGTAGAAAGATGCAGTCCCAAGTCACCTCTAGTTAAACTATAGTCTAAATATATATTCTCACTTAAAAAGCTCACTTTAAAAATGCCTCACTATATAATGCCAATGCAGTCCCTGCAAATGCAGGGGGGGTATTGTTTTTATACAGCTAAAGCAGTCACATGACCTTCCCCCTCCCCAATAAATCAGCATGTTCCAGTTGGTCAATTAGCAGCACACAGTTTAAAAAAAAAAACACCTTTTGATATTCAGACATACCAAAATATCATTACTACAGGCCAGTGGGTAATTCTTTTAAAACAGGACTTGCAGATCAGGGACATACCAGAATATCATTACTACTGTACAGGCCAGTGGGTAATTCTTTTAAATCAGGACTTGCAGATCAGGGACAAAGTTGGCATCCGCCAAGCAACTAGTGTTCCATAAAATTTCAGCTGTTGTGCTAACTCCCCGTCTATCTTGGTGTGCACCACAGTGGGATGAAGTTGTAGCCCTCTATCTAGAGGCTTACTGTGTGTCACCACAATAACCAGATTGGTGTAAAGATTATAAGTAATCTAAGTGTATATGTGGGGAAGGAATACAGCAGCTCAAACGCCATACAACCAGTTCCGTCGCAGGGTGGACGATCAGATCTACTCTCTCCAAGACGTCAACGTGGTGACATCACGGCCTGACGTACATTTCGCGCAGCGGGTACGTACTTCTTCAGGGGAAGAGGAGTCCGACTATTTTGCTGATACAATAGAGTGCAGACAATAGGGGTTATCTAGTGATTCCTGGATCACTCTCTCTGTTTATTAAACAATAACTCTGTATACAGATGTAGCAGGCATTATTGCACCTACTGGCACATTAGCCATGCCTCCTTTTTACAAGTGGCTAATGCATTTAGGGGTAGATCCACAACTCTGTTAAATTCAGTTAACATATAGTTAGTTAAGTGTTAACACTATATTCAAATTTCATTAACGATGTAGTAAGTGCTGTGTTTAAATAACGATGGCCTCCCGTTAATCTTAACGGAAGCTTGTGCTAATGATACGCAAAACAGGTGGCGACCACTTCCACGTATATCTTCAACGTTCAAGCCAACGTGGGAAAAAAACACTTTTGTTAAGGTTTCCTTTAATAGGTCATGGATATATATGTAAGGTGTGAGATGGTGTCACGGTTGTGCTCGCCACAAACCAGGGTCGGACCGCGAGGCTGAGGTGGGGTTGTAAAAGCACCGACCTTTGACCGCGCAGGCAGATCCGGATTGCGCAGTTCGTAGTCATACGTAGCAGGATCAGGATAGGAGAAGACAGCATCGTCGTTGTACAAGCCAGGGTCAGGACAGGAGACATCAGGATAAACATTGTCCAAGCAGGAATTCGGCAACAGGTAGTCAGGAAAGCCCCGCTTCATCTTAGGAGCGCGGGGGTGGCCTCTGCGCGTGCGGCGACCATGGCCCATGGTACTGGTCTCAGGAGGTGGAAGACAGACCAGCTTTACACACCGCCTAGCTGCACGGGTAAACCAGTGCTACAGCGCAAGAGTCCTGAGCGGGCAAGGGAATCCTCTGTTTCAGCGCAGGAACCAGGACATGGCCTCTCTAGATTAGGGAAAGTGTAGGCCCCAGGAACCAGGAAGCTGAAGAAACACAGGGAAACCTCCGCTTCAGTGCAGGAAACCAGGAAGCTGATGAACGCAGGGCGAAACCTCCGCTTCAGTGCAGGAAACCAGGAAGCTGATGAACGCAGGGCGAAACCTCCGCTTCAGCACAGGAGAACAGGAAGCTGAAGGATGCAGGGGAAACCTCCGTATCAGCATAGGGAAGGAAGCTGAAAGACGCAGGGGAGACCTCCGTATCAGCATAGGAGAACAAGCGAGGGCTTGTGGCAGAACAGTAAGTGACATCCGGTAAGGACTATGCTCGGCAGGGAGCATTGTGGGAACATAGTACTTAAAGGCCAGTGGACCAATCCCCGGCGGGGGGTGTGAAGGTCCTGCTCCAATAAGTGAATACAAGGCTGGATTGCAGTGATAGATTGCACAGCTGCAGTAGATACCAGAGGGAGTGTGTGGCAGTATAGCTTTGGTGAGTGAATCCAGGCTGCAGTAATATCAGGTGAAGAGTTCCAGGACTGCACCGGTCTGCAAGGTAAGGCAACCAGTAAACCGCGGAGCGGATTCCTTACAGTACCCCCCCCCCCCTTCACGCGAGACCTCCGGCTGAACATGAGCACTCAGAGTTGGAGGACCGGGAATTGTTGCTGAACCGTCTAGGATTGGGAGTAGAGTCGTGGTCCTGAGACTCGTGGTTAGTCCTTAGTGTACCCCCACCCCTCGGTGAGAACTGCGGCCAGACAGGGCCATCCATGGGTCTCGGGGACATCGAGTTGTTCCTAAAGTTCTTTAGGTGGAAAGGGAATCCGTAAACGAGCAGTTCTTTGGTGAGTACAGTTCTAGGATATGAGAGTGATGGAAGAAACATCCTTGGTACATGGCTCGCCCCGCAAAATGTCTTGGAAATCCAGGGCTGTGAAGAACCAGAGAGTTCCAGAGCAGAAACGGCAGAAGAACCCCCACTGGAAGCCCAGTCTTTAATAAAGGAACCGGAATCTAGGATAGGCGGCCCTGATCGAATACGCCAGGAGGAACCTCGGAACAGAAAAAGTCTTGGCTGACCACTGCATGTTGGAATTTGTGAGGGATTTTCCCTCTAGAAGTCTCCCAGGTAATGATTAGTGAGGGTATAGGCTGGGTGGAAGCATCTCCCGGTATTGGTATGGAAGGTGACAAGGCAAGCAGTAAACCAGGCATAGAGACCGAAATCTTGGGATAGGTACAGAGTATTTCCAACTGAGAGGAAATAACAGGGACAACCGAAAATTCCGAGGGAAAAAAACATGGTTTAGCAGGAGCAGGGAAGCAAACAACAGTAGGACTCTCCAATACTGGGAAATCCTCAGTGGGAGATAGTATTGCCAGGGAATCAGGAACAGTCCTTGACATTTTCATATCGGTAGCTTGAGAAAAAGGCAGAACCCGGGTAGTGGCGGGAGGGAAACAAACATCAGAATCTGAAGTCTGTACCTCAGTGACAGGGACCTGAGAGCCAGCAAGCAGTAAGTATGAACTATGAAAACTCTTAATGACCGGCACCTTAGGAGTACAAGGAGTCTTTTCCGACACTGCAAGGACCCTAACCACAGGGGTACCTAATCTGACAAAAACATGAATAAGTGTGTTTTCTAGAGCAGAATTCCTGATCACAGGACTCCTAACCGATAGTGAGGGTGTCTGGGTCTGATTAGTGAAAAAATCAGATGTATTGATAAGTGACTTAGAAACAATTACTGAGGTTCTAGATTTGCTGGACCTGTGAGAAAAAATACCCTTTAAGACAGGAGCTTTAATTTCTTCCCGGAGTAACCCCATGTTTGCTGGGTCATATTTAGACACAGTAATGAGGGACTGGGTTTCAGCAAAGGCAGGACAGCTAAATAGCTCAGATTTAAATCCCAGGACTTGTAATATAGGCATGGTGACCTGAGACAGTACTAAGGGAGTGACCACAGATATGCTGATCCCTGGAGAATTAGCCTGGACAGAGAAATCAGGGGAACCCCCAGCCAGGATAATCATTGTAGGAAGAGCTTCAGAATCAGAAGGAGAATCATTACCTCTCAGAGTCTCCAAACCAGTAAGACACAATTCAGCGAAAAGGGAAACAGTGTGCAGGCTTTTTACTAATCTATATGAAAAAGCGTCACTTTTGGGAGAAAACCGTGCGTCAGCAAACATTCCTGGGAACACAATATGAACCCCAGGAGGGACATACAGACTACTGTATGCTTTTAACCCTAAGCTTATAGAGGAGGAGAACTCAGACAGTACACGGGGGTTAATCATAACTGTACTGATCTCTGAAGTAGGTATTTGGTAAGGAATGTCTGGGAAACCAGAAATTACTGCAGATTCCATAATGTGGGAACTATGCGCTGAAGCAGAGATTACCGCTCGCTGGGCGACAGGCTCGTTCAGTGAAATACCCGGGAGAAGGAACTCTGCGACCAAGCTTAGGGAAAAACCTGACTCCTGAATACATTTATCAGGAACCAGAACTTTAGCCGAAGTCTCCGGAGGCGAAACTGCGGAAACTTGAGCTGAAGCAGGGGATTTATAGCAAAGAATATCTAAGGACTCCGTACGGTTATGGGAATCCCTCAATGCAACCTCTGCTGTCTGACTTGTGGACTCATTCTCTGAGGCTAAAACGAAGGCATTAACTTGGAAGCAGCAAGAATTTACAGGGGTTAATGCAGACAGTGCCTGAGAGTAGAACATAGGTAATCTTCTCTCTGTATTAGGAGAGACAAGGAATCTCTCCTCTGGAGCTAAGGGCGTGACCATGGCTGACAGAGAACAGGGATTTACCAAAGGAAACTCAGAGAGCTGCCCCACAGGGGTTAATACAGAAATGACCCTGGGAACAGAACTTAGGGATTCTTTCTCTGACGGGGAAAGCGCACATGACTGCCTAGCAGAGGTTAAAGCTGGAAAACCCTCAAGACCTGGAGTGACAGATTTGGAGTTAGAAATAGGGGAACTAAGGAACTTATTCTCTGATACTAGAACCTTAGTGTTGGTTAGTGAAACATATGTATTCTCCAGGGGAACCTCACAGGACTGATCGGCAGGGGTTAACGTAGACATATCATTAGTGTCAGGGAACCCGGGCACACAATCAGAGCTAGGGACTGTGGCAGTTACTACGTTAGGAGATATTGCTAATGGGTCCGTTTGGTCATCTCCCGGAGAGGGAGATACGTCCCCCGGTTTAGCGACAGGACTGGCAGCCGAGGGAAACCGCCAAAGGACGGCGTTAGCGGCCAAGAGGTGATCCTGTTTTAACAAGTAACCGTCCAATGCCAAGGAAAGTACATGCAGCGTGTCCTGAGCGAGAGCCAACATGACGGAAGGGTCCGGGAGTACTACGGGAATGTCCAATGATAAAGCCAGGGCATTGAGTGTACTACAGACGTTGACCAGTTCCACAGGACTCACCTTATCCCCAGTTAAAGGGGAATCAGGGGAGAAAACACTGTTTTCACTGACCAGAACACTGGCCAGATACTGTTTTAAGTCTCTGAGGCAGTAAGCCTTACAAACCAGATCATTACGGCATTTCTTTTGCAAGGGAGTTAAGCCCTCCGACATAAACGGATCTTCCATCAGGGGTATTATATCGCACAAATAATCATTCTCAAACTGGGACTGGTCTACAGACCGGGACAGGTTTTTAGGAAAAAACTTACCAACCCACACCTCAGCGGGGTCCGAGTTTGTGGGGCCGAGCATACTGTCACGGTTGTGCTCGCCACAAACCAGGGTCGGACCGCGAGGCTGAGGTGGGTTGTAAAAGCACCGACCTTAGACCGTGCAGGCAGATCCGGATTGCGCAGTTCGTAGTCATACGTAGCAGGATCAGGATAGGAGAAGACAGCATCGTCGTTGTACAAGCCCGGGTCAGGACAGGAGACGTCAGGATAAACATTGTCCAAGCAGGAGTTCGGCAACAGGTAGTCAGGAAAGCCCCGCTTCAGCTTAGGAGCGCGGGGGTGGCCTCTGCGCGTGCGGCGACCATGGCCCATGGTACTGGTCTCAGGAGGTGGAAGACAGACCAGCTTTACACACCGCCTAGCTGCACGGGTAAACCAGTGCTACAGCACAAGAGTCCTGAGCGGGCAAGGGAATCCTCCGTTTCAGCGCAGGAACCAGGACACGGCCTCTCTAGATTAGGGAAAGTGTAGGCCCCAGGAACCAGGAAGCTGAAGAAACACAGGGAAACCTCCACTTCAGTGCAGGAAACCAGGAAGCTGATGAACGCAGGGCGAAACCTCCGCTTCAGTGCAGGAAACCAGGAAGCTGATGAACGCAGGGCGAAACCTCCGCTTCAGCACAGGAGAACAGGAAGCTGAAGGACGCAGGGGAAACCTCCGTATCAGCATAGGGAAGGAAGCTGAAGGACGCAGGGGAGACCTCCGTATCAGCATAGGAGAACAAGCGAGGGCTTGTGGCAGAACAGTAAGTGACATCCGGTAAGGACTATGCTCGGCAGGGAGCATTGTGGGAACATAGTACTTAAAGGCCAGCGGACCAATCCCCGGCGGGGGGTGTGAAGGTCCTGCTCCAATAAGTGAATACAAGGCTGGATTGCAGTGATAGATTGCACAGCTGCAGTAGATACCAGAGGGAGTGTGTGGCAGTATAGCTTTGGTGAGTGAATCCAGGCTGCAGTAATATCAGGTGAAGAGTTCCAGGACTGCACCGGTCTGCAAGGTAAGGCAACCAGTAAACCGCGGAGCGGATTCCTTACAGATGGACGTCGAGGGAGCCTCCACTTGTCCCAAAGCCTTGGATCCTCTGTTAATTGAAAACCAGAGTAGTTCTTCATTTCTTCCTTTCTTTAAAGCAGTCTTCTTTCTTTATCCAGAATGTTGCCTCGCATTCTTCCGGTCTTCTGAGATATCCCAGTCCTTATATAATGTCACAGGAAACCAGTCACATGGTACACAATCAATCCAATTGGTTGATGTACAATGTGATTCCCTCACTTTTGCCTGAGAGATCATTTTCATCAAAAGTGACAAGACCACATGATACAACAACCAATCAGTTGTGTACCATGCGACTGATCTTCGGTGATGTTATGGGCCTTCTATAAGACCTGGGACATCTCAGAAGATGACAAGGCAACATCCTGGATTAAGAAAGAAGAGAAAAAAGAAAACCGCTTTAAAGAAATTAAGAAAAGCAGAAGGAATTAATACGGTAGCTACTGTACTCATCGGAGAGTGCTCTTCAATGAAAGGAGGATCCAGGACTTAAGATCATGTAGAGGATCTACGCAGGGTGGCATCTGATTGGAAGGCGGCCATCGGGTCTGGAGGTATGAGGTATTTTTCCATTTTATTGTTGTGTGTCTGTGCCATCGGCAGAGATTTAAAACAAAAATGCTTTTATAGTTTTTAACATTAAACTTTGCCATCAGGCTGGGATTCATTTAAATGGTTTTGAGCTTTTATTGGCCATCAGCTTGGATTTTTTTTTTTTTTTGGATGGTTAGGCATCAGACCTTTATTGGACATATCTGGATAACCGCCTTCATCTTGGCCGGGGTAAGTACACTGGCGACACACTTTATTCGAGCTCGGCTAGTCCCACGAATTCGGGTATACCCGGGTGTATTGAGGTTTGTGACTGTTTTCTGCCCGAGTGCATTGAGGTATTTTCCAGGCAGGGATTGAAGCATTTTATTCCCGCTGGCTGCAATACTGCACAGTATATATATATATATATATATATACTGCATTACAATTCATGAATTTATGCCATCTGGTAGACACGCGAAGCATTGCAGCCTATTAAATCCTAATCATTATCATTTAACAGATCAGCCGCCCGTCAGCCAGGCATGAACCCAGGCTGGGAAGGCAAACGCAACGGGGCTTGTCAGAGGTGAGGAGCGGCGCATTCCAGGTATCTGCCAGGTACATACCGGGTATTTGCTCGAATAAAGTGTGTCGGTGCAGTAATGTATTCATGTATTTAGGGTGTACATTGATTGCCAATATAGCTATCTAGGCCCCTGGTGAGGGCATAGCTACGGTAGCCACTAGGAAAATAAATTGATTAAAATGTAAGTTTTTATACAGTGTGTATTATTTAAATACATATATTTCTTTGTAATGTATTTTATTTAATGGTTTTCTATGACCAAAAGCCCTATTAGCCACTTGTTAGGCTTTACATTACAGTAGAGGGGGATGGATTATGGTGGTAGGTTAGACAACCGAAGAGGTTAATGGAGGAAGGGGGTTAACCCCTTGTATGCCTTAGCAGTTGTACCTCTAAGGCATACATTGGGTAGTAGCAAAGTTAGGGTTTTTTATTAACCCCTGGGTTACCTTAGTGGCCACTATGTCTTCCAAGGGGTTAATGTTAAAAAATATATATTGGAAAGGAAGATGCCTGGTATACTGTATATTGCATTGCAATATGTACCTGGCATCTTCCTAATCCTATGGCTAACCTGCATTAGCAGGATGTTAATTTTGCATGAAATTAGCTTTGAGGTTACCCGTTAAACTGAGGAAATATAACGTCCGTTGCCTAATCGTTATTAGCACAAAGCAACAGACTTCTAAGGATCTACCCCTTAGAATGGTAGTAACTCCCACTGGCACGTTGTGTGTGTCCCGCTGCCAAGTGTCAATTGGAGCAACATCTGTTACATGGCTGCTACATCTGTATGTCAATCTGCAGCACAGTATCTTGATTCATTTCTAAAGAAATTGGTTGACTCCATTAAATTATACATTAGGGATACTAAACACACACACACACACACACACACACACGGCTTTGGGAAGTTGAATCTCCATCGCAATGAATGTGATCATGATGGTATTCCCCCAACATCGTTTCTTTACTTTATCTTATATAAAAACTCTTAAGTTTGAGAAGAGAAATTATTTACAATGCATAGTGACAGCAATGTGCAGTAATCTAGCCCTTTGCTATGCAAATTTATTTATGAGGAAACATAAAAATCACCACATTTACTATAGCTGTTTTATGTCATGTATCTCACATTAGTGGAAACGCACGAGACATTGATTCAATTTATACATTTCATGAATAAGACTACTATCATGTTTTCTAATTAGAGTACATATTGTATAGATTTATTGTTGTTGTAATTGTAAGAACTGAGAATGATATTATTCATACTGATCTTTAAAGAAAGTACAATGATTGCAATACTATTCTCTGAGCCAATTAGTTTCACCCAACCATAATAATTAAAGCACGTCTTCTCTCACAGTTATTTTTACGGGGTTTTTTTATGGCGTATGTAGCACACTACAGTAATTGTTTGCCCCCATTAAGGGCCTACTTGACTGAAATGTTGGCAACTTTTAAATTAGATTTGATTGTGAAATATATTTATATGATAATTTACATTATTTGTCTGTGCTCTGGAATCCCTCTACAAGATTGCTCGTTCCTGTGCATGGGTTTCCTGCACATCCAGTAAGCACCCACAGGGGAACCCATTTGTACTTACAAGTGGTGAGTGTGTGCACCGCTGTTCATTTTTTAACATTCCACAAAGTCACAGGCAATTCATCAAGTTGGCTTTAAAAGGGCACCACAAATCCACTATTCATAAGCAAATCGTTCCAACGTTCTTGCTTCAAAATAACCAAAATGTCATAAAAATATCAGAATATGGTGTTTCAAAGTAAAACCATACAATCTGAATTACAGTGGCTCATAGATGACATTAGCCCACACAGCTTTCACTCTTACATAATTAAATAAGAGATGAGGTTCAAAAAAGACATATGTCCAGTGAGTTATTAAACTTAAAATGTATCTAACATTTATTTGGCGGAGATACTCAACCAATGTGTAGAGTTATATTAATCTAGAGGAAGGCAAACCAAAAAACACAGTGAAACATTTCCCAATCAAGTCTCATAGGTGGACACAAAAACTCCTTCCGGATTCCTGTAATCACAATCAGATTTCTCCCTGGATCAACATCCTTCCTACTTGACGTATAATTTAACGGCATACATCTGTATACCTTTTCTACATAAAATATGTCTAAGTTTATCTTAAATATATCTACTGTACACTACCCATCAGTGTCTCCATGGGTAGTAAATGCTACACTTTAACTGCCCTGGCTATAAAGAACATGTTCCTTTGCTGCTGGTGAAAGCTCTTTTCATCCAATCTCGAGGCATGACTTTTTCCCAAGCAGCATGTCAATCTATATTGTTCTATTACTTGTGTAGCCCCTGTAAACAGCACAGGCTATACATATCTTCCTCCTACTGTGGTAAGTCCTGTTAGGGGCAGGCACCAGTAGTAATCATGGGTTTTCCCCCTTCAAGCCCTGCCCTGAGTGATAGATGCAGGCCCCTGACTCTGCTGCAGGCATGGGACAGATGGGAGGTCCTGTTGACCTCATGAGGGGTGGGGCTAAGCCTATTTAGCAGCCCATTCCTGTAAGTGAGAGTCAGTCTATTCTGGAGTCGATTCTGGAGTCTGTCCTGGGAGTGAGAGGAGTATACTTAGCTCTGTCCTGGGAGCAGCAAGAGAGAGAACTCTGGCCTATGACATTGGAGAGCGAGCCGAGTTCTGGTGGACCAATGCCCCTCACCCCGGATGGGGTGATGGGGAGAATCCATTCCCCACCCAGAGGATACCCTCTGAGGTGGGAAGTGGGGTATTGCGGCCCCAGCTCAGTCCATCCTGTCGGAGTGTACGCTTGGAGGGAAGGAGAGGAGGAAAGGCCTGTACAGCTTGGAGGGCCGTGTGATTTGGGGACTTTGCTGTTGTTGTTGTGGCTGCTTGTCGCTACTACTGCCGGGCGCAGCTCGAACAAATAAAGAGAGACATTACCTTTTTACCAACGACTGCTGTGTGATTCTGGAGCATCCACCCTGGGACCAGGGGTCACTCTTCTATACAGGTCCTACCCCATACCCTGGGAAGGTATAGAGGATGGAGGCGCTGCACCACCACTGAAAGCATGGAGGCTACTACCCCAGAAGCCAGGTCCTGTGATCCCCCACACCACCGCGGGAGACTCAGGCCCTCCTGTTCCACGCAGGTACGCACCACTAAGTACATGTAATCCGCCCTCACCTACCCTAGATATGTCAGATGATTCTAGGGGGGGGGGGGAATAAAGGTTACACTTGCGACACTGGAGAATCTAAAGTTGATGATGACATTGACCCCTTCACTGTCAGAGGTGCCGACAAAAGGATTGTTACATTACTGTATAATACATTAAAAATGTCATTCAGAGTTGTTTCTTTTTATTATTTTAAATGCTACAAGTGTTTTCTCATAGTACAGAACTGATTAATTATTATTATTTTTTTAAACACACACGTAGGATATTGCTTACTTTAAAGCAGCAATCCACCCTCTTTTTTTTTTTTTTTTAACCTGTCACATGGACAAGTGGGTCCCCCAGAGCTGAACTGCAGGGTAGATTTGTCTTTTTCTTGACCAACTGTGACTACTGTACATGTCTATCAACGATTTCACTGTTGATCCATAACATGCCCAATGAGTCATGCTTGAAAAACTTACTGTTAAAGCAAAAATAGCTTATGTAATAAGAGAGTAAATGCTCTTTTCCTTATCCCGTATCACAGAGTTCACTGTATGAACTCGTGACCTAGCTGATTTATGTTCTTATTGATGTGCATTGACTAAGGTAAACTGTAAGAGTAAAAGAGTGAAAAACATGATTGCAAATTAGCTTTTAATGCACTGAATACATCATCTCTTGCAATATTCTCTCAGCCTGTGTGACCTTGAAATTACTATTTTGGCATGAATGCACAGCACTTCATCAGATGTTTTAGGATCCATATATCTTTTAATAGGTAGTGAATGTAAAATGGCTTTTGTCAGTGTATCTCATCTTTATCCGTCCTATTTTTCAGACTTTCCTTTATTTAAAATGCTATTTCTCTGTAATACATCGGAAACATGCAATGCACCAGCATAATTCAGAACTCTGATAACCTTTATTGGAAGCAATCACATTCCGTCACATACCTAATCAAAAAAAGCTTGGCAGAAGAAATGTAGGGAAGATATTAGTGAATATAACATCCTTGACATTTAAATGGCATTAATTTCTCCAGCTAAGCCTAACAGGGCTATTCAATGAGTGCATGATGCTTAATGTGTCATTGAATACTTATTCTAGTGTTCAAAGATTAGGTTCTTAATTCTGTATATAGATAGGTGTGTGTGTCTGTAGAGAGAAAAAAAACATTAAGACAGAGGGGTCGATGTATAAAGTGTCCCTAACAGCTTTTGTGGAACATAATTGTCGCACACACAAAAACTCTATTTCAATTGCGCTTGTGTGCACGTATGTACTAAACTAACATTTCTTGATCTGCGCCAGCAGGGTCAAAGATGTGTGTGTGTGTGTATGTTGTTTGGTGCACAGAAATGGACGGCGCTTGGCGTACAGATGTTAACGATATGTACTAAAAACGAATGTTACTGTGTGCCACAATGAAAGGTGAAAGTGCATCAAAATCATCCGGCAAAACAACTTCAACTAAAACCTGTTATTAGTGTTGCTATGTATCAGCCAAAAATGTATTTGACACAGCAGATGTTTCATTAAAGTATATATAAAGAAAATGTATTTCACAGTATGGCCATTACAAGTAATACTGCACTAATAATTTAACTTTACTAACACTAATTATAAATAAAAATACACAATTCTGTTTTCATTTAAATTGTATCAATCAGGGATGCATCAAAAATAATTTTAAACATCAAACTATCCATCATACTGTACAACATACTGTATGAAGTTTTTACACAACGTACATTGTATGAAGGCTTGTTTCAGTTTTTCACAGTGAAAATTTGACGCACAAAAATGTTAAAATCTTTGTACATAGGATGCATAGGGTACGAAAACGCATGGGTTAATTACGAGCTGTAACAAATAACTTAAGCCTAGTGACTTAACTGCTGGAATCTCTCAGGTAAAAGCAATTCAAGAAGTAGAAAAGAATCTTAAACGTAATTTAATTATTATCGTCTTTAGCAAAGTAAAAAAAGAAAAGTAAAACTCATCAAACATCAGTACATATCTCTTATACTAAAGAGACATATGAGAAAAACCTATGCATCTGTCTAAAAATCCAGCTTTTTTCTGCGCAGACAAGCCCTCGACAGCACAAGGAGGACGGTGAACCTCATTCATGTGCCAAAACAAACATCATGCACCTCCCTTTTACTTTCATTAGACACCAAAAAGTGTTCGATAGGCTGGACTAGCAGTTTATGACAGCTACACTCTCACAAATGGGATTCACCCAAAACATCTAAATAGTATAAGCACACTGTACTCTGCTCCAAAGGCCACAGTCAAAGTCAATACCATCTCATTGGATCCCTTCCTGATACTAGCAGCCCTATACAAGGATGCCCATTGTCTCCTCTGCTATTCGACTAGGCCATACAGCCATTAGCCTAGCAGATAAGTGTGAATCCTAATATCTCTGGCATCACCATACAAAATGAAGAATTTAAGATAGCTCTTTTGACAGATGATATACGGGTGATGCTTAAAAAAAAACCCTCACCTCACACCCCAATCTTTTCCACACTGTCAGAATTCAGCTCCCCCTCAGAGTACAAAATGAATAGCACCAAATCACTGGCCCTTAGCATAAATCTCCCCAAAGTAGTAGTAAAATGTCTTCAAGTTAAATTTGATTTTAAATGGAACCCGAATTCCATACAATTTCTAGGTACAGTATTTAAATAACCAAAGACTCCTCTACATTGTATACACAAATTTTAAGCCCTTTTCAATCTGATAGTAAAAGACCCGATTCCCTGGAACCCACATACAATCTCTTGGTTTGGAAGAATAGCTGCTATGAAAATTAATCTAATACTATTTTTCTCTTGCAATTTATAGGACTCTAAAAAACAGGATTCAGTTAACCAACCCTTCCTCTCCCATACCGCCCTTGTTTCTGGACCTCTCCACCCCTTTCTACTTAGGCACTGACAAATAAACCCTTGGGTCAAGAATTGGCTTTTAAGAATCAACAATATTCTTATCCATTCCCTCTTTTGCTTCACTGCAATCCAGCGATAACATTCTCTCATCTGAAATCTTTAGATTTCTCCAAATTCGCCATTACATCCAATCTATATATAAGCCAGACTGATATCACAATCTCATGCCATTTGAGGGTTAGTGTTTGCACCAATTCTTCACAAAGGGGATTATACGCTATATCACACTTTGACTCCTGCCAAGGTCAGCCTGGGAAAAAGATCTTAACACCAATCTAGATTTAGACACATAACAAGATATATGGGAAGTCGCTTCCAAAATTCATCATGTGTTGTAATCAAAGAGAACATCTATAAACAAACCCCCTACAAGAATACACACTTTTCTCCCAAACATGTACAATACTGTGCTGGTGCGACTATGGTAATATGGGGACCACATTGTATATTTTCTGGTCAGGCCTTAAAATTCAGTCATTATGGAACGCAGTGCTTGCATAAATAAACAGTATCTAACAGGTCAATATCCCTCAGGACCCACTGCACAAAATACTTGGGAAACCCAAAGCCAACCAAAACAAAAATGAATAAAAAATCATCTCAAATTCTAAATGACACTAGAAGTACTATTGCTAGGAACTGGATGAAGACTACCTCCCCCTCTATACACCAGGTAAATAATAAAGTTTGACATATAGTACCTATATGGAACAACGGTTTTGGAAATTTGGGTGCCTGATTCCTACATTCTGGTAAACCTCTGCACATAGATTAAAAATATTTTGGATGCTATGATATATACTAGGAGTATAATGTGTGGTGCTAAGAACCGTGTACAGTCATGGTAATAATGGAATAATGATGGTGAATCCTGTGTGAGGTCTGGGATGTAATCTTGATTGTAGGAAGGGTACTGGGTGTGGTATCCTAGTTGGTAACCCAGCATAGATGGCACTCAAGTTGTCCAGGAACCAAAAGGCTAATAATCACCCCAATAAACAATACCCGAATTCCTTAGCAGAATAATATAACCATGTAGCAAGCAGGAAGAACTCACAAATCTGCTGCAGCGTCCATGTTAATCCTGTCAGACCTTCAAGGTGTGCCTCTGTCCTTGGGGATAGAATGCAATAGGAGAGAGAAATGGCAGAGCACAACCGGAATCATTCAAAAAAAAAATTAGGAGGAAAGTGCGTTATCCATAAAACGGTTTAATAGTCATGGAAGGAAAAAGGCAAGGCATTACCCTACCAGCATGTTTCGTGCTACACAGAGCACTTTATCAAGGCATACGCATCCTATCATTATTAGCATATTTAAAGGTTAAAAAGTAATTGGCTTACCAATCCTGAAGTATATCTAGGAGCCACCCCATGATCTGGCTGATGAGACTCTGGTGTGGAGTCAACAGAGCGCGCGCACGTGCCCCCACACGCAGCCCCCACCTCCCACACGCAATCCTGGGCCAGCAGAGAGAGAACCGAACTATCACGCGCTTGCGCAGAGGCAGCAAAGGCTTCTCCACTCATGTGACCATGAAGCGTGCCTAAGGAGTGGGGGAGCGTGCCGGACGAGCGCGCGCCCGCCGGCGCCACCATCCACATTCTCCTGGAGCGCACGCGCACCTTCCAAGGAGGGAGAAAGAAAGAATAAACTCCGATCCCTCCCCGTTGCCGCACGCATAGGGGAACAAGCAAGGGAGCTCTGGGTGAACACGCTTGCGCAGTAACAACCCGTGGTTCCCACAGTGAGCGCGGCCCGAGGGAGGAGGAGGGAAAAAGAGAAGAGAGAGAGAGAAAGAGGGAGGGAAAGGAAAGAAAAGAAAGGAAGAGAAAAGAGGGGAGGGGGGAGGGGGGAGAGTGTGATGAAAAAAAGGGAAGAAGGGGCGCATGCGCACCAGCAGAACCATCATCACCAGACCAACATGGATGGGGTTCTTCACAATAACAGTGAATAAATTAAAATAAACTATATTCAAAAAATACATAATGACGAACACATTTAAAAATCATAATATCAGAGAGGGAATAATCTGTATATAAAAAACATAACTTAATGTATGTATATTATAATGCTTTGAACCCAATAGCTAGTGGTAGCTAGTTCATAGCACATTTATGCAGGACATACTGAAAGGATGACATAAAAATGAATATGAAATTATAATATATGAATAATAACATATATATCCAATAGCATAAATGTGAAGAAGAAACAACAAACAGATACCAACCATGGCTTGAAAATAATAATAATAAATTATACATATACATATATGTATTATTTATGTTATATTATCAACTCAATTAGATTTTAGAAAAATGTCAATAAACTGAGTGAAATAAACTACAAGTCCATGGGTACTGTGTTAAGGATATATCATGAGGTAATTTTAGATGCATATCTTTAGAATTATCTGTCAAAATATTTATGATCGTTTTATTCTTTTTTGAAATATTGAGAATTTAGATTAGAAAGCGGATAGTGTGGAATGATGGAAGTATACCAAATACAACAACGACAACATGATTTAAGGAAGTAAAAGGAAAAGCAAATCAATACACACAAGACAGGGAAATGTTGGATAGGTTGATCCTATATGTGAATCTAAATCAATGTGTACTCACAAAATAAATCACCCTAGCAGGACCCCCACTCACAGAGAGCACTCACAACCCACGCGCCACCTGCCGCCTCACACCCTAGCAGGACCCCCACTCACAGACAGCACTCACAACCCACGCGCCACCTGCCGCCTCACACCCTAGCAGGACCCCCACTCACAGACAGCACTCACAACCCACGCGCCACCTGCCGCCTCACACCCTAGCAGGACCCCCACTCACAGACAGCACTCACAACCCACACGCCACCCGCCGCCTCACACCCTAGCAGGACACACGCCTCACATTTTTACATCTGTTATGTCACCAAAATATACATTGTACTGTGGTGTGTTTACAATAAACCATTTTTAAACAACATCGTATTACATTTTATTCCATCTTTCTTTTCAACATTATTATCCAACCTTTACAAAAAATACTCACCTATCGTTCCACGATTTATAAATAATACTACCTATTACGCATTTACATCCCGGGCAACGCCGGGTCTCTCAGCTAGTATATCATACAATAGGAGAGAGAAATGGCAGAGCACAACCGGAATCATCCAAAAAAGAAAATTAGGAGGAAAGTGCGTTATCCATAAAAGGGTTTAATAGTCATGGAAAGAAAAAGGCAAGGCATTACCCTACCAACATGTTTCGTGCTACACAGAGCACTTTATCAAGGCATACACATCCTATCATCATTAGCATATTTAAAGGTTAAAAAGTAATTGGCTTACCAATCCTGAAGCATATCTAGGAGCCACCCCATGATCTGGCTGATGAGACTCTGGTGTGGAGTCAACAGAGCGCACGCCCTGCCTCCCACACGCAATCCTGGGCCAGCAGAGAGAGAACCAAACTGTCACGCGCTTGCGCAGAGGCAGCAAAGGCTTCCCACTCATGTGACCATGAAGCGTGCTTAAGGAGTAGGGGAGCATGCCGGACGCGCGCTCGCCCGCCGGCGCCACATCCACATTCTCCTGGTGCGCACGCGCACCTCCCAATTAGGGAGAAAGAAAGAATAAACCCCCGATCCCTCCCCGTTGCCGCACGTATAGGGGAACAAGGAAGGGAGCTCTGGGGGAACGCACTTGCGCAGTAGCAATCCGTGGTTCGCACAGTGAGCGCAGCCCAAGGGAGGAGGAGGGAAAAAGAGAAGAGAGAGAGAAGGAGGGAAAGGAAAGAAAAGAAAGGAAGAGAAAAGAGGGGAGGGGGGTGTGGGGGGATGGGGGGAGAGTGTGATGAAAAAAAGAGAAGAAGGGGCGCATGCACACCAGCAGAACCATCATCACCAGACCAACATGGATGGGGTTCTTCACAATAACAGTGAATAAATTAAAATAAACTATATTCAAAAAATACATAATGACGAACACATTTAAAAATCATAATATCAGAGAGGGAATAATCTGTATATAAAAAACATAACTTAATGTATGTATATTATAATGCTTTGAACCCAATAGCTAGTGGTAGCTAGTTCATAGCACATTTATGCAGGACATACTGAAAGGATGACATAAAAATGAATATGAAATTATAATATATGAATAATAACATATATATCCAATAGCATAAATGTGAAGAAGAAACAACAAACAGATACCAACCATGGCTTGAAAATAATAATAATAAATTATACATATACATATATGTATTATTTATGTTATATTATCAACTCAATTAGATTTTAGAAAAATGTCAATAAACTGAGTGAAATAAACTACAAGTCCATGGGTACTGTGTTAAGGATATATCATGAGGTAATTTTAGATGCATATCTTTAGAATTATCTGTCAAAATATTTATGATCGTTTTATTCTTTTTTGAAATATTGAGAATTTAGATTAGAAAGCGGATAGTGTGGAATGATGGAAGTATACCAAATACAACAACGACAACATGATTTAAGGAAGTAAAAGGAAAAGCAAATCAATACACACAAGACAGGGAAATGTTGGATAGGTTGATCCTATATGTGAATCTAAATCAATGTGTACTCACAAAATAAATCAGGGAGTACCCATATATATATATATATTTATGTATGGAATCACGATAAACATGTGAATGACTAAGATCCATACATATAGACTTGGTTCTCTAAAAAAGGACCCAGGTCCCAATCTGAGTTCAACCCAAATGTGACTCGTCTTTATGGTAAATATCCAATATAGTTCCCGGCGGTCTAAAGCATTAACCCTGTTGCCGCCTCTGGTGGACTGTGGTACATGTTCTATTCCTGAAAAGGAAAAGGCCCCCATACCTCCAGAGCTACAACAGGAAAAATGATTTGACACTGGATGAGTCAGGTCACCCCTCTCTATGAGTATGTTTTTAAAGCTCTAATTGTGCGACCCACATATTGTTTACCACAGCAACAGGTCAGCAGATAGACCACAAAGCGCGTATTACAATTAATGAACGCTCTGGCTCCAAACTGCCGACCTGTCGCTGTGGATGAGAAATTGGGACCAGTATTCATGTATTTACAGATTTAGCAATTTGAACATCTAAAGCTTCTTACTGGTAATGATGAACTAGTTGTGTGAACCGACTGAAATAAGCTGGGCGATACAAAGTTTGAGATTGTCCTTGCTCGTCTAAATACAAATTTAGGTCCCTCCTGACACATTGTTTCTAATGCTGGATCCACTGACAAAACACTCCAATGTCGTTTGACAATGTTTTTTATTTGTTCAGATTGAACACTGTATTTTGTTATAAACATTGGAGTATGTTGTGGTATCGATTTTGCTTGGTGTCTAGTTAATTTTTTAGTACTTGATGAATTACTATTTTTGAACAAAGATGATCTGTCCATAAGAGCTACCTCTTCAAAGGCTCTATAAAGATATTTTATATTGTATTCTCTGTCTTGGAATCTGTCAATGAGATCATTTGATTATCTTTCAAAGTCTTCATAATTTGAACAATTTCGTCTGATACGAATGAATTGTCCCTTAGGAATTCCTCGTATGAGAGACCTGGGTGGCAGCTGTCAGATCTTAAAAAAGTATTACGAGAGCTGACTTTTCTGTATACGTCACTCTGAATGGATTTGTCTAAATCAATAAACAGAAACAAATCCAAATAGTAAATATGGTGAAAATCATAATTGTGCGTGAAGTGTAAATTGAAATTATTGTTATTTAAGTGATCTATAAACAATAAAAGTGCTTGTGCTCCCCCTTTCCAAATAAAAATAAGGTCATTTATATACCGCTTGTAGAATAATATGTGATGTCTAAATGGGTTTTTATCTCCAAACACGTGAAACGACTCCCACCAACCAAGGAACAAGTTCGCATATGATGGGGCAAAACTTGAACCCATAGCCGTTCCACGTGTCTGGAGATAAAAAGTGCCGTCAAACAAAAAATAATTGTGAGTGAGTAAATAATTAATACAGTCTATAATAAACATGCTCTGTGCCTGTGAAAGTTCTGATTTATCTAGAAAAGATCTCACAGCCCCACTCCCTGTTCATGTCGTATCACGGTATAAAAAGATGTAACATCTAGTGTTACCCATAGGAAGTTGTTTTCCCATATGACAGAGTCCAATTTTTGGAGGAGATCTTCGCTATCCATTATGTATGATGGTAAAGCCTGTACCATATTTTGCAAATATGTATCAATATATCTTGACACACCATCTCCTGAAGATCCAATGCTTGAGAAAATCGGCCTCCCAGGAGGGGAGACCAACGTCTTGTGGATTTATTCACTGTTATTGTGAAGGACCCCATCCATGTTGGTCTGGTGATGATGGTTCTGCTGGTGTGCATGCGCCCCTTCTTCTCTTTTTTTCATCACACTCTCCCCCCATCCCCACCCACACCACCCTCCCCTCTTTTCTCTTCCTTTCTTTTCTTTCCTTTCCCTCCTTCTCTCTCTCTTCTCTTTTTCCCTCCTCCTCCCTTGGGCCGCGCTCACTGTGCGAACCACGATTGCTACTGCGCAAGTGCGTTCCCCCAGAGCTCCCTTCCTTGTTCCCCTATACGTGCGGCAACGGGGAGGGATCGGGGGTTTATTCTTTCTTTCTCCCTAATTGGGAGGTGCGCGTGCGCACCAGGAGAATGTGGATGTGGCGCCGGCGGGCGAGCGCGCGTCCGCATGCTCCCCTACTCCTTAAGCACGCTTCATGGTCACATGAGTGGGAAGCCTTTGCTGCCTCTGCGCAAGCGCGTGACAGTTTGGTTCTCTCTCTGCTGGCCCAGGATTGCGTGTGGGAGGCAGGGCGTGCGCTCTGTTGACTCCACACCAGAGTCTCATCAGCCAGATCATGGGGTGGCTCCTAGATATGCTTCAGGATTGGTAAGCCAATTACTTTTTAACCTTTAAATATGCTAATGATGATAGGATGTGTATGCCTTGATAAAGTGCTCTGTGTAGCACGAAACATGTTGGTAGGGTAATGCCTTGCCTTTTTCTTTCCATGACTATTAAACCCTTTTATGGATAACGCACTTTCCTCCTAATTTTCTTTTTTGGATGATTCCGGTTGTGCTCTGCCATTTCTCTCTCCTATTGTATGATATACTAGCTGAGAGACCCGGCGTTGCCCGGGATGTAAATGCGTAATAGGTAGTATTATTTATAAATCGTGGAACGATAGGTGAGTATTTTTTGTAAAGTTGGATAATAATGTTGAAAAGAAAGATGGAATAAAATGTAATACGATGTTGTTTAAAAATGGTTTATTGTAAACACACCACAGTACAATGTATATTTTGGTGACATAACAGATGTAAAAATGTGAGGCGTGTGTCCTGCTAGGGTGTGAGGCGGCGGGTGGCGTGTGGGTTGTGAGTGCTGTCTGTGAGTGGGGGTCCTGCTAGGGTGTGAGGCGGCAGGTGGCGCGTGGGTTGTGAGTGCTGTCTGTGAGTGGGGGTCCTGCTAGGGTGTGAGGCGGCAGGTGGCGCGTGGGTTGTGAGTGCTGTCTGTGAGTGGGGGTCCTGCTAGGGTGTGAGGCGGCAGGTGGCGCGTGGGTTGTGAGTGCTCTCTGTGAGTGGGGGTCCTGCTAGGGTGTGAGGCGTGGGTCAGTGATGTCGGTGCGTAGGGGCGGGAGGCAGCAGGTGTGTGTGGCGGCAGGTATGTGTCAAGTGTGGCGGGTGTCTGTTGAGTGCATGCAGCGGCTGTGAGGTGGTGGGTGAAAGGCAGAGGCAGGCGGAGTAAGGGCGGGTGAAAGGCAGAGGCGGGTGGGCGCGAAAGCAGATGCGGGGAGGCAGGAAGGCGGGCAGGAAAGGGGAAGGGTGGTGGAAGGGGGGGAAGGGTGTGGGGGGGGAGGGGGTAGGATGTGGGAGGGGGGAAGGGTGTGGGAGAGGGGAAGGGGAGGAGGGGGAGGGGGAGGAAAGGGGAGGAGGGGGAGGGAAAGGGGAGGGAGGGGGGAGGGAAAGGGGAGGGGGGAGGGGGAGGAAAGGGAGGAGGGGGCGGGGGAGAAGGGAGGAGGGGGGAGGGGAGGAGGGGGAGGGGAGAGAAGGGAGGAGGGGGGAGGGGAGAAGGGAGAGGGGGGAGGGAAAGGGAGGAGGGGGAGGGAAAGGGGAGGAGGGGGAGGAAAGGGGAGGAGGAGGGGGAGGGAAAAGGGAGGAGGGGGTGGGAAAGGGGAGGAGGTGGGGAGGGAAAGGGGAGGAGGAAAGGGGAAGAGGGGGAGGGGAAGGGAAAGGGGAGGAGGGGGAGGGGGAGGAAAGGGGAGGAGGGGAGGGAAAGGGGAGGAGGGGGGGGAGGGGGAAGGAAAGGGGAGGAGGGGGAGGGAAAGGGGAGGATGGGGAGGGAAAAGGGGAGGTGAGGCGGGGGGGTGAGAAAGGGTG